>NW_027361794.1:29377500-29733285 GCF_039654945.1 Dendrobates tinctorius | reverse complement strand
TCAGCAGGCCACAAATGTTCATGTGTCTGCACAAATGGTTAGAAACTGACTCCATGAGGATGGTCTGAGAGCCTGACATCCACAGATGGGGGTTGTGCTCACAGCCCAACACCGTACAGGATGCTTGGCATTTGCCACAGAACACCAGGATTGGCAAATTCACCACTGGCGCCCTCTGTGCTCTTCACAGATGAAAGCAGGTTCACACTGAGCACATGTGACAGACGTGACAGAGTCTGGAGACGCTGTGGAGAGCGATCTTGTCATGCATGCGCCACCAGTACCGGCGCCGCCTGTCAGGTAGGGGCCGGCGTCACCTATCTCACCGGGTCCCGCTCTTCCTGCTGCTGCTGCTCCCAGGGTTCCCCCTCGGATCCCCGCTTACCGCTCTGGCCGCCGCACGACACCCTCAGCCTCCCATCCTGCAGCCCGGGGGATTCAGCAAGAGGGTTCCTCTTCCTGTCCTGCTCCTGGTATGCACCTTAGGCCGCGGGCGTGCTCCCTTCTCCTCACTTAACCCCTTCTGCACCACCCCATGTGGAGCGATCACCAATCAAGCTCCTGCACAGGGTATATCAGGCGGCTCCTCCCTCATGGAGGCGCCTGATTATTGTGTGCCTTCCGTACGGTATTCTGGCCCTGTCTGGTCACTGCTGTCTCCAGTCGCTCCTGACTCCTGTTGCTCCTGTCTCCAGTCGCTCCTGACTCCGGTTACTCCTGACTCCGGTTACTCCTGACTCCTGTCGCTCCTGACTCCTGTCGCTCCTTACTCCAGTTGCTCCTGACTCCTGTCACTCCTGACTCTGGTTACTCCTGATTCCTGTCGCTCCTGACCCCTGTTGCTCCTGGCTCCGGTCACTCCTGACTCCGGTCACTCCTGACTCCAGTCTGCCTTGTCTGTCTCACCCGCACCTGAGCCACCCCTCTTGGTATCAGCTGTCACGGTATTCGGCTCCTTCGGGCCTGCTCCTGTCGGACCCTGTATAGGGGTCGGCACCACCTGGCCAGCTCACCCCAGGGATCCCGGTACCGTGACCCAGAGGGTCCACTCTTGCTACTCATAACAGTATAATCAGGCCATGGACCCCGCTGGTGCCTCGGCAGCCACCCAAAAGGAACTACTCTTTTTGCGGGAGAACCAAACCCGGATTATGGCTTTTATGAAGTCCATGGACACTCGGTTATCCGCCATTCAAACCTCCAATCCAGGGAGCGCCCCTCTGCTGGTGGGACTCCAGCAGGAGCTCGCACAGCAGCGTGATACTCAGTCCCTTATTCTAAATTACATTTCGTCTGTTGATGACCGTTTGAAGTCCCTGCAGTCATCCACAGCGGCCTCTGTCCCGCCCCGCGACCCTGCACCTCACCCACCGCCACATTTGGGGAAGCTTCCTAGGTATAGCGGGGATCCCAAATTATGCCGGGGGTTTCTTAACCAGTGCCGCCTACATTTCGAGCTGCTGCCCCAGCAATACCCGTCTGATAGGGCTAAGGTGGCATTTATCGTGTCCCATCTCGAGGGGGAGGCCTTGGCATGGGTGAACCCCCTGTGGGAGCGGCATGATCCGGTGGTATCCAGCCTACATGACTTTCTGGATACTTTCCGCCAGGTCTTTGACGAGCCCGGGCGTCTGGCCTCCACCACGGAGTCCCTTTTCAATCTCCGACAGGGAACTCTTACCGTGGGATAGTCCACTATCCGCTTCCGGACCCTGGCCTCAGAGCTCGGGTGGAATAATGAGGCATAGGTAGGGGCCTTTTGGAGGGGGCTTTCGGGGAAAATCAAGGACGAGCTTGCTGGTCGGGACACCCCCACCTCTTTAGAGGACCTTATATCTCTGGCTACTCGCATTGACTTGCGGTTCCAGGAACGCTCCCGTGAGACAGTCAGGGAGAGAGGCCCGTCTAGGTTCAATCCTGCCCCCAGTCCTCATTCGTTCAAGCCTGCCAGTAGTTCTGCCCCGGAGCCCATGCAGGTGTATCGCGTTAAGCTATCAGAGCTGCGGCGCAGGGAAAGGTTCCAGCAAGGTTTATGCCTCTATTATGGTGGAACCAACCACTCCCTGCGTTCCTGTCCTGAGAGGCCGGGAAACTCCTCCGCCTAGGCCAGGTAAGAGAGGCCTTCCTAGGTGACTCTGTTCCCTCTCTACTCATTACCATCTCAGCTTTAATTCTCCTAGGTCGGGAGCGTAGATCTGTGGAGGCATATGTGGACTCGGGTGCGGCGGGCAACTTCATTCGGATGGAAAAGGTGGACAAGTTCCGGATTCCTGTCGTCACCCTTGAAGAGCCGTGTGTGATCACCTCAGTGGATGGCAAGCCGTTACCTGTTCCCATCACCATGGTCACTCTCGTGCTGGAAATGCATATCGGAGCTCTTCACCGGGAGAGAATAGCTTTTTATGTTTTGCCTAATTTGTTTCACGCTCTGCTCCATGACCTGCCCTGGCTCAGGTCGCATGAGGCAGTCCTTGCTTGGCGCTCCGGGGAAGTCCTCCGCTGGGGTCACGCTTGCCAAGAACGTTGTCTGCTGCCTGTTACCCGTACCAGTCTGCACCAAGTGCCCGCAGACCTTCCGGGGCTTCCCGTGGCCAACCATTCATTTGTGGATGTCTTCAACAAGAAGGAAGCTGAGACCCTTCAATCGAGCTAGTTCCTGGAGCTACTCCTCCCAGGGGAAGAATATACCTGTTGTCGCCTGCAGAAACCTCAGCCATGTTGGAGTACATCCAGGAAAACTTGGCCAGGGGCTTTATCCGGAAGTCGTCTTCTCCAGCAGGGGCCGGGTTTTTCTTTGTTCGTAAGAAGGATGGATCCCTTCAACCTTGCATTGACTACCGAGGCTTAAATAACATCATGGTCAAGAATAGGTATCCTCTACCACTTATCCCCGAACTGTTGACCACCTGCGTGGTGCCCGGATCTTTACCAAACTGGATCTACGGGGGGCCTACAATTTGGTCCGAATACGTGCTGGAGATGAGTGGAAGACCGCCTTCAACACGGCCATTATGAATATTTGGTCATGCCCCTTGGACTTTGTAACGCCCCAGCGGTCTTCCAAGAATTTGTTAACAACGTTTTCCGGGATCTTCTATACGACTCGTGCCTCGTGGTGTATTTAGATGACATCCTCATCTTTTCATCAGACCTGTCCTCTCACAGGAGGAGTGTTCGCCTGGTCTGGCAACGCTTGCGGGAGAATCAACTTTATGCCAAGTTGGAGAAATGCCTGTTCGAGCAGACCTCCCTACCGTTCTTGGGGTATATCATCATGGACTTGGGGTTGCGAATGAACCCAGAGAAATTGTCCATGCTGCTCAAATGGCCACGACCTGCCGGAGTGAAGGCCATTCAACGCAAATTACTATAGGCAATTCATCCCGCACTTCTCTGCTTTAACCAAGCCTATTGTTGCCCTTACCCAGAAGGGAGCAAGACCGAACATCTGGCCCTAGGAAGCTGAAGATGCATTTTTCGCCCTGAAGCGGGCCTTTGCTACGGCTCCGGTTTTGCATCGGCCAGAGGTCGGCAAGCCCTTCGTCTTCGAGGTAGACGCATCTTCTACTGGGGCTGGGGCGATTCTTTCCCAAAAGGGCGCTTGGCTCCATGCAGGTTCTTCTCCAAGTCATTTTCACCTGCAGAGTGTAACTACATGATTGGGGATCGGGAGTTGCTGGCCATAAAGATGGCGCTGGAGGAGTGGCGTTATCTCCTGAAAGGGGCAGTCCATCCCTTCACCATATTCACTGACCACAAAAACTTGGCCTACCTCCAGTCGGCTCAAAGACTTAACTCCAGACAAGCCAGGTGGTCATTGTTTTTCTCTCACTTCGACTTTGAGCTCCACTTCCTACCCAGTGACAAAAATACCAAAGCAGATGCTCTCTCCCGGTCCCTGCAGTCACCTGAAGTGGAGGAGGCTCCGTCGAATGTTATCAATCCTGCCCGAGTTATCACAGTAGCTCCTGTGAATCTTGATTCCGTGCCGCCTGGCAAGACCCTCATCCCACAAGACAAAAGGGCAGAAGTACTACACTGGGGCCACTCCTCCAAGATCGCTGGACATGTCGGCATCAAGAGGACCCTTGTGCTGGTTTTCCGTTATTACTGGTGGCCTTCTCTACGCCAAGATGTCAGACTTCGTGGCCTCCTGCTCAATTTGTGCCAGGAACAAGGTACCTAGAAGCTTGTCCTCCGGCCTTCTTCTGCCGTTGCCTGTTCCCGAAGCTCCTTGGCAACACATCACCATGGATTTTGTTACCGACTTACCCCGCTCTTCTGGATGCACGACTGTTTTGGTGGTAGTCGATCGATTTTCCAAGATGGCCCATTTTGTCCCGTTACCCGGCTTGCCCACAGCTTCTGAATTGGCTAAAATCTTCATTCATCAGATTTTCAGATAACACGGACTTCCTCAGCAAATCGTGTCTGACCGCGGGGTACAGTTTACCTCCCGCTTCTGCAGAGCACTCTGTAAACTCTTGGGCATATCCCTGGATTTCACTTCCGCTTATCATCCACAGACCAACGGGCAAGTCGAACGGATCAACCAAGTCTTGACCTCCTACCTGCGGAACTTCTCTAACGCTCATCATGACAATTGGGTCGATCTTCTTCCATGGGCAGAGTTTTGCGCATAACTATCACTCCAATGAATCTACCACCAGGTATCCGTTTTTGTGGGCTCCGGTCAGAATCAAGGTGTGCCTCTTCCATTATCTTCATCCTCCGGCGTACCCGCCGCCGATGTTCTCTCCCAAGAGTTTTCCCAGGTCTGGAGGAAGACCAAAGAGGCTCTTATACAAGCCGTGGCCGGGATGAAAAAACATGCCGACAAGAGGCGGAGGGATCTCCCACCATACCATCCAGGAGACAAGGTCAGGCTGTCGTCCAAGCACATCCGCTTGAAAATCCCTTCATATAAATTGGGCCTCCGGTACATGGGTCCCTTCGAGGTTCTTGGACGCATCAACAATACGGCCTACAGATTGAGGCTGCCTGCTTCACTCCGGGTCCATAATGTCTTCCATATCTCGCTCCTGAAACCGGTCATCCTCAATCAGTTCTGTCCTGCGCCTCCCGTTGTTCCTCAGCCAGTAGGGGACGATGATGTCTTCAAAGTGAGGGATATTTTGGCCATGAAAAAGGTTAGGGGAAAGACCTTTTTTCTTATCGATTGGAGAGGGTTCGGGCCTGAGGAGAGGTCTTGGGAATCGCGAGAGAAAGTTGATGCTCCTCACATCATGGACAGATTCTTGGCCAATCTCAGAAGGAGGAGACGTAAAGGGGGGGTACTGTCATGACTGCGCCGCCGTTGCCTATGACTGCTCTGTGCACACAGGACCTGTGGTGAGGTTACAGGAGGGGAGGAGTCAGGGGTCACATGATCAGGGGCCTCAGAGTGTTCAGGACTCAGTGTGCTGGAGCGCTCCCGATAATCAGCTGAGTGTGTAGCGCTGTGTGATAGTCACAGCACCTGCATGGAGTGCGACACATGCAGCTGATTATCGGGAGCTCTCCAGGGATCCGGGGTCCCGATGCAGCTATTCGCTAAGCGATATTAGCCAATAACAACTTCTCTGACGATATTCGCTCATCTCTAGTTATAACAGCTCAAAGAAATTCACCGAACTTTTCATTAAGTTTAACAGCAAGGCCCTATTAAATATTGAGCACCAGCGGGACGAACCTCTGACACATGTCCTTTGTATTTTAGGCAAAAATAATAATAAATATACATATATATATATATATATATATATATATATATATATAGACTATATAGACTTTTTTACAATTTCATAATTGCAAAAAGGAAAGAGGGACACCTTAATTAGCTTGTTAGGGTTATGGTGAGATCACATGGTGACCAGGAGCTACAGTCTGAGGAAAGGGCTAAAAAGTCTTCACTAGACCCCTGTACAGCTGTATAATGAGGCCCAGGCTTTATAGTGAAGGGACAGGAGTGAGGGCCTGTACCCAGGAGCTACAGTCTGAGGAAAGAGCTAAAAAGCCTTCACTAGACCCCTGTACAGCTGTATAATGAGGCCCAGTCTTTATAGTGAGGGGACAGGAGTGAGGGCCTGATCCCAGGAGCTACAGTCTGAGGAAAGGGCTAAAAAGACTTCACTAGACCCCTGTACAGCTGTATAATGAGGCCAGGCTTTATAGTGAAGGGACAGGAGTGAGGGCCTGTTCCCAGGAGCTACAGTCTGAGGAAAGGGCTAAAAAGCCTTCACTAGACCCCTGTACAGCTGTATAATGAGGACCAGGCTTTATAGTGAAGGGACAGGAGTGAGGGCCTGTTCCCAGGAGCTACAGTCTGAGGAAAGGGCTAAAAAGCCTTCACTAAACCCCTGTACAGCTGTATAATGAGGCCCAGGCTTTATAGTGAAGGGACAGGAGTGAGGGCCTGTTCCCAGGAGCTACAATCTGAGGAAAGGGCTAAAAAGCCTTCACTAGATCCCTGTACAACTGTATAATGAGGCCCAGGCTTTATAGTGAAGGGACAGGAGTGGGGGCCTGTGCCCAGGAGCTACAGTCTGAGGAAAGGGCTAAAAAGCCTTCACTAGACCCCTGTACAGCTGTATAATGAGGCCAAGGCTTTATAGCGAAGGGACAGGAGTGAGAGCTTGTTCCCAGGAGCTACAATCTGAGGAAAGGGCTAAAAAGCCTTCACTAGACCCCTGTACAGCTGTATAGTGAGGCCCAGGCTTTATAGTGAAGGGACAGGAGTGGGGGCCTGATCCCAGGAGCTACAGTCTGAGGAAAGGGCTAAAAAGCCTTCACTAGACCCCTGTACAGCTGTATAATGAGGCCAAGGCTTTATAGCGAAGGGACAGGAGTGAGAGCTTGTTCCCAGGAGCTACAGACTGAGGAAAGGGCTAAAAAGCCTTCACTAGACCCCTGTACAGCTGTATAGTGAGGCCCAGGCTTTATAGTGAAGGGACAGGAGTGAGGGGCTGTTGCCAGGAGCTACAGACTGAGGAAAGGGCTAAAAAGCCTTCACTAGACCCCTGTACAGCTGTATAGTGAGGCCCAGGCTTTATAGTGAAGGGACAGGAGTGAGGGCCTGTTCCCAGGAGCTACAGACTGAGGAAAGGGCTAAAAAGCCTTCACTAGACCCCTGTACAGCTGTATAATGAGGCCAGGCTTTATAGTGAAGGGACAGGAGTGAGGGCCTGTTCCCAGGAGCTACAGTCTGAGGAAAGGGCTAAAAAGCCTTCACTAGACCCCTGTACAGCTGTATAATGAGGCCAAGGCTTTATAGCGAAGGGACAGGAGTGAGAGCTTGTTCCCAGGAGCTACAGACTGAGGAAAGGGCTAAAAAGCCTTCACTAGACCCCTGTACAGCTGTATAGTGAGGCCCAGGCTTTATAGTGAAGGGACAGGAGTGAGGGGCTGTTCCCAGGAGCTACAGACTGAGGAAAGGGCTAAAAAGCCTTCACTAGACCCCTGTACAGCTGTATAATGAGGCCAGGCTTTATAGTGAAGGGACAGGAGTGAGGGCCTGTTCCCAGGAGCTACAGTCTGAGGAAAGGGCTAAAAAGCCTTCACTAGACCCCTGTACAGCTGTATAATGAGGCCCAGGCTTTATAGTGAAGGGACAGGAGTGAGGGCCTGTTCCCAGGAGCTACAGTCTGAGGAAAGGGCTAAAAAGCCTTCACTAGACCCCTGTACAGCTGTATAATGAGGCCCAGACTTTATAGTGAAGGGACAGGAGTGAGGGCCTGTTCCCAGGAGCTACAGTCTGAGGAAAGGGCTAAAAAGCCTTCACTAGACCCCTGTACAGCTGTATAATGAGGCCCAGGCTTTATAGTGAAGGGACAGGAGTGAGGGCCTGTTCCCAGGAGCTACAGACTGAGGAAAGGGCTAAAAAGCCTTCACTAGACCCCTGTACAGCTGTATAATGAGGCCCAGGCTTTATAGTGAAGGGACAGGAGTGAGGACCTGTTCCCAGGAGCTACAGTCTGAGGAAAGGGCTAAAAAGCCTTCACTAGACCCCTGTACAGCTGTATAATGAGGCCCAGGCTTTATAGTGAAGGGACAGGAGTGAGGGCCTGTTCCCAGGAGCTACAGACTGAGGAAAGGGCTAAAAAGCCTTCATTAGACCCCTGTACAGCTGTATAATGAGGCCCAGGCTTTATAGTGAAGGGACAGGAGGGAGAAAAGTGGGGAAAGGAGCCAGAAGAGCCGGACTGCCCATCACTAACCTGCAGAGCCGCACTCCACATATATGGCTGCTCTGTGCACAGGACCTGTGATGAGGTCACAGGAGGGGAGGAGTCAGGGGTCACATGATCTCCGGAGTGCAGACCTCCATGGAGCCTTCTCCTCAGTCAGTGACATTCCCGCCATTATTTGCCCCTCACTACTGGCACAATTACCCCGCGCCGCCTTCTCTACACAGTGTTATGTGTGGAATGTAACGTGTGATTTCTCTGGAGGGAAATAGACCCCACACATGAGGGAATTATCACCGGTTACCGGCCGTCTACTATATGGCGGCATATGATTGTGCTATCGACTCCACACCAGGAGCTAAAATGCCCAAATCTCTAATGTAACCGCTATAAGAGAAGATATAACAAATTTCCCCTAAACTCACACAGCGGAGGAGGCCTCACTTGGAGCAATGTGAATCGCGCACAGAAAATCTATTCCCGGTTCTGTGATTAAGTTATCGGCCGACAGGAAGAAGAAAGGTCTGAATTACAGCCCAGACTGGAGGAGAAACTGCAGGAGTGAGAATTGGCCAATCAGCGCTCTTCACCCCTATACTTATCTACACAAATACAAGATATGAAATGACAATTAGACGCCATTCTCACCACCAGAACGGAGAGGCGCTAACTTGGAGTAAAGCCGCGTTTTATCACCATGCCAATAAGCCTAATAAGATGCCGCTCGTAAGCTCAGAATGAGAGAGTCACTGCATATAATCTCCTCTATAAAAGACCCTAAGGGTCAGACCTCAGCCCACCCCGATGTCATGTATAGCACTTATAATGAATACCCCCAGAGTTTGTATTCGCCCCACAATCACCCCCCTCACTACTGGAGTCATTCCTTCTCACACTACATCTACCTAACCTGACTGAGTCCGCGGCACAACAACTCCATTTACACATCTCTGAGGAGGAAATAGCTTCAACAATCAAAAAACTAAAAAGAGGAAAGGCCCCGGGGCCGGATGGTCTTACAGCAATATATTATAGAAAATGCAGCGATGTGCTGACACCACATATAAAAACCTCTGTAATTCACTACTAAATGGCTCACAGCTGCCCCCTGAGCTCTACGTGGCGCATGTAACCGTAATCCCTAATCCTAAGAAAGATCATCTCTAGTGTTGTGCGATACCGTCCGATACTTAAAAGTATCGGATCGGATGGTATCAGCCGATCTAAAAAAAATATCGGGTATCGCCGATTCCGATACCAGAAGTCCCATTCAAGTCTATGGGACTTCCGGTATCGGAATAAGAAAAACCCTATTTTTGTCTTGTACAGCCTCTCTGGGGTCTGAACGGGCCTTTCGGGGGGCTGTGCCGGCCTGCCGGGGGGGTCTGTGCAGGCTCCGGGGGGCTGTGCCGGCCTGCCGGGGGTCTGTGCAGGCTCCGGTGGTCTGTGCAGGCTCCGGTGGTCTGTGCCGGCCTGCCGGGGGGCTGTGCCGGCCTGCCGGTGGTCTGTGCAGGCTCCAGGGGGCTGTGCCGGCCTGCCGGTGGTCTGTGCAGGCTCCGGGGGGCTGTGCCGGCCTGCCGGGGGGCTGTGCCGGCCTGCCGGTGGTCTGTGCAGGCTCCAGTAGTCTGTGCAGGCATCGTCCGATGGGACTACAAGTCCCATCGGGCGATGCCTGCTACCATGACAGGGATTGACACATTAGCCAATGATGGGACAGTAGTAGTCCCATCATCCGGCTAATGTGTTGAATGTAAAAAAAAAAAAAATTTACATGCTACATACATACAACATGCATACTACATATATACTACATGTAACATACATACTACATACATGCTACATACTACATGCATGCTACATACTACATACATGCTACATACATACTACATACATACAACATATATACTACATGCATGCAACATGCATACTATATATATACTATATATACTACATGTAACATACATACTACATATATGCTACATGCAACATGCATACTACATACATGCTACATACATGCTACATACATACTACATATATAATACATATATACTACATGCATGCAACATACAACATATATACTACATGCATGCAACATGCATACTACATATATACTATATATACTACATGTAACATACATACTACATATATACTATATATACTACATGTAACATACATACTACATATATACTACATGCATACTACATACATGCTACATACATACTACATACATACACTACATGCATGCAACATACATAATACATATATACCACATGCATGCAACATGCATACTACATATATACTACATGCATGCAACATACATATATAGTACGTACAATACATACATATAGACATACAGTACATATAACATAGAGTACATACTCACCGTCACTTGTCACTTTGATCCCCGAAGCCATTGTCGCCTGAGGAATAAATATCAAAATACCACTTTAAAAAAAAAAAAGTCCCTAGTCTCACTTTATGCCATTGCTGCGTGGGAAATTCCCACGCAGCAATGGCATAAAGTGAGACTAGAGACTTTTTTTTTACAGTGGTGGAGGAATACAGTGCGGAAGGATACCTACCTTCCGTCATTGTATTCCTGGAGCTGGTAGAGAACGGTAGCATCAGCTGATGCTGCTGTTCTCCACGCAAGATGGACGTGGGACCCTCGTGGACTTCTGCGGATCGGGGTAAGTATATTGGTGTTTTTTTATTTTGATATTTATTCCTCAGGCGACAATGGCTTCGGGGATCAAAGTGACAAGTGACGGTGAGTATGTACTCTATGTTATATGTACTGTATGTCTATATGTATGTATTGTATGTAGTATATATGTATGTTGCATGCATGTGGTATATATGTAGTATGTATGTTGCATGCATGTAGTGTATGTATGTAGTATGTATAAACAACAAAAACCCAATAAATGATAACGGCAAAAACTCAAATTAGAATCCATAAACAACAAGAATAAGTATAAATTGCCCAAAAATAAACACTTTTATTGAATACAAAAATACAAGGATAAAAATTACACACAAGGGTGACTGCTATCCAAAGCAGGAGCCATATTGCACTAGTGCCCATTTAACCAAATATAAGTACAAATATTGAACATTTACACACACTGATCAGAAGGTGGCATGTGCTATAATACATATAGCTGAATATTTATATTGCCCGTTTAACCAAATATAAATAAAAATGTTGAATAATTACACATATTGATCAGAGAGTGGCATGTAATTTGCTACGTACAGCTAAATAGCCCAAAGAGAACAGCACAAATGTTACTGAACTCACAGTACTTCCCACAGTGGGTATATACAAAACCACTCAGTGATCACTTAGCAAAAAGAGCCCAACTATGAGCAATGTGTATAAACAGATATATAAACATACTACCAATGTGGTAAGGACACTTACAAGATATAAGTAATGGCGCTGGCGTTCCCACTCGCCCCAACGCGTGTTTCGCTTCTTCGTCAGGAGGCGTGTCTAATGGCTAGGTGGATGGGTATTAAATATACTGGACGGCCAATCACAAGTTAGCAACATATGCACGTCACCAATTTATCATGCAATCCAACCCCATTACGTATCACTGCTTCCTGTCTTCATGGCGCATGTGCCGCTGGCGTCACACTCCCTAGAAGGAGACCACGGATGGGCGGACCCGGACCAGAAGCGGCGGCGCGTCGTCAAGACGACCGCGCAAGCGCACCACTTTCCCATTGTCCGCCCATCAGAGGTCGGAGCCCGAACAAGCCGGACATGCGCACTCCACAGAGCAGTTAATGTCGATATTATATTAACTCTAGGGAAATCTAGTAGAACCAAAATATAATATAAATAGGATATCAATACATTTGCATAGTCAGTAATACAATACAAAACTAATACATGAAAAAATAGACAAAATATACAAAAGCAGCATCAAAATACCACAATATACATTCAAAATAGGCTACAATCTAGTAGAATAAATTATTTAACCATACTGTGATATACATAATATTATATATACTGTAGTAGAAAATCTTGAACGATGCAGAAAATTCTTCAAGAGATCCCTACTTAGAACGTCCCACTTGAAGAGGATGATTCAATGAAAAGAGAGGTCAGAAGGAAATCTTTATACACTAAAATCAAATACATAAAATATTAAAACAAAATAAAATGAAAGAATAGAAATGAAACATACAACCCAACTACACACAGGACCCACATATAATACTATAAAAAGGAACTGAACCCAAAACTTTCATTTAGCCCAAAGGGGGTAATGGAATGTAAACGGTATATCCACTTACTTTCTATTTGGGATAAACTTTTAAATATGTCCCCCCCTCTAGGGCCCAAAGATACCTGGTCAATAGCTTTAACAATCAGCTTGCTTGAGTCGGATTTATGGTGAACTTTAAAATGTCTCGCAAGAGTCTTCAACGTGTCCATGGAATCCATATTCTTTGCCTTTTCAATGTCACGTACATGCTCTCGGACACGAATTTTTAGCTCGTGAGTAGTCATTCCTACATAAATCAATCCACAAGGACACTGAGCGTGATAAATGACTCCTGAGGACGAACAGGTAAGGCGATGCAAGATCTTAAAAGAACGGGATCCATCAAAATTAGAAAATTCCTTACATTTAACTAAATTTCTACACGCTTTGCACAGTCCACAAGGGAAAAAACCCTTAATAGACTGACCAATCGATTTTTGCCTAGATCCCTCATAGTGACTACGTACCAACAAATCACGCAGATTTTGAGATCTTTTTGCTGTAACTAACGGTACTGGTGAGATAAAATTTCTAATGATGGGATCCATTTTCAGTATGTCCCAATGTTTTTGGAAGATACCCTTTAGAGAATCCCATTGATTGTTAAATGAAGTAATCAGTCTAGGTGATGAATTGGCATTAATCTCCCTAGTAGGAGATTTATATAATAACTCATTTCTGGTGACATTGCATGCTCTACGATATCCCCGCCGAATAGTCCTATGACTGTAACCGCGTTCTCGGAACCTCGAATATATATCTTTGGCCTGTTGATCAAAAGTTTCTTTCGTTGAGCATATTCTCTTAATTCTTAGATGCTGACCAATCGGAATACTGTTGATGGTTGAGCGCGGATGTGAAGAGCCAGCTTGTAATAGAGTATTGGTTGACGTGGGTTTCCGATGTAGCATGTATGTAGCATGTATGTAGTATGTATGTAGTATATATGTAGTATGTATGTAGTATGCATGTAGTATATATGTAGTATGTATGTTACATGTAGTATATATAGTATATATATAGTATGCATGTTGCATGCATGTAGTATATATGTTGTATGTATGTTGCATGTATGTAGTATGTATGTAGTATGCATGTAGTATATATGTAGTATGTATGTTACATGTAGTATATATAGTATATATGTAGTATGCATGTTGCATGCATGTAGTATATATGTTGTATGTATGTTGCATGCATGTAGTATATATGTATTATGTATGTAGTATGTAGTATGTACAGTATGTAGCATGTATGTAGTATGTATGTTACATGTAGTATATATGTAGTATGTATATGTAGTATGCATGTTGTATGTATGTAGCATGTATGTAGCATGTATGTAGCATGTAAATTTTTTTTTTTTTTTTACATTCAACACATTAGCCGGATGATGGGACTACTACTGTCCCATCATTGGCCAATGTGTCAATCACTGTCATGGTAGCAGGCATCGCCCGATGGAACTTGTAGTCCCATCGGACGATGCCTGCACAGACCCCCGGAGCCTGCACAGACCACCGGCAGGCCGGCACAGCCCCCCCGGCAGGCCTGCACAGACCACCGTCAGGCCGGGACAGCCCCCCCGGCAGGCCGGCACAGACCACCGGAGCCTGCACAGACCACCGGCAGGCCGGTACAGACCCCCGGACAGTCGGCACAGCCCCCCCCGAAGGCCCGAACTGACGGCGCATCATGATGCGCACAGACAGCGCATCATGATGACGTCATTTCGGCAGCCAATCAGAGCCACAAAAGTGGCTCATTGCATTTTGGACTTCCGATTCCGGTATCCGATACGAAAAAAGTATCGGTACTCGGTATCGGAATTCCGATACGGCAAATATCGGCCGATACCCGATACTTGCGGTATCGGAAAGCTCAACACTAATCATCTCACAACAAATTATAGACCTATATCCCTCTTATACATTGACTTCAAAATCTTTACCTCCATTGTGACTAACAGGATCAATAAAATCCTCCCTCACCTCATCCATCGGGGTCAGGTTGGTTTTATACCAGCGTGACAGGCCCCAGATAATATTAGGAGAGCGTTAAATATTATTCATACAACTAACCTACAGCGAAAGCGACTTCTCCTGCTTGCATTAGATATTGAGAGGGCTTTCGATTCGGCGTCCTGGACGTATCTCTTTACGGTTCTATCAGAAGTCGGATTCTCCCCTAAACTTATAAAGTGCCTCCAATTGTTATATGATAGCCCTATCGCTTATGTAAAACTCCCGTCACCACACCCCACTCCAATTAATATTCAGAGGGTACCAGGCAGGGCTGTCCTCTATCTCCGGATCTTTTTGCACTTGCAATGGAACCCATTGTGGAAGCAATAAGGAGAGATCAGAATATCCTGGGCCCTGAGAATATGGGAGACCAATATAAAGTCAGCCTCTTTGCGGATGATCTCCTGCTAACATTAATAAGTCCCCACACTACACTCCCTCACTTGTTTTCCCTCCTTCACGAATTTGAGAAGATCTCAGGGTTAAAGATTAAAATTGATAAATCCGAAGCATTATTTGTAAATTTTCCTAAGAGCAAACTAATATAGCCTCCCATTTTGGGTTTATACACAAAGAACATTATCTAACATATCTGGGTATCAACTTAACAGCCAACAGGTCAACTCTGTTTAGGTGGAATTACACTCCACTGATCCAAAACTTCCAGAGGGACCTGGATAGATGGGCTTCCTCAAAGTTACCCTGGCTCGGCAGAATACATGCATTAAAAATGGTGTCACTGCCTCGCTTCTTATATCTATTTAGGTCCCTCCCAATTATGGTACCAGCCAGAACGTTCACTCATTTACACTCTATGATGTCTAAGTTTCTTTGGCTCGGAAAACAATCCAGAATTGTGCAAAAACTTATGTTCCGTCACAGAAAAGAAGGGGGTTTATCCCTCCCTAATTTTACACTTTATTACAAGTCGGCACAGATTGCTCCATTAATAAGTGCATGTTCATATCCCAATAGTCCGAGATGGGTTATTCTGGAATCATTTCTCTCCCAACCATTCTCTTTATCAGGCCTAATGTGGACCATAGACCGACTTCCACGGGGGTTAATGAATGTGGCTCCTTTTACAGTCCACTTGTTGCTTCTTTGGAGGAAAGTCCGGTTTAAATATAACTTACAATCAAGCCCTTCTCCCCTGACAGCTATATTACAAAACCCCATGTTCCCTCCAGGCCTTGAGCCACAAATGTTTTCTTGGTGGAAGCTGAAAGGTATTCATATACTTAAACATTTGTGTTCCCCATTTAATATCTTACTTGACAGACAGGAATTTGTTCAAACATTTGACCCTCCAGTTAGGGAGGTAATGCGACTGAACCAGATCTTCCACTTTGCAAAGCAGATCCTCCCGAGCGGTACTACTCTCAGGGCAACCAGTTTTGAAAATAAATGTCTATATGACCCTTTGGGCAGGGGAACGATCGTTCATTGACAGTAGTGTAGCTACCAGGGGGGCAGAGGGGGTGGTGGCCCCGGGCCCCGCGCTCTGATGGGGCCCACCCGAGCTATGCTATGTAACTATATCGGCGTGCAGATCGCGCAGATATAATTCCATGCTGCAGCAGGGAGTGAGTCATGTGACCGCTCTTCTGCAGAGGAGAGGGGGAGGGGAGGTCACTCACTCAATCCTGGCTGAGCGCGCTCTCCTTGAAAGCTCCCTGCTGCAGAGAAGTCATCATCTCCAGCAGCAGCCTGACCGCGGGGGGCTCTGCCTCTGCCTGTGAGCTGAGCTCCCTGTCTGCTCTGCACTTGATTGCTTCTGACTGAGAGGAGCCTGACAGCTGAGGAGCCGCTGCTCCAGGACCAGTGGACACTGCACACAGCATGGGGATTGATGAGTATCTATAGTAATTACTATGTGAAGTGTCTAATCTGTTGCTTTGGATATATACATACAACTTACTGCTATTTGGGTGTAATATTCATTACATGATGCTCTCCTTACGTGTTACATAGTTTTCAGGCACTTTGCAGCGGTCACTGATGCGCTATATGGCGATGCTTTGTCTTGGCCTGGGAATTTACTGCACTTTGGGACTGAGAGAAAACCAGGAAAAGTGCAAACTAGAGATCGCACTGCTGGCTGCAGGCATTGAGCTGTGCAGAGAGAGCGGCGCATCCTCCCTGGCAGAGGGAGGGTTAAACCAGTGTATCACCTTATCTCGCTGTTTGTGCTGGCGTGTAATTATTAACCTACCCGTTACCAGGCTGACCGCGAGTCCTGGAGGATTAGGGGATGTGCACACGTTGTGGATTACTCTGCGGATTTAGTGCAGATTTTGTGCGGATTTCCCCTGCGTTTTTACACCTGCGGATTCCTATAATGGGGCAGGTGACAAAACGCTGCGGATTCCGCACAAAGAATGGACATGCTGCAGATTTAAATCCGCAGAAAATCCTCAGCGTGTGCACTGTGTTCTTCATTTCTCATAGACAGTACTGTACAACGCAGCAGAAACTGCAGATCCGCAGGACCAAATCCACTGCAGATCCGCAGCAGAATCCGCATCGTGTGCACACACCCTAACTAGTGTTTGCTGCTCCTACTGGGAAGTGAAGTCTGGCACTTGTAGTGCCACAGCAGCAGTTAGTGCTTGGTGACAAATAGCTGTGGAATAGTGTTTTTCTATGCAGCGATTGTTAGTGGCATGGACATGTTACTAGTGTGATATATTAGTATCAGTAATGCAGGTGACTTATCGTTAATCCTACAATGTGGGGAGCTAAAGGGGGAGGGAGGTCACCCCGGGACCAGCGCTCTAAGGGGACCCACCCACAGCACGCCGATAGTGTTACATTCTGCGGCCGATCAGGCAGAATCGATCTCCCTGCTCTGCCACCCGGCCGCTATGAGGCCCCTGAGCAGGCGCTAGGGCCCTGCGCCAGCAGTGGGTCCCCACCTGTCATTGCAAAATCAACTGTGTTGGCTGGAGGCCATTTCAGCTGACTCCATTGATGAGAGAAGGAGCATTACGCTCCCTCTCCCATCATCCCCCTCTCATCAGCTTCTGATGTCACTAACCCCAACACTGACAGGGGGTCGCAATGACGTCACTGCTCGGAGCCTACAGTCCGGAGATGTGCGGGAGCTCACAGCAGTGAAGAAACCAGGAGGAAAGGTGAGTTTTGGATTTATTTTTATGAGGCTGCCTATGGGGTGCATTATATAAAGGGCTGCATTATTCTATAGGGTCTGCCTATGGGGAGTGCATTATACTATACTGAGGACTATAGTGAGACTTGTCTGGCACATTATACTATATGGAGGCTATCTAGCGGGCCATCATACAGTGTGGAGATTACAGTGTTGGAGCTATCAAACAATTTGGGGAATACTAAGCGGTCAGTGTATATACAGTGAGGGGGGATTAGACTGTGTATAAGAGAGCATCATACTGTGTATAGGGGAGCATCATACAGTGTATAGGGGAGCATCATACAGTGTATAGGGGAGCATCATACAGTGTATAGGGGAGCATCATACAGTGTATAGGGGAGCATCATACAGTGTATAAGAGAGCATCATACTGTGTATATACGGGAGCATCATACAGTGTATAGGGGAGCATCATACAGTGTATAGGGGAGCATCATACAGTGTATAGGGGAGCATCATACAGTGTATAGGGGAGCATCATACAGTGTATAGGGGAGCATCATAGTGTGTATAGGGGAGCATCATACTGTGTATATACGGGAGCATCATACTGTGTATAGGGGAGCATCATACAGTGTATAGGGGAGCATCATACTGTGTATAGGGGAGCATCATACAGTGTATAGGGGAGCATCATACAGTGTATAGGGGAGCATCATACAGTGTATAGGGGAGCATCATACAGTGTATAGGGGAGCATCATACAGTGTATAGGGGAGCATCATAGTGTGTATAGGGGAGCATCATACTGTGTATATACGGGAGCATCATACTGTGTATAGGGGAGCATCATACAGTGTATAGGGGAGCATCATACTGTGTATAGGGGAGCATCATACAGTGTATAGGGGAGCATCATACAGTGTATAGGGGAGCATCATACAGTGTATAGGGGAGCATCATACAGTGTATAGGGGAGCATCATACAGTGTATAGGGGAGCATCATACAGTGTATAGGGGAGCATCATACTGTGTATAGGGGAGCATCATACAGTGTATAGGGGAGCATCATACTGTGTATAGGGGAGCATCATACTGTGTATAGGGGAGCATCATACAGTGTATAGGGGAGCATCATACAGTGTATAGGGGAGCATCATACTGTGTATAGGGGAGCATCATACTGTGTATAGGGGAGCATCATACTGTGTATAGGGGAGCATCATACTGTGTATAGGGGAGCATCATACAGTGTATAGGGGAGCATCATACTGTGTATAGGGGAGCATCATACAGTGTATAGGGGAGCATCATACTGTGTATAGGGGAGCATCATACAGTGTATAGGGGAGCATCATACAGTGTATAGGGGAGCATCATACTGTGTATAGGGGAGCATCATACAGTGTATAGGGGAGCATCATACAGTGTATAGGGGAGCATCATACTGTGTATAGGGGAGCATCATACAGTGTATAGGGGAGCATCATACTGTGTATAGGGGAGCATCATACAGTGTATAGGGGAGCATCATACTGTGTATAAGAGAGCATCATACAGTGTATAGGGGAGCATCATACTGTGTATAGGGGAGCATCATACTGTGTATAAGAGAGCATCATACAGTGTATAGGGGAGCATCATACTGTGTATAAGAGAGCATCATACAGTGTATAGGGGAGCATCATACTGTGTATAGGGGAGCATCATACAGTGTATAGGGGAGCATCATACAGTGTATAGGGGAGCATCATACTGTGTATAGGGGAGCATCATACTGTGTATAGGGGAGCATCATACTGTGTATAGGGGAGCATCATACAGTGTATAGGGGAGCATCAGACAGTGTATAGGAGAGCATCATACTGTGTATAAGAGAGCATCATACAGTGTATAGGGGAGCATCATACTGTGTATAGGGGAGCATCATACAGTGTATAGGGGAGCATCATACAGTGTATAGGGGAGCATCATACTGTGTATAGGGGAGCATCATACTGTGTATAGGGGAGCATCATACTGTGTATAGGGGAGCATCATACAGTGTATAGGAGAGCATCATACAGTGTATAGGGGAGCATCATACTGTGTATAGGGGAGCATCATACAGTGTATAGGGGAGCATCATACTGTGTATAGGGGAGCATCATACAGTGTATAGGGGAGCATCATACAGTGTATAGGAGAGCATCATACAGTGTATAGGGGAGCATCATACTGTGTATAGGGAAGCATCATACTGTGTATAGGGGAGCATCATACAGTGTATAGGGGAGCATCATACTGTGTATAAGAGAGCATCATACAGTGTATAGGGGAGCATCATACTGTGTATAGGGGAGCATCATACTGTGTATAAGAGAGCATCATACAGTGTATAGGGGAGCATCATACTGTGTATAGGGAAGCATCATACTTTGTATAGGGGAGCATCATACAGTGTATAGGGGAGCATCATACTGTGTATATGGGAGCATCATACAGTGTATAGGAGAGCATCATACAGTGTATAGGGGAGCATCATACTGTGTATAGGGAAGCATCATACAGTGTAGAGAAGCATCATACTGTGTATAGGGGAGCATCATACAGTGTATAGGGGAGCATCATACAGTGTATAGGGGAGCATCATACAGTGTATAGGAGAGCATCATACAGTGTATAGGGGAGCATCATACTGTGTATAGGGAAGCATCATACTGTGTATAGGGGAGCATCATACAGTGTATAGGGGAGCATCATACTGTGCATAGGGGAGCATCATACTGTGTATAGGGGAGCATCATACAGTGTATAGGGGAGCATCATACTGTGTATATGGGAGCATAATACAGTGTATAGGGGAGCATCATACAGTGTATAGGGGAGCATCATACTGTGTATAGGGGATCATCATACAGTGTATAGGGGAGCATCATACTGTGTATAGGGGAGCATCATACAGTGTATAGGGGAGCATCATACTGTGTATAGGGGAGCATCATACTGTGTATAGGGGAGCATCATACAGTGTATAGGGGAGCATCATACTGTGTATATGGGAGCATCATACAGTGTATAGGGGAGCATCATACAGTGTATAGGGGAGCATCATACTGTGTATAGGGGAGCATCATACAGTGTATAGGGGAGCATCATACTGTGTATATGGGAGCATCATACAGTGTATAGGAGAGCATCATACTGTGTATAGGGGAGCATCATACTGTGTATAGGGAAGCATCATACAGTGTATAGAGAAGCATCATACTGTGTATAGGGGAGCATCATACAGTGTATAGGGGAGCATCATACAGTGTATAGGGGAGCATCATACTGTGTATAGGGGAGCATCATACTGTTTATAGGAGAGCATCATACTGTGTATAGGAGAGCATCATACTGTGTATATGGGAGCATCATACAGTGTATAGGGGAGCATCATACAGTGTATAGGGGAGCATCATACAGTGTATAGGGGAGCATCATACTGTGTATAGGGGAGCATCATACAGTGTATAGGGGAGCATCATACAGTGTATAGGGGAGCATCATACTGTGTATAGGGGAGCATCATACAGTGTATAGGGGAGCATCATACTGTGTATAGGGGAGCATCATACAGTGTATAGGGGAGCATCATACAGTGTATAGGGGAGCATCATACTGTGTATAGGGGAGCATCATACAGTGTATAGGGGAGCATCATACAGTGTATAGGGGAGCATCATACTGTGTATAGGGGAGCATCATACAGTGTATAGGGGAGCATCATACTGTGTATAGGGGAGCATCATACAGTGTATAGGGGAGCATCATACAGTGTATAGGGGAGCATCATACAGTGTATAGGGGAGCATCATACTGTGTATAGGGGAGCATCATACAGTGTATAGGGGAGCATCATACTGTGTATAGGGGAGCATCATACTGTGTATAGGGGAGCATCATACTGTGTATAGGGGAGCATCATACTGTGTATAGGGGAGCATCATACAGTGTATAGGAGAGCATCATACTGTGTATAGGGGAGCATCATACAGTGTATAGGGGAGCATCATACTGTGTATATGGGAGCATCATACAGTGTTTAGTGGAGCATCATACTGTGTATAGGGGAGCATCATACTGTGTATAGGGGAGCATCATACAGTGTATAGGGGAGCATCATACAGTGTATAGGGGAGCATCATACAGTGTATAGGGGAGCATCATACTGTGTATAGGGGAGCATAATACAGTGTATAGGGAGCATCATACAGTGTATAGGGGAGCATAATACAGTGTATAGGGGAGCATCATACTGTGTATAGGGGAGCATCATACTGTGTATAGGGGAGCATCATACAGTGTATAGGGGAGCATCATACTGTGTATAGGGGAGCATCATACAGTGTATAGGGGAGCATCATACAGTGTATAGGGGAGCATCATACTGTGTATAGGGGAGCATCATACTGTGTATAGGGGAGCATCATACAGTGTATAGGGGAGCATCATACAGTGTATAGGGGAGCATCATACTGTTTATATGGGAGCATCATACAGTGTATAGGGGAGCATCATACAGTGTATAGGGGAGCATCATACTGTGTATAGGGGAGCATCATACTGTGTATAGGGGAGCATCATACAGTGTATAGGGGAGCATCATACTGTGTATAGGGGAGCATCATACAGTGTATAGGGGAGCATCATACAGTGTATAGGGGAGCATCAAACAGTGTATAGGGGAGCATCATACTGTGTATAGGGGAGCATCATACAGTGTATAGGGGAGCATCATACAGTGTATAGGGGAGCATCATACAGTGTATAGGGGAGCATCATACTGTTTATATGGGAGCATCATACAGTGTATAGGGGAGCATCATACAGTGTATAGGGGAGCATCATACTGTGTATAGGGGAGCATCATACTGTGTATAGGGGAGCATCATACAGTGTATAGGGGAGCATCATACAGTGTATAGGGGAGCATCATACAGTGTATAGGGGAGCATCATACTGTTTATATGGGAGCATCATACAGTGTATAGGGGAGCATCATACAGTGTATAGGGGAGCATCATACTGTGTATAGGGGAGCATCATACAGTGTATAGGGGAGCATCATACTGTGTATAGGGGAGCATCATACTGTGTATAGGGGAGCATCATACTGTGTATATGGCAGCATCATACAGTGTATAGGGGAGCATCATACAGTGTATAGGGGAGCATCATACAGTGTATAGGGGAGCATCATACTGTGTATAGGGGAGCATCATACTGTGTATAGGGGAGCATCATACTGTGTATAAGAGAGCATCATACAGTGTATAGGGGAGCATCATACTGTGTATAGGGGAGCATCATACTGTGTATAAGAGAGCATCATACAGTGTATAGGGGAGCATCATACTGTGTATAGGGAAGCATCATACTGTGTATAGGGGAGCATCATACAGTGTATAGGGGAGCATCATACAGTGTATAGGGGAGCATCATACTGTGTATAGGGGAGCATCATACTGTGTATAGGGGAGCATCATACAGTGTATAGGGGAGCATCATACTGTGTATATGGGAGCATCATACAGTGTATAGGAGAGCATCATACAGTGTGTAGGGGAGCATCATACTGTGTATAGGGAAGCATCATACAGTGTATAGAGAAGCATCATACTGTGTATAGGGGAGCATCATACTGTGTATAGGAGAGCATCATACAGTGTATAGGGGAGCATCATACAGTGTATAGGAGAGCATCATACAGTGTATAGGGGAGCATCATACTGTGTATAGGGGAGCATCATACAGTGTATAGGGGAGCATCATACTGTGTATAGGGGAGCATCATACAGTGTATAGGGGAGCATCATACAGTGTATAGGGGAGCATCATACTGTGTATAAGAGAGCATCATACAGTGTATAGGGGAGCATCATACTGTGTATAGGGGAGCATCATACTGTGTATAAGAGAGCATCATACAGTGTATAGGGGAGCATCATACTGTGTATAGGGGAGCATCATACAGTGTATAGGGGAGCATCATACTGTGTATATGGGAGCATCATACAGTGTATAGGAGAGCATCATACAGTGTATAGGGGAGCATTATACTGTGTATAGGGAAGCATCATACAGTGTATAGAGAAGCATCATACTGTGTATAGGGGAGCATCATACAGTGTATAGGAGAGCATCATACAGTGTATAGGGGAGCATCATACAGTGTATAGGAGAGCATCATACAGTGTATAGGGGAGCATCATACTGTGTATAGGGAAGCATCATACTGTGTATAGGGGAGCATCATACAGTGTATAGGGGAGCATCATACTGTGTATAGGGGAGCATCATACAGTGTATAGGAGAGCATCATACAGTGTATAGGGGAGCATCATACTGTGTATAGGGGAGCATCATACTGTGCATAGGGGAGCATCATACTGTGTATAGGAGAGCATCATACTGTGTATAGGGGATCATCATACAGTGTATAGGGGAGCATCATACTGTGCATAAGGGAGCATCATACTGTGTATAGGGGAGCATCATACAGTGTATAGGGGAGCATCATACTGTGTATATGGGAGCATCATACAGTGTATAGGGGAGCATCATACAGTGTATAGGGGAGCATCATACTGTGTATAGGGGATCATCATACAGTGTATAGGGGAGCATCATACTGTGTATAGGGGAGCATCATACAGTGTATAGGGGAGCATCATACTGTGTATAGGGGAGCATCATACTGTGTATAGGGGAGCATCATACTGTGTATAGGGGAGCATCATACAGTGTATAGGGGAGCATCATACTGTGTATATGGGAGCATCATACAGTGTATAGGGGAGCATCATACAGTGTATAGGGGAGCATCATACTGTGTATAGGGGAGCATCATACAGTGTATAGGGGAGCATCATACTGTGTATATGGGAGCATCATACAGTGTATAGGAGAGCATCATACTGTGTATAGGGGAGCATCATACTGTGTATAGGGAAGCATCATACAGTGTATAGAGAAGCATCATACTGTGTATAGGGGAGCATCATACAGTGTATAGGGGAGCATCATACAGTGTATAGGGGAGCATCATACTGTGTATAGGGGAGCATCATACTGTTTATAGGAGAGCATCATACTGTGTATAGGAGAGCATCATACTGTGTATAGGGGAGCATCATACTGTGTATAGGGGAGCATCATACAGTGTATAGGGGAGCATCATACTGTGTATATGGGAGCATCATACAGTGTATAGGAGAGCATCATACAGTGTGTAGGGGAGCATCATACTGTGCATAGGGGAGCATCATACTGTGTATAGGGAAGCATCATACAGTGTATAGAGAAGCATCATACTGTGTATAGGGGAGCATCATACTGTGTATAGGAGAGCATCATACAGTGTATAGGGGAGCATCATACAGTGTATAGGAGAGCATCATACAGTGTATAGGGGAGCATCATACTGTGTATAGGGGAGCATCATACAGTGTATAGGGGAGCATCATACTGTGTATAGGGGAGCATCATACAGTGTATAGGGGAGCATCATACAGTGTATAGGGGAGCATCATACTGTGTATAAGAGAGCATCATACAGTGTATAGGGGAGCATCATACTGTGTATAGGGGAGCATCATACTGTGTATAAGAGAGCATCATACAGTGTATAGGGGAGCATCATACTGTGTATAGGGAAGCATCATACTGTGTATAGGGGAGCATCATACAGTGTATAGGGGAGCATCATACTGTGTATATGGGAGCATCATACAGTGTATAGGAGAGCATCATACAGTGTATAGGGGAGCATCATACTGTGTATAGGGAAGCATCATACAGTGTATAGAGAAGCATCATACTGTGTATAGGGGAGCATCATACAGTGTATAGGAGAGCATCATACAGTGTATAGGGGAGCATCATACAGTGTATGGGAGAGCATCATACAGTGTATAGGGGAGCATCATACTGTGTATAGGGAAGCATCATACTGTGTATAGGGGAGCATCATACAGTGTATAGGGGAGCATCATACTGTGTATAGGGGAGCATCATACAGTGTATAGGAGAGCATCATACAGTGTATAGGGGAGCATCATACTGTGTATAGGGAAGCATCATACAGTGTATAGAGAAGCATCATACTGTGTATAGGGGAGCATCATACTGTGCATAGGGGAGCATCATACTGTGTATAGGAGAGCATCATACTGTGTATAGGGGATCATCATACAGTGTATAGGGGAGCATCATACTGTGCATAAGGGAGCATCATACTGTGTATAGGGGAGCATCATACAGTGTATAGGGGAGCATCATACTGTGTATATGGGAGCATCATACAGTGTATAGGGGAGCATCATACAGTGTATAGCGGAGCATCATACTGTGTATAGGGGATCATCATACAGTGTATAGGGGAGCATCATACTGTGTATAGGGGAGCATCATACAGTGTATAGGGGAGCATCATACTGTGTATAGGGGAGCATCATACTGTGTATAGGGGAGCATCATACAGTGTATAGGGGAGCATCATACTGTGTATATGGGAGCATCATACAGTGTATAGGGGAGCATCATACAGTGTATAGGGGAGCATCATACTGTGTATAGGGGAGCATCATACAGTGTATAGGGGAGCATCATACTGTGTATATGGGAGCATCATACAGTGTATAGGAGAGCATCATACTGTGTATAGGGGAGCATCATACTGTGTATAGGGAAGCATCATACAGTGTATAGAGAAGCATCATACTGTGTATAGGGGAGCATCATACAGTGTATAGGGGAGCATCATACAGTGTATAGGGGAGCATCATACTGTGTATAGGGGAGCATCATACTGTTTATAGGAGAGCATCATACTGTGTATAGGAGAGCATCATACTGTGTATAGGGGAGCATCATACAGTGTATAGGGGAGCATCATACTGTGTATAGGGGAGCATCATACTGTGTATAGGGGAGCATCATACTGTGTATAGGGGAGCATCATACTGTGTATATGGGAGCATCATACAGTGTATAGGGGAGCATCATACAGTGTATAGGGGAGCATCATACAGTGTATAGGGGAGCATCATACAGTGTATAGGGGAGCATCATACTGTGTATAGGGGAGCATCATACAGTGTATAGGGGAGCATCATACTGTGTATAGGGGAGCATCATACAGTGTATAGGGGAGCATCATACTGTGTATAGGGGAGCATCATACTGTGTATAGGGGAGCATCATACAGTGTATAGGGGAGCATCATACAGTGTATAGGGGAGCATCATACAGTGTATAGGGGAGCATCATACTGTGTATAGGGGAGCATCATACAGTGTATAGGGGAGCATCATACTGTGTATAGGGGAGCATCATACAGTGTATAGGGGAGCATCATACTGTGTATAGGGGAGCATCATACAGTGTATAGGGGAGCATCATACAGTGTATAGGGGAGCATCATACTGTGTATAGGGGAGCATCATACTGTGTATAGGGGAGCATCATACAGTGTATAGGAGAGCATCATACTGTGTATAGGGGAGCATCATACAGTGTATAGGGGAGCATCATACAGTGTATAGGGGAGCATCATACTGTTTATATGGGAGCATCATACAGTGTATAGGGGAGCATCATACAGTGTATAGGGGAGCATCATACTGTGTATAGGGGAGCATCATACTGTGTATAGGGGAGCATCATACTGTGTATAGGAGAGCATCATACTGTGTATAGGGGAGCATCATACAGTGTATAGGGGAGCATCATACTGTGTATAGGGGAGCATCATCCTGTGTATAGGGGAGCATCATACTGTGTATAGGGGAGCATCATACAGTGTATAGGGGTGCATCATACTGTGTATATGGGAGTGTGACGAACAGCCCACCGCCGTTCGTCTACTTACGGGCGACACTAACGGGGGTCCCGCTGCCACCAAAACGCGACGGACAGCGGACCCTGTGTCACCACTATGTCACGATCCCACCACTGACACCGGTGTATCAGCGGACGGAGGGACGTGACACAATGCCGGCACACGGCTATCACAGGCGCAGTGGGGCTTATCTTAGTTATCCCACCACTGGCACCATGTGACAAAAATATCCAGCAAGCTAATCTCGCTCTACAATTTGCCGCAGGGGGAGTTTAATTTGGATGCCCCACCACTGCTATCAATCTTCCAAGTTCTGCGGGGATTTGTGTATATCCCACTTTCCCAGTTCCACTTTGGAACTCGCAGCTCTCCGGCGCCCCCCTTACCCTCAGGTCAGTCAGGGAACTGCACCTAGGATAATTAGTCGCCGGACGGGCTGCCTGTTGTGAACCGGCAATTAGGCTTCTGCAGTAAGGGAATTATCAATGCTGTGGCTGAAGCCCCTTACTCAGCAATATAAGACCCTTCTAGACTGCCAGCAAGCCGTAATAGCCGTACACAACGCGCTGCCACCAGTCACGGTTACTTAATTCACAGTGTTAAATTAAGAGGGTCCGTGGCAAACCCCTTGAATTAGTAGCGATTATCTATCAAAGGCGTATAGTTCGATTCTTAGAGCATGGAGACAGATCTAAATAATTTCATTTATTTTCCGAAAGAGGACAGTGATTACAGATAAAAGTTGCTATAAAATTGAGACATAAAATATGTACAGTACAGGTATAAAATAAAAGTGGAGAAAACAAAGAGATTACACTCACAGTTCCATATTGTTCCTTAGGCAGACCATGCGGCTTTAAGGGGGGAGGAGCCACACGTCTCCATTCATCTGGAGTTCTTGTCAGCACCGACTCTGCAGCTGTTCTCAGCTGGTTTGCCCAGGAAATGCCTTATAGACTTTCCTATGTGACATCACGGAGAGGTGCATTCTGGGTTGATCCCACCTCTCTTATCCAAGTTATGTTTTGGCTACAAAACTTAGATTAGCTATAACTTTATGGGAGAAGCTGGTATGGACTCATCAGTGGTATCATGTTTCCCAGCGTAATGAGCCCATCAAGAAAACATCAAACATCTATGCGATATGACCGTCCATTTGGGCGCAAATCATATCTCATGTTCTGGGCAGGGTGGAACTTCGAAAGAGACACGGCATCGAAGCTGGGACCGCTCAGGTTACAAAAATATGATTTTCATATCTCTACTGGGTATGGTTTTCGTAATATGACTTTTATGTTTCCCATATACCGGCATACAGCCTGTGTTTTTCCGAACAAAGGGATCCCTTCCCCCTGCTCTTCGAGAGGAAGTTGGTTTAAGGTTTCAGAGCTAGCCCAGGCAGGGGGGCACTGGTCAGTGTGTGAGTGAGCCATGGGCGAAAAGAGGAGGGGGGAAGGTGCTGCATGAGCTGACAGCCTGCATTGGCATAGAGGGCTGGATTTTTCTGGAAAGTTACAACAGAAAACATCATATTTTGTAGACAAAACCCCATACCTCACAGACATTGTACATCACACCTCCCCCCTTAAGAGGGCGCTAAGGAGGCATTACCTCTCGGTAATCGGCCATGCGCACCTCAGCGGGTTCGCCCCGGCGGGACAACCCATCGGCATTGCCGTTTTCGCTGCCCTTCCTGTGTTTTACAGTAAAATCGTACTGTTGAAGGGCAAGGCTCCAGCGGAGCAATCTTCCATTGGTTCCGGACACTGTGTGCAACCAGCTCAGAGGGTTGTGGTCGGTTACCACCGTGAAGGCGCGCCCGTACAGGTAGGGCTGCAAACGTTGCAGTGCCCACACCATGGCCAGACACTCCTTCTCGATGGTCGAGTATGCCACTTCCCTCGGCAAAAGTTTCCGGCTCAGGTACAACACGGGGTGCTCTTGGTCCCCCGAGTCGACCTGGCTAAGCACAGCACCGAGGCCAAACTCGCTGGCGTTGGTCTGTACCAGAAACGGGCGACTGCTGTCGACTGCTCTCAACACTGGAGAGTTGCACAGGGCTGCTTTCAAAGCTTGGAAAGCCGCCTCACAGTCATCTGTCCAGTTGACTGTTTGGGGTAGCCTCTGCTTGGTGAGGTCAGTCAAGGGTTTGGCAAGGGCGCTATAGTCCTGTACGAACCGCCTATAGTACCCTGCAGTGCCCAAGAAGGACTTCACCTGTTTCTTGGTCCTGGGGGTGGGCCAGGACACGATTGCGTCCACTTTTTCTGGCTCCGGACTCATGGAACCCCCGCCTACCCGGTGCCCCAGGTAGTGGACCTTGTGCATGCCTATCTGGCACTTCCCCGGCTTGATGGTCAGGCCTGCCTGGTGAAGACGCTTGAGCACCTCCTGGAGGTGCTGAAGGTGTTCCTCCCAGGTGGAACTGAAGACGGCAATATCGTCTAAGTATGCCACGGCGTACTCCTCCAGTCCCCGAAGCAGGTGGTTGACCATCCGCTGGAAAGTGGCAGGGGCATTCTTCATGCCGAAGGGCATGACCGTGGACTCGTACAGTCCAAAGGGGGTGATAAAGGCGGATTTCTCCTGCGCCTCAGGGCTCAGGGGAATCTGCCAGTATCCCCGACTCAAATCCATGATGGATATGTAGTTGGCGTTTGTCAACCGCTCGAGCAGATCCTCGATGCGCGGCATCGGGTGGGCATCAGAGGTTGTGATGGCGTTGAGCCCCCTGTAGTCCACGCAGAACCGGGTGGTTCGATCCTTTTTAGGAACGAGGACTACAGGTGAAGCCCACGCACCTTTTGACCGTCGAATCACTCCCAGCCTTAACATCTCATCGACCTCTCGGCGCATGACTTGTTGCACCGTTTCAGAGATCCGATAAGGTGTTCGCCGTAATGGGGCATGATTCCCGGTGTCCACCTCATGAACCGCTAACTCCGTCCTCCCAGGACGGTTGGTGAACACGGGCCGGAAGAGTTCCAGGGTGGCCATCAACTGCAACCGCTGGGACACGGTGAGCGAACCACTTATCTCCATGTCCTCAATGGACCCATTGGCCTTGGCCTGGGCCAGCATGTCCAGGAGGGAATCTTCCTCCCCATCCTCTGGCAGATTGCAGACCGGTAGGACGCAAGCTTCACGTTCGTAGTGCGCCTTCAGCATGTTGACGTGAAAGGCCTTGCGCCTACCCCGAGCATGGTCAAGCGTGACCACGTAGGTGACCGGGTTGAGCTGTTGGTGGACGACGTATGGGCCTTCCCAGGCTGCCTGAAGCTTATCCGTTGGTACAGGGACCAGCGCCCACACCTTTTGACCCACCTGGTAGGTCCGCTCCCGGGCGTTCTGGTCGTACCAGTGCTTCTGGTCAGCCTGAGCCTGCGTCATGTTGTCATGCACCAACTGCGTCAAGGTCTGCATCTTGTCACGGAAGCGCATGACATAATCCACGATGGACACTTCTGTGGGGTTTGGCTCATCTTCCCAGGATTCTCTTATCAACCCAAGGGGTCCCCGGACTCGCCTGCCATACAGGAGCTCGAAGGGGGAGAACCCGGTCGAAGCCTGCGGAACTTCTCTGTAAGCGAACAGCAGGTGTGGGAGGTACCGCTCCCAGTCGCGCCCTTGGGTCTCAACCAGTATGCGGAGCATCTGTTTGAGGGTACCGTTGAAACGTTCACACAAACCGTTAGTCTGTGGGTGATACGGACTCGATACCAGCTGCGTCACCTGCATTTTCTCACAGAGAGCCTCCATTAGGCGAGACATGAATTGGGGCCCTTGATCGGTAAGCATCTCCCTGGGAAATCCTACTCTCGAAAAGATGGTCACCAGTGCGTCAGCCACCTTATCTGCCCTGGTTGAAGACAGAGCTACTGCCTCTGGGTACCGGGTAGCGTAGTCTACCACGGTGAGAATGTATCGCTTTCCGGAGCTGCTGGGGACGGACAGCGGTCCTACAATGTCCACCGCGATTCTCTGGAAAGGCTCCTCTATCACCGGCAAAGGAATAAGGGGAGCCTTAAGTGCAGGCCCCGCCTTACCCACTTTTTGACAGGTGGCACAGGAGCGGCAGTAGTGTGTTACATCTGTCCCCATCTTGGGCCAATAGAAGTGTTGAGACAGCCGTGCCTTTGTTTTGCTGATCCCCAAGTGTCCAGCGAGTGGAATCTCATGGGCAATCCGCAACAACTCGGTTCTGAACTGATAGGGGACGACCAGCTGTCTTTCCCTCAACCACTCCTTTTTAGGATCTCCGGGTACCGTCTCCCGGTACAACCTTCCTCGTTCCCAGAACACCCTCTCCTTATCAGACTTGGAGGTGGGCGTCTCGGCGAGACCTCTCAATTTCTCCAGGCTGGCATCTGAGTGCAGAGCAGCCTGGAACTCCATGCTGGAGGCTGCCAGAAGGGACGTCAGGGTCCCCTCTTTACTGGGACCCTCTGGAACCGGCTCTGGGTTCACCTCTGGTTCAGTCTCTCCTGTAGCAGCAGAGGGTCCAGAAGACAGTGCGTTACCTGCGATCTGGGCACTCTGACTGCGTGTGACAGCTGCTATGTATGCTGTCTCCCTGGGGATTTCTGCAGACCCACCAGCTGGTGCTGCCCTGGGCTCTACCTCCCCATCCACCCCCAACACTTTAGGAGCAGTGCTACTTATGGGCCAGTTACCTTCCTCGGTGGCACTGGTCAGCTGCATGGCATTACCTTCCTCATGGTCCCCATGCACCTCCCCATTCTCTTGAGCACCGTTGCTTGCTCCTGCCAGGGGTTCCTCAGCCGTCTCACTCCGCAGAGTGACGGGGCTGAGCACCTCGGTACCTGTGGACACATCTACCGTTTCAAAGAAAGGGTTAACGGGTTCAGTCGGCACAGATACATCAACATCATCATTCCTAGGAAAAGAATGGTTATCAGTTTGCTTTGGTACAATCACATCAGCATCATACCTTGGGAAAGAATGGTTGTTAGTTGCATCATTACTCATCAAGGCATTAGCAGGTAACACATTCAGTTTCCCATCATCAACATCATCAGGGTTAACGTTACCCTTATTATCAGTTTGGGGAAGGGTGTCAGGGACATAGTATGCAACCATCCTCCCCAAGTCAGTCCCCAATAAAACATCAGTGGGCAAATTTTCAGACACTCCCACCTCCCTCAACCCGCTCCCGGCACCCCAATCAAGAAAAACTCGTGCCACTGGCAAGGGACAACGGGTGCCTCCAATCCCGGTGACAGTCAGGGTTTTCCCCTCAACAAACTCTTCAGGGGCCGCCAGTCCAGGACGGATGAGGGTTCGTTCAGCCCCGGTGTCCTTGAGGCCTGTAGCAAGACGGGCCCCCACCTGAACAGGTTGAACGTTGTCGTCAGCCCTCCCAACCACACCTCCCACCAAAAGAACAGAGGCGTTGGGCCCGGGGGCCTTGGCTGGGGGGTTCTTCGGCCTGTTCGGACAGGCGTAAAAGAAGTGACCAGGCCGCTGGCAGTGGTGACACAGGCGACTGTCAGTAGCCGGCCTGTTGTTGGCAACAGGGACAGGGCCTCCGGAGGGACGGCCAGCTGGGGCATTGGGGTTGGTTGCTGGCTTACCCCCTTTCCAGCTGGTGGTGACTGGCCTCCGCGTCTCGGGCTTCCGGTTGGCCTCGTGGTTGTCGGCGATCTGCGCCGCTTTGTCCGCGTTCGTTGGTTCGCGGTCCAGGATGAACTGTCGGACCTCAGCTGGGCAGAGATGCAGGAACTGGTCTTTGATCATCAGGTCCCGTAGCTGCTCAAAGGTTTCAACGGACAGTCCATGGATCCACTGGTCAAAGTGGGTCCTGAGTCCTTGCACCACATCACTGTAGCTATCGTGTGGGCCACGTTGGAGGTGTCGGAACTTCTTTCGGTATACCTCAGGTGTCAGCCGGTATTTGGCGATCAGCGCCTGCTTTATGGCGTCATAGTCGTCATCGGCTTCTGGCGGAAGAGAAGCAAATGCCTCCAGGGCTTTGCCTTTTAGCCCTGGGGTCAAGTACCTTGCCCATTGGTCTCTAGGCAGCTGGTACTGTCTGCAGGCTTTCTCAAAGGCTCGCAGGAACGTGTCCAAGTCCCCATCCTTTTCCATCACGGGAAAATGCTCTGGCCGGGGTTTAGGAGTCTGGACGCTGCTGGGCTCACGGCTTCGGGCTGTGGGGGCATTCCACCCCCGCTGGAGCATCTCCAGCTCATGGGCCCTCTGAGCTTCTGCATGGCGCTCAGCTCTCTCAGCCTGGGCTTGACGCTCGACCCTCTCAGCCTCAGCTTGGCGCTCACGTTCGGCTTGGGCCTCCTGCCGATATTGCTGGATCAGCCTCACCCGCCCATCCCTGTCTTCGGCGGGGAGTTCGTCCAAGGCCATTTGCAGATAGGGGTCCACCCCGTTCTGGTTGAATGTGGGGCCAGCGCTCAGGAGTGGAGCCTCTGCTGCAGCCCCATGGCAACTTGGGCCAACTTCTGCGCTCGCTGGATTCTGGCCGTTGTCCAGCTGCACTAGAGACGCGATCATTTGATCTTTGGTTCCTCCTGCGGCGTCTATGCCTCGGTACGTGCATAACCCAGCAAGGGTGTCCTTTTTCTGCTTCTGATACCACTCCACTGTCATCGCCGCCATGGTTGCCAAATAAAAGATAGAAAAAGAAAAACGAAGAAACGGGAGGGGGATACTTGCAAGTACACACTAATGTCTCAGGACTAGTAACCACTGAGTCTGTTCTCCAAAACCTATGATGCAGGATTCCCGCAGGAACCGTGCAGGTCTTTAGTGAGAGGAATGATTGCTCAAACCAAATCACTAATGCTCTAGGATTATCCCACCGCTCTGCCACCAATATGTGACGAACAGCCCACCGCCGTTCGTCTACTTACGGGCGACACTAACGGGGGTCCCGCTGCCACCAAAACGCGACGGACAGCGGACCCTGTGTCACCACTATGTCACGATCCCACCACTGACACCGGTGTATCAGCGGACGGAGGGACGTGACACAATGCCGGCACACGGCTATCACAGGCGCAGTGGGGCTTATCTTAGTTATCCCACCACTGGCACCATGTGACAAAAATATCCAGCAAGCTAATCTCGCTCTACAATTTGCCGCAGGGGGAGTTTAATTTGGATGCCCCACCACTGCTATCAATCTTCCAAGTTCTGCGGGGATTTGTGTATATCCCACTTTCCCAGTTCCACTTTGGAACTCGCAGCTCTCCGGCGCCCCCCTTACCCTCAGGTCAGTCAGGGAACTGCACCTAGGATAATTAGTCGCCGGACGGGCTGCCTGTTGTGAACCGGCAATTAGGCTTCTGCAGTAAGGGAATTATCAATGCTGTGGCTGAAGCCCCTTACTCAGCAATATAAGACCCTTCTAGACTGCCAGCAAGCCGTAATAGCCGTACACAACGCGCTGCCACCAGTCACGGTTACTTAATTCACAGTGTTAAATTAAGAGGGTCCGTGGCAAACCCCTTGAATTAGTAGCGATTATCTATCAAAGGCGTATAGTTCGATTCTTAGAGCATGGAGACAGATCTAAATAATTTCATTTATTTTCCGAAAGAGTACAGTGATTACAGATAAAAGTTGCTATAAAATTGAGACATAAAATATGTACAGTACAGGTATAAAATAAAAGTGGAGAAAACAAAGAGATTACACTCACAGTTCCATATTGTTCCTTAGGCAGACCATGCGGCTTTAAGGGGGGAGGAGCCACACGTCTCCATTCATCTGGAGTTCTTGTCAGCACCGACTCTGCAGCTGTTCTCAGCTGGTTTGCCCAGGAAATGCCTTATAGACTTTCCTATGTGACATCACGGAGAGGTGCATTCTGGGTTGATCCCACCTCTCTTATCCAAGTTATGTTTTGGCTACAAAACTTAGATTAGCTATAACTTTATGGGAGAAGCTGGTATGGACTCATCAGTGGTATCATGTTTCCCAGCGTAATGAGCCCATCAAGAAAACATCAAACATCTATGCGATATGACCGTCCATTTGGGCGCAAATCATATCTCATGTTCTGGGCAGGGTGGAACTTCGAAAGAGACACGGCATCGAAGCTGGGACCGCTCAGGTTACAAAAATATGATTTTCATATCTCTACTGGGTATGGTTTTCGTAATATGACTTTTATGTTTCCCATATACCGGCATACAGCCTGTGTTTTTCCGAACAAAGGGATCCCTTCCCCCTGCTCTTCGAGAGGAAGTTGGTTTAAGGTTTCAGAGCTAGCCCAGGCAGGGGGGCACTGGTCAGTGTGTGAGTGAGCCATGGGCGAAAAGAGGAGGGGGGAAGGTGCTGCATGAGCTGACAGCCTGCATTGGCATAGAGGGCTGGATTTTTCTGGAAAGTTACAACAGAAAACATCATATTTTGTAGACAAAACCCCATACCTCACAGACATTGTACATCACAGGGAGCATCATACAGTGTATAGGGGAGCATCATACAGTGTATAGGGGAGCATCATACTGTGTATAGGGGAGCATCATACAGTGTATATGGGAGCATCATATAGTGTATAGGGGAGCATCATACAGTGTATAGGGGAGCATCATACAGTGTATAGGGGAGCATCATACTGTGTATAGGGGAGCATCATACAGTGCATAGGGGAGCATCATACAGTGTATAGGGGAGCATCATACAGTGTATAGGGGAGCATCATACAGTGTATAGGGGAGCATCATACTGTGTATAGGGGAGCATCATACAGTGTATAGGGGAGCATCATACTGTGTATGTGGGAGCATCATACAGTGTATAGGGGAGCATCATACAGTGTATAGGGGAGCATCATACTGTGTATAGGGAAGCATCATACAGTGTATAGAGGAGCATCATACTGTGTATAGGGGAGCATCATACAGAGTATAGGGGAGCATCATACAGTGTATAGGGGAGCATCATACTGTGTATAGGGGAGCATCATACAGTGTATAGGGGAGAATCATACTGTGTATAGGGGAGCATCATACAGTGTATAGGGGAGCATCATACTGTGTATAGGGGAGCATCATACTGTGTATAGGGGAGCATCATACAGTGTATAGGGGAGCATCATACTGTGTATATGGGAGCATCATACAGTGTATAGGGGAGCATCATACTGTGTATAGGGGAGCATCATACAGTGTATAGGGGAGCATCATACTGTGTATAGGGGAGCATCATACTGTGTATAGGGGAGCATCATACTGTGTATAGGGGAGCATCATACTGTGTATAGGGGAGCATCATACAGTGTTTAGTGGAGCATCATACTGTGTATAGGGGAGCATCATACTGTGTATAGGGGAGCATCATACAGTGTATAGGGGAGCATCATACAGTGTATAGGGGAGCATCATACAGTGTATAGGGGAGCATCATACTGTGTATAGGGGAGCATCATACTGTGTATAGGGGAGCATCATACAGTGTATAGGGGAGCATCATACTGTGTATAGGGGAGCATCATACAGTGTATAGGGGAGCATCATACAGTGTATAGGGGATCATCATACTGTGTATAGGGGAGCATCATACTGTGTATAGGGGAGCATCATACTGTGTATAGGGGAGCATCATACAGTGTATAGGGGAGCATCATACTGTTTATATGGGAGCATCATACAGTGTATAGGGGAGCATCATACAGTGTATAGGGGAGCATCATACTGTGTATAGGGGAGCATCATACTGTGTATAGGGGAGCATCATACAGTGTATAGGGGAGCATCATACTGTGTATAGGGGAGCATCATACAGTGTATAGGGGAGCATCATACAGTGTATAGGGGAGCATCATACAGTGTATAGGGGAGCATCATACTGTGTATAGGGGAGCATCATACTGTGTATAGGGGAGCATCATACAGTGTATAGGGGAGCATCATACTGTGTATAGGGGAGCATCATACAGTGTATAGGGGAGCATCATACAGTGTATAGGGGAGCATCATACTGAGTATAGGGGAGCGTCATACAGTGTATAGGGGAGCATCATACTGTGTATAGGGGAGCATCATACTGTGTATAGGGGAGCATCATACTGTGTATATGGGAGCATCATACAGTGTATAGGGGAGCATCATACAGTGTATAGGGGAGCATCATACAGTGTATAGGGTAGCATCATACAGTGTATAGGGGAGCATCATACTGTGTATAGGGGAGCATCATACAGTGTATAGGGGAGCATCATACTGTGTATAGGGGAGCATCATACAGTGTATAGGGGAGCATCATACAGTGTATAGGGGAGCATCATACTGTGTATAGGGGAGCATCATACTGTGTATAGGGGAGCATCATACAGTGTATAGGGGAGCATCATACAGTGTATAGGGGAGCATCATACAGTGTATAGGGGAGCATCATACTGTGTATAGGGGAGCATCATACAGTGTATAGGGGAGCATCATACAGTGTATAGGGGAGCATCATACTGTGTATAGGGGAGCATCATACTGTGTATAGGGGAGCATCATACAGTGTATAGGGGAGCATCATACAGTGTATAGGGGAGCATCATACTGTGTATAGGGGAGCATCATACTGTGTATAGGGGAGCATCATACAGTGTATAGGAGAGCATCATACTGTGTATAGGGGAGCATCATACAGTGTATAGGGGAGCATCATACAGTGTATAGGGGAGCATCATACTGTTTATATGGGAGCATCATACAGTGTATAGGGGAGCATCATACAGTGTATAGGGGAGCATCATACTGTGTATAGGGGAGCATCATACTGTGTATAGGGGAGCATCATACTGTGTATAGGAGAGCATCATACTGTGTATAGGGGAGCATCATACAGTGTATAGGGGAGCATCATACTGTGTTTAGGGGAGCATCATCCTGTGTATAGGGGAGCATCATACTGTGTATAGGGGAGCATCATACAGTGTATAGGGGTGCATCATACTGTGTATATGGGAGCATCATACAGTGTATAGGGGAGCATCATACAGTGTATAGGGGAGCATCATACTGTGTATAGGGGAGCATCATACAGTGTATATGGGAGCATCATATAGTGTATAGGGGAGCATCATACAGTGTATAGGGGAGCATCATACAGTGTATAGGGGAGCATCATACTGTGTATAGGGGAGCATCATACTGTGTATAGGGGAGCATCATACTGTGTATAGGGGAGCATCATACAGTGTATAGGGGAGCATCATACAGTGTATAGGGGAGCATCATACAGTGTATAGGGGAGCATCATACAGTGTATAGGGGAGCATCATACTGTGTATAGGGGAGCATCATACAGTGTATAGGGGAGCATCATACTGTGTATGTGGGAGCATCATACAGTGTATAGGGGAGCATCATACAGTGTATAGGGGAGCATCATACTGTGTATAGGGAAGCATCATACAGTGTATAGAGGAGCATCATACTGTGTATAGGGGAGCATCATACAGAGTATAGGGGAGCATCATACAGTGTATAGGGGAGCATCATACTGTGTATAGGGGAGCATCATACAGTGTATAGGGGAGCATCATACTGTGTATAGGGGAGCATCATACAGTGTATAGGGGAGCATCATACTGTGCATAGGGGAGCATCATACTGTGTATAGGGGAGCATCATACAGTGTATAGGGGAGCATCATACTGTGTATATGGGAGCATCATACAGTGTATAGGGGAGCATCATACTGTGTATAGGGGAGCATCATACAGTGTATAGGGGAGCATCATACTGTGTATAGGGGAGCATCATACTGTGTATAGGGGAGCATCATACTGTGTATAGGGGAGCATCATACTGTGTATAGGGGAGCATCATACAGTGTTTAGTGGAGCATCATACTGTGTATAGGGGAGCATCATACTGTGTATAGGGGAGCATCATACAGTGTATAGGGGAGCATCATACAGTGTATAGGGGAGCATCATACAGTGTATAGGGGAGCATCATACTGTGTATAGGGGAGCATCATACTGTGTATAGGGGAGCATCATACAGTGTATAGGGGAGCATCATACTGTGTATAGGGGAGCATCATACAGTGTATAGGGGAGCATCATACAGTGTATAGGGGAGCATCATACTGTGTATAGGGGAGCATCATACTGTGTATAGGGGAGCATCATACTGTGTATAGGGGAGCATCATACAGTGTATAGGGGAGCATCATACAGTGTATAGGGGAGCATCATACTGTTTATATGGGAGCATCATACAGTGTATAGGGGAGCATCATACAGTGTATAGGGGAGCATCATACTGTGTATAGGGGAGCATCATACTGTGTATAGGGGAGCATCATACTGTGTATAGGGGAGCATCATACAGTGTATAGGGGAGCATCATACTGTGTATAGGGGAGCATCATACAGTGTATAGGGGAGCATCATACAGTGTATAGGGGAGCATCATACTGTGTATAGGGGAGCGTCATACAGTGTATAGGGGAGCATCATACTGTGTATAGGGGAGCATCATACAGTGTATAGGGGAGCATCATACAGTGTATAGGGGAGCATCATACAGTGTATAGGGGAGCATCATACTGTGTATAGGGGAGCATCATACTGTGTATAGGGGAGCATCATACTGTGTATAGGAGAGCATCATACTGTGTATAGGGGAGCATCATACAGTGTATAGGGGAGCATCAGTGTATAGGGGAGCATCATACTGTTTATATGGGAGCATCATACAGTGTATAGGGGAGCATCATACTGTGTATAGGGGAGCATCATACAGTGTATAGGGGAGCATCATACAGTGTATAGGGGAGCATCATACTGTGTATAGGGGAGCATCATACAGTGTATAGGGGAGCATCTTACAGTGTATAGGGGAGCATCATACAGTGTATAGGGGAGCATCATACAGTGTATAGGGGAGCATCATACTGTGTATATGGGAGCATCATACAGTGTATAGGGGAGCATCATACTGTGTATGTGGGAGCATCATACAGTGTATAGGGGAGCATCATACAGTGTATAGGGGAGCATCATACTGTGTATAGGGAAGCATCATACAGTGTATAGAGGAGCATCATACTGTGTATAGGGGAGCATCATACAGAGTATAGGGGAGCATCATACAGTGTATAGGGGAGCATCATACTGTGTATAGGGGAGCATCATACAGTGTATAGGGGAGCATCATACTGTGTATAGGGGAGCATCATACAGTGTATAGGGGAGCATCATACTGTGTATAGGGGAGCATCATACAGTGTATAGGGGAGCATCATACTGTGTATATGGGAGCATCATACAGTGTATAGGGGAGCATCATACTGTGTATAGGGGAGCATCATACAGTGTATAGGGGAGCATCATACTGTGTATAGGGGAGCATCATACTGTGTATAGGGGAGCATCATACTGTGTATAGGGGAGCATCATACTGTGTATAGGGGAGCATCATACAGTGTTTAGTGGAGCATCATACTGTGTATAGGGGAGCATCATACTGTGTATAGGGGAGCATCATACAGTGTATAGGGGAGCATCATACAGTGTATAGGGGAGCATCATACAGTGTATAGGGGAGCATCATACTGTGTATAGGGGAGCATCATACTGTGTATAGGGGAGCATCATACAGTGTATAGGGGAGCATCATACTGTGTATAGGGGAGCATCATACAGTGTATAGGGGAGCATCATACAGTGTATAGGGGATCATCATACTGTGTATAGGGGAGCATCATACTGTGTATAGGGGAGCATCATACTGTGTATAGGGGAGCATCATACTGTGTATAGGGGAGCATCATACAGTGTATAGGGGAGCATCATACTGTGTATAGGGGAGCATCATACAGTGTATAGGGGAGCATCATACTGTTTATATGGGAGCATCATACAGTGTATAGGGGAGCATCATACAGTGTATAGGGGAGCATCATACTGTGTATAGGGGAGCATCATACTGTGTATAGGGGAGCATCATACAGTGTATAGGGGAGCATCATACTGTGTATAGGGGAGCATCATACAGTGTATAGGGGAGCATCATACAGTGTATAGGGGAGCATCATACTGTGTATAGGGGAGCATCATACAGTGTATAGGGGAGCATCATACTGTGTATAGGGGAGCATCATACTGTGTATAGGGGAGCATCATACAGTGTATAGGGGAGCATCATACTGTGTATAGGGGAGCATCATACAGTGTATAGGGGAGCATCATACAGTGTATAGGGGAGCATCATACTGAGTATAGGGGAGCGTCATACAGTGTATAGGGGAGCATCATACTGTGTATAGGGGAGCATCATACTGTGTATAGGGGAGCATCATACTGTGTATATGGGAGCATCATACAGTGTATAGGGGAGCATCATACAGTGTATAGGGGAGCATCATACAGTGTATAGGGGAGCATCATACAGTGTATAGGGGAGCATCATACTGTGTATAGGGGAGCATCATACAGTGTATAGGGGAGCATCATACTGTGTATAGGGGAGCATCATACAGTGTATAGGGGAGCATCATACTGTGTATAGGGGAGCATCATACTGTGTATAGGGGAGCATCATACAGTGTATAGGGGAGCATCATACAGTGTATAGGGGAGCATCATACAGTGTATAGGGGAGCATCATACTGTGTATAGGAGAGCATCATACAGTGTATAGGGGAGCATCATACAGTGTATAGGGGAGCATCATACTGTGTATAGGGGAGCATCATACAGTGTATAGGGGAGCATCATACTGTGTATAGGGGAGCATCATACAGTGTATAGGGGAGCATCATACAGTGTATAGGGGAGCATCATACTGTGTATAGGGGAGCATCATACTGTGTATAGGGGAGCATCATACAGTGTATAGGAGAGCATCATACTGTGTATAGGGGAGCATCATACAGTGTATAGGGGAGCATCATACAGTGTATAGGGGAGCATCATACTGTTTATATGGGAGCATCATACAGTGTATAGGGGAGCATCATACAGTGTATAGGGGAGCATCATACTGTGTATAGGGGAGCATCATACTGTGTATAGGGGAGCATCATACTGTGTATAGGAGAGCATCATACTGTGTATAGGGGAGCATCATACAGTGTATAGGGGAGCATCATACTGTGTATAGGGGAGCATCATCCTGTGTATAGGGGAGCATCATACTGTGTATAGGGGAGCATCATACAGTGTATAGGGGTGCATCATACTGTGTATATGGGAGCATCATACAGTGTATAGGGGAGCATCATACAGTGTATAGGGGAGCATCATACTGTGTATAGGGGAGCATCATACAGTGTATATGGGAGCATCATATAGTGTATAGGGGAGCATCATACAGTGTATAGGGGAGCATCATACAGTGTATAGGGGAGCATCATACTGTGTATAGGGGAGCATCATACTGTGTATAGGGGAGCATCATACTGTGTATAGGGGAGCATCATACAGTGTATAGGGGAGCATCATACAGTGTATAGGGGAGCATCATACAGTGTATAGGGGAGCATCATACAGTGTATAGGGGAGCATCATACTGTGTATAGGGGAGCATCATACAGTGTATAGGGGAGCATCATACTGTGTATGTGGGAGCATCATACAGTGTATAGGGGAGCATCATACAGTGTATAGGGGAGCATCATACTGTGTATAGGGAAGCATCATACAGTGTATAGAGGAGCATCATACTGTGTATAGGGGAGCATCATACAGAGTATAGGGGAGCATCATACAGTGTATAGGGGAGCATCATACTGTGTATAGGGGAGCATCATACAGTGTATAGGGGAGCATCATACTGTGTATAGGGGAGCATCATACAGTGTATAGGGGAGCATCATACTGTGCATAGGGGAGCATCATACTGTGTATAGGGGAGCATCATACAGTGTATAGGGGAGCATCATACTGTGTATATGGGAGCATCATACAGTGTATAGGGGAGCATCATACTGTGTATAGGGGAGCATCATACAGTGTATAGGGGAGCATCATACTGTGTATAGGGGAGCATCATACTGTGTATAGGGGAGCATCATACTGTGTATAGGGGAGCATCATACTGTGTATAGGGGAGCATCATACAGTGTTTAGTGGAGCATCATACTGTGTATAGGGGAGCATCATACTGTGTATAGGGGAGCATCATACAGTGTATAGGGGAGCATCATACAGTGTATAGGGGAGCATCATACAGTGTATAGGGGAGCATCATACTGTGTATAGGGGAGCATCATACTGTGTATAGGGGAGCATCATACAGTGTATAGGGGAGCATCATACTGTGTATAGGGGAGCATCATACAGTGTATAGGGGAGCATCATACAGTGTATAGGGGAGCATCATACTGTGTATAGGGGAGCATCATACTGTGTATAGGGGAGCATCATACTGTGTATAGGGGAGCATCATACAGTGTATAGGGGAGCATCATACAGTGTATAGGGGAGCATCATACTGTTTATATGGGAGCATCATACAGTGTATAGGGGAGCATCATACAGTGTATAGGGGAGCATCATACTGTGTATAGGGGAGCATCATACTGTGTATAGGGGAGCATCATACTGTGTATAGGGGAGCATCATACAGTGTATAGGGGAGCATCATACTGTGTATAGGGGAGCATCATACAGTGTATAGGGGAGCATCATACAGTGTATAGGGGAGCATCATACTGTGTATAGGGGAGCGTCATACAGTGTATAGGGGAGCATCATACTGTGTATAGGGGAGCATCATACAGTGTATAGGGGAGCATCATACAGTGTATAGGGGAGCATCATACAGTGTATAGGGGAGCATCATACTGTGTATAGGGGAGCATCATACTGTGTATAGGGGAGCATCATACTGTGTATAGGAGAGCATCATACTGTGTATAGGGGAGCATCATACAGTGTATAGGGGAGCATCAGTGTATAGGGGAGCATCATACTGTTTATATGGGAGCATCATACAGTGTATAGGGGAGCATCATACTGTGTATAGGGGAGCATCATACAGTGTATAGGGGAGCATCATACAGTGTATAGGGGAGCATCATACTGTGTATAGGGGAGCATCATACTTTGTATAGGGGAGCATCATACAGTGTATAGGGGAGCATCATACTGTGTATAGGGGAGCATCATACAGTGTATAGGGGAGCATCATACAGTGTATAGGGGAGCATCATACAGTGTATAGGGGAGCATCATACTGTGTATAGGGGAGCATCATACTTTGTATAGGGGAGCATCATACAGTGTATAGGGGAGCATCATACTGTGTATAGGGGAGCATCATACAGTGTATAGTGGAGCATCATACAGTGTATAGGGGAGCATCATACTGTGTATAGGGGAGCATCATACTGTGTATAGGGGAGCATCATACTGTGTATAGGAGAGCATCATACTGTGTATAGGGGAGCATCATACAGTGTATAGGGGAGCATCATACAGTGTATAGGGGAGCATCATACTGTTTATATGGGAGCATCATACAGTGTATAGGGGAGCATCATACTGTGTATAGGGGAGCATCATACAGTGTATAGGGGAGCATCATACTGTGTATAGGGGAGCATCATACAGTGTATAGGGGAGCATCATACAGTGTATAGGGGAGCATCATACAGTGTATAGGGGAGCATCATACAGTGTATAGGGGAGCATCATACTGTGTATAGGGGAGCATCATACAGTGTATAGGGGAGCATCATACAGTGTATAGGGGAGCATCATACAGTGTATAGGGAAGCATCATACTGTGTATAGGGGAGCATCATACTTTGTATAGGGGAGCATCATACAGTGTATAGGGGAGCATCATACTGTGTATAGGGGAGCATCATACAGTGTATAGGGGAGCATCATACAGTGTATAGGGGAGCATCATACAGTGTATAGGGGAGCATCACACTGTGTATAGGGGAGCATCATACAGTGTATAGGGGAGCATCATACAGTGTATAGGGGAGCATCATACAGTGTATAGGGAGCATCATACTGTGTATAGGGGAGCATCATACTGTGTATAGGGGAGCATCATACAGTGTATAGGGGAGCATCATACAGTGTATAGGGGAGCATCATACAGTGTATAGGGGAGCATCATACTGTGTATAGGGGAGCATCATACTGTGTATAGGGGAGCATCATACAGTGTATAGGGGAGCATCATATTGTGTATAGGGGAGCATCATACTGTGTATATGGGAGCATCATACTGTGTATAGGGAAGCATCATACTGTGTATAGGGGAGCATCATACAGTGTATAGGGGAGCATCATATTGTGTATAGGGGAGCATCATACTGTGTATATGGGAGCATCATACTGTGTATAAGGAAGCATCATACTGTGTATAGGGGAGCATCATACAGTGTATAGGGGAGCATCATGCAGTGTATAGGGGTGCTTCATACAGTGTATAGGGAGCATCATACTGTGTATAGGGGAGCATCATACAGTGTATAGGGAAGCATCATACTGTGTATAGGGGAGCATCATACTGTGTATAGGGGAGCATCATACAGTGTATAGGGGAGCATCATACTGTGTATAGGGGAGCATCATACAGTGTATAGGGGAGCATCATACTGTGTATAGGGGAGCATCATACTGTGTATAGGGGAGCATCATACAGTGTATAGGGGAGCATCATACTGTGTATATGGGAGCATCATACAGTGTATAGGGGAGCATCATACTGTGTATAGGGGAGCATCATACTGTGTATAGGGGAGCATCATACAGTGTATAGGGGAGCATCATACTGTGTATAGGGGAGCATCATACTGTGTATATGGGAGCATCATTCAGTGTTTAGTGGAGCATCATACTGTGTATAGGGGAGCATCATACAGTGTATAGGGGAGCATCATACAGTGTATAGGGGAGCATCATACAGTGTATAGGGGAGCATCATACTGTGTATAGGGGAGCATCATACTGTGTATAGGGGAGCATCATACTGTGTATAGGGGAGCATCATACTGTGTATAGGGGAGCATCATACTGTGTATAGGGGAGCATCATACAGTTTATAGGGGAGCATCATACAGTGTATAGGGGAGCATCATACTGTGTATAGGGGAGCATCATACAGTGTATAGGGGAGCATCATACAGTGTATAGGGGAGCATCATACTGTGTATAGGGGAGCATCATACTATGTATAGGGGAGCATCATACTGTGTATAGGGGAGCATCATACTGTGTATAGGAGAGCATCATACTGTGTATAGGGGAGCATCATACAGTGTATAGGGGAGCATCATACAGTGTATAGGGGAGCATCATACAGTGTATAGGGGAGCATCATACTGTTTATATGGGAGCATCATACAGTGTATAGGGGAGCATCATACAGTGTATAGGGGAGCATCATACAGTGTATAGGGGAGCATCATACAGTGTATAGGGGAGCATCATACTGTGTATAGGGGAACATCATACAGTGTATAGGGGAGCATCATACTGTGTATAGGGGAGCATCATACAGTGTATAGGGGAGCATCATACTGTGTATAGGGGAGCATCATACAGTGTATAGGGTAGCATCATACAGTGTATAGGGGAGCATCATACTGTGTATAGGGGAGCATCATACAGTGTATAGGGAAGCATCATACTGTGTATAGGGGAGCATCATACTGTGTATAGGGGAACATCATACAGTGTATAGGGGAGCATCATACTGTGTATAGGGGAGCATCATACAGTGTATAGGGGAGCATCATACTGTGTATAGGGGAGCATCATACAGTGTATAGGGTAGCATCATACAGTGTATAGGGGAGCATCATACTGTGTATAGGGGAGCATCATACTTTGTATAGGGGAGCATCATACAGTGTATAGGGGAGCATCATACTGTGTATAGGGGAGCATCATACAGTGTATAGGGGAGCATCATACAGTGTATAGGGGAGCATCATACAGTGTATAGGGGAGCATCATACTGTGTATAGGGGAGCATCATACAGTGTATAGGGGAGCATCATACAGTGTATAGGGAGCATCATACTGTGTATAGGGGAGCATCATACAGTGTATAGGGGAGCATCATACAGTGTATAGGGGAGCATCATACAGTGTATAGGGGGGCATCATACTGTGTATAGGGGAGCATCATACAGTGTATAGGGAAGCTGTACAGGGGGGAGACTCATGACATTATTAAATGTAAAGTGGGCACTTATTGTTATAGGGAACTCAGGTAACTGTGACTGTCAAAGGGGCACAAATGGCGCTATTTCTTTCTAGGGGACAAAATATGGGCACGCTAGGGTTGTAAATCCAAAAGTTAGGAAAGAAAAATTAAAAGAGGTAGGAAGTAACCGACTTTAACGACCTTCTGACAAAAGATGAAGAACAAAAGCAATATGTCCTGCAAGTTGTAAGCAAATGCCGAGCATTATATTCTGACGTTTCAAAAACTACTTTAACAAAAGCTCTAGAATAGATTAGATAACTATGTAAAATTATCAACTCATGTAGGTTAGCGTGCTCTGATGGTTCATCTGTGCTACTGAGCAATTTATTAGCCATTAACAACTTTTCATTGTCTGTAATGGTGGGATCAAAAAACGATAATCCCACCAACTCTGCAAATACCACAAATGGTTCGAAAATTTGGTCAGGGCTATTTCTGCAATGTTGTTGTCACATTCTTTATAGTCTAACAGACTATGCAAAATACCAAAATCTTAAAATACCTCAATTTGGATTTTTTCAAACTTTGAGCGACGAGCGGCACGGGTTAACGTCGTTTGATCGAGCTGAAATTTTGGCTCTCTCAATATCTGGAAAGGGGAATCATTTTGTGGGGTCCAGACGAACAAGATTCCGACATTTTTTTCCCCCCATTAGAGATCCGGTCACTCTAGTGCACACGTTGCGGATTCTGCTGCGGATCTGCAGTGGATTTGGTCCTGCGGATCAGCAGTTTCTGCTGCATTGTACAGTACTGTCTATGAGAAATGAAGAACACAGTGCACACGGTGCGGATTTTCTGCGGATTTAATCTGCAATATGTCAATTCTTTGTGCGGAATCCGCAGCGTTTTGTCACCTGCTCCATTATAGGAATCCGCAGGTGTAAAAACGCAGGGGAAATCCGCACTAAATCCGCACAAAATCCGCAGGTAAAACGCCGGTTATTTAACCTGCGGATTTACCTGTGGATTTGGCCAAATCCGCAGAGTAATCCACAACGTGTGCACATCCCCTAATCCTCTAGGACTCGCGGTCAGCCTGGTAACGGGTAGGTTAATAATTACAGCACAAACAGCGAGATAAGGTGATACACTGGTTTAACCCTCCCTCTGCCTGCCAGGGAGGATGCGCCGCTTTCTCTGCACAGCTCAATGCCTGCAGCCAGCAGTGCGATCTCTAGTTTGCGCTTTTCCTGGTTTTCTCTCAGTCCCAAAGTGCAGTAAATTCCCAGGCCAAGACAAAGCATCGCCATATAGCGCATCAGTGACCGCTGCAAAGTGCCTGAAAACTATGTAACACGTAAGGAGAGCATCATGTAATGAATATTACACCCCAATAGCAGTAAGTTGTATGTATATATCCAAAGCAACAGATTAGACACTTCAAATAGTGATTAACATAGATACTCATCAATCCCCATGCCGTGTGCAGTGTCCACTGGTCCTGGAGCAGCACGCTCCTCAGCTGTCAGGCTCCTCTCAGTCAGAAGCAATCAAGTGCAGACAGGGAGCTCAGCTCACAGGCAGAGGCAGAGTCCCCCGCGTCCAGGCTGCTGCTGGAGATGATGACTTCTCTGCAGCAGGGAGCTTTCAAGGAGAGCGCGCTCAGCCAGGATTGGGTGAGTGATCTCCCCTCCCCCTCTCCTCTGCAGAAGAGCGGTCACATGACATTTTTCCCCCCATATGAGATCCGGTCACCCTATTGTACTCACACGGCTCCGCTCCGTACACCTCGTACACACAGGGCTCCGCTCCGTACACCTCGTACACACACGGCTCTGCTCCGTACACCTCGTACACACACGGCTCCGCTCCGTACACCTGGTACACACACGGCTCCGTACACCTCGTACACACGGCTCAGTACACCTCGTACACACACGGCTCCACACACCTCGTACATTCACGGCTCCGCTCCGTACACCTCGTACACACACGGCTCCGCTCCGTACACCTCGTACACACACGGCTCCGCTCCGTACACCTCGTACACACGCGGCTCCGCTCCGCACACCTCGTACACACAGGACTCCGCTCCGTACACCTCGTACACACACGGCTCCGCTCCGTACACCTCGTACACACACGGCTCCGCTCCTTACACCTCGTACACACACGGCTCCGCTCCATACACCACATACACACATGACCCTGCTCCATACACCTCGTACACACACGGCTCCGCTCCGTACACCTCGCACACACACGGCTCTGCTACATCCACCCTGTAAACCCCTCCTGACCCCACACAGAAACTTCCCCTCATCCAGCACCATGACAACCAGCACAGCAGAGTCCTGCACACACTGAGGCCCCTGATCATGTGACCCCTGACTCCTCCCCTCTTGTCACCTCATCACAGGTCCTGTGCACAGAGCAGTCATATATGTGTCGGACGCTCCTGGACCTTCTGCTTTCTGGGCCGGTTCCTCCTGTGAGTCCTATTAACCATTTCGCTCCCTGTCTTCTCCTTTCTGACAGGACAATCTCTGAATTCGGACAGTGTGACAGGAATTTCAGCAATGTGGAAGGAAGAAATGACAATTTTACTGTTTTCCTCACAGAAATGTGACTTTCCCCCCAATGTGTCATTGTCCTAAAGGTGACAGGAGCACTGAGGCCGCACAGTGCGCCGTGTCTCCTGAGTGCCGATACCCCACAGGCTCGGGAGGGAAGGGGCGCCATTGTGGCTGGGATAGACGGCGGACGCCGTGTGACGTGTGAAGAGCTCTGACACCAGAACAGCAGAGACCCCACAAGTGGCCCCATGTTTCCCCCTCCACCTCTGGGGGCTCATCTAGGGGGCAGGGAGGATTATTAACCCTCAGGGGGTCACAGAATTGTGTAACATTGAGCGGAGGAATGAAATGTTCCCAGTAAAATGTCGCTCCGTCCCCGAGTCTGACGGAGTCTGATTGTTGCAGCTGCCTGAAGAAGGAGCCGCTGTGCTCTGCAAGCTGCAAACATACTATTATCTGGTTATAAAGGCGTCACTCCTAGAATAGTTATATCATCATTGGGCAGAAAAGTCTTCACATCCATCTTGTAATATAGGAAAGCCTAAGGCCAGAAATAATCCCCATAAATCACTGTACATGGAGACTTTGGGATCAGATCATTTCTGTCCGTTGTGTTTGTGGAAACAAAAAATCTGTTCTAAAAGCCTCAAACTTCTGTGTGTGACTCAGAGCTGAGATTTAACGTGAGAGAAGATTCCAGTGCGGGGAAGACGGGAAACCTTCATATAGACGGCCGGTGGGGATGGAGGCAGTGACCGACTCTGGCCAAATCTGTCTCTAGAGCCGCAGTAGAAGATGAAGATGTCGTCCTCATCATGAAGGAGTTATTTCTCATGTCGCATGTAATGAATATCTCCTGCAGTATTGCTAATGCCGATTCCAGTGTCGGTAATGAGACGAGAATTAGCGTTATGGAAGATGAGTCTATGAGGAACGTGTTCAGCTGCCGACTCCGAGGAGGAAACTGCTTGTTGTCTGTGGCCTAAATATATAGGTTTTATTAGTAGATGTCAGGGAAGAAAACTAAACCCTGTAAGATAATAAATCTCCTCATATGTTTCCATTATTATCTCCAGTAATTGTATTATTACACAGGATTCTTATGATGTTACATCGGATCATCTTCTTCTCATTCAGGTCTCTACAATATCGGATCCTCTCAGTGAAGATCTACAAAAGAGAATTTTCCTGATTTACCCATCAAGGATGGATATGGACAGAGACAAGATGGCAGAGAGGATATTACACCTCACCCTAGAGATCCTCTTCCGTCTCACTGGAGAGGTGAGAGATTCTGATGACGTCACATTACATCATTCTTATCTATGGGAATAACAGATGGACAGAACTGGAGAGGTGAGGACTCTGGAAATGTCTGGAGTGAGAGTTATTAATGTGTTTCTCCATAACCAGGATTACACAGTGGTGAAGAAGACCTCTAGTGATCGCTGTCAGGACCCTGTGTCTGAGAGATGTGGAAGACCCCTGAGCCCAATCACGGGGCCTCCACCTCACCCCCTGATCCATGAGGACATCAATGACCAGAAGATTCTAGAACTCACCTACAAGATGATTGAGCTGCTGACTGGAGAGGTGACACTGCTGGGAATGCTGGGACATTATACAGTAACACTATGAAGGGATCGGGGGATGACGGTATCATTGTATGTGTCAGGTTCCTATAAGGTGTCAGGATGTTGCTGTCTATTTCTCCATGGAGGAGTGGGAGTATTTAGAAGGACACAGAGATCAGTACAAGGATGTCATAATGGAGGTTCCCCAGCCCCTCACATCTCCAGGTAATAGACAGGACTAAATACACACGGCCTATAATTATCTGTATGTAGAGAATGAATTCAGTCCCTGTATGTGTTTCCTCCAGATCTATCCAGTAAGAGGACAACACCAGAGAGATGTCCCCGTCCTCTTCTTCCACAGGACTGTAACCAAGAAGATCCCAGTGCTCCTCAGGATCATCAGGTAGATGGAGAGAAGGTGTCAGGAGATCTCCCCTATGATGTGTAGACGGCTGTGAAGGTCTTGTGCTCAGTCTTGTTTTATCCACCAGTATTATATGTTTTATACTTATGTAATGAGAACGGTGGAGATGGCAGGATTAGAGCTGATCATAGATGGGACTTCTCCATCTGTCTGTGACTTTTACAATATTTGTTTCAGGGTGAAGATCTGACCCATATTAATACTACAGAGACATATGTGAGGGGTGATGAATGGTGTAAAGAGGAGATTCCCACATATAACTACCCAGGTGAGTAGTAACCACTGAATGCAGAGACGTCACAGATTCTTCTCAGTCACCGGCTGTGGCTGCTTTATCGGTGGTGTAGTCTGGCCGTATTACCATGATCACCATTTTGCCTCTAGACCACAACATTTTCCTCCACCCAAAACTGTTCAAATGACTTTGGGCATTGAAAGCCCTTTTCTATAGAACTTACAACCTGGAGATTCCACCTACCCCCTGGAAGTCAAATGACAGCGTACGTAGAATGTGCTGAAAGGTTAGAAAATCAATTGAAGAAAAATATTATGATGGGCCTGAAAGAGAAAGCGGAGGGTAATGATGCTGTTGGCTTCCTAGATCCCTGAGATCTTATTGGATGAATTTTCTCTCCCTTCTGTGCTGCTGAATGTCTCATGACCAGGTCCAGTCTTTCTGGTCAAACTTTGCTTTTATGATGTGCAGTGAGGCCAAGTGTGAATTTCTGTACAATAACTAATTTCCCTTTATCCCCACTTTTCAATTTGTGTTAAAACTACTGTAGTTTTAGGACTATAAGACGCTTGAGGAAAATGGGGGGTGCGTCTTATAGTCTGGATGTACCAGCTCTGGATGTGGTGGGAAGGTGGGGGAACGGCAGATGGTCACAGGAGGCTGGAGCCGGTGGCTGCGGCTAACTCGTGTTCCTGCTGCTAAAGAGAAATTAATATTCACTGCATTCCTCGCCCATGGGCTTGGATGACAATTAATATTCATTTCTCTTTAATAATAGTGTCTTGATCTGATTACCCCCCCCAAACCCGGTCCTGGTATGCATGGCCCCATCCTTATAATTGGCCCACACCCCCATCCCCGTCCTGGTATGCATGGCTGTTGTGAACACTTGTGACCTGGCTTCTGAGTTTGGGGAAGAGTCTTGAGGAGATCATTTGCATATTCCCAGTGCCTTCTGGGATAAGTGAAGAGTCTCCGCGAGCTCCTTGATCACTGGGTTTTGGCCGTTGCAGCTGAAAAGAGGACATCGGAAAACCGCGCGCCGAATTTTGGCTCATCTTTCATCATTTTTAAGAAATCTCAATATGGAAGAGGCCAGGAGCCATTTGGTGAGCTGCATTTCTTGCTACATGTTCACAGACTTACCAGTGGAAAAGCCAAACTTCACATGCCACAAATGCAAGCTTGTGTCCCTGATGGAGGAAAAGTTGCAAAATCTCGAAGAGAGGTTAGCTACGTTGAAGACCATTAAGGAAGGTGAAGAGTTCTTAGACAGAGCAGAATTATCTCTTCATGTTACAGGAAGAGAAGAAATTCGAAGTACACCTGAAGAAACAGAGGAATGGAGACATGTGACCCAGAGAAGCAGGAGGATCAGGAGGCAGTCAGCACCCATACTTCTCAGTAACCAGTACCAGGCTCTTACACAGGAGAGCGATGAAGAAATACATCAGGATAAGACTTTGCCCACAAACAGCAACCTTGTATGCCTTCAGAGTTCTCCTGGATGGAGAAAGAAAAATGTTGTGAAGAAGAAACGGAGAGTGGTGGTCATGGGGGATTCCCTGTTGAGAGGAACAGAGGCTGCTATCTGCAGACCGGATATAACTTCAAGAGAAATGTGCTGTCTTCCAGGTGCAAAAATTAAAGATGTGACTGACAGGATATCAGGACTCCTCAGACCTACAGATGACTACCCATTCCTGCTACTACATGTGGGGACAAATGACACCGCAAGAAACGACCTGGAAATCATCTGCAGAGACTTTGAAGACTTAGGCAAGAAAGTGAAAGAACTGGGAGCGCAGGTGGTCTTTTCTTCTATCCTCCCAGTGAATGGCCATGGAACAAGGAGGCGGAATAAGATTCTGCAGGTGAACAACTGGCTACGTCGATGGTGCCGTCAGCAACGATTTGGATTTATGGATCACGGAGTGAATTACTTTTACGATGGACTACTTGCTAGAGATGGGGTGCACCTTACGAAGACTGGAAAACATGTATTTGGAAGTCGCCTTGCTACACTTGTAAGGAGAGCTTTAAACTAGAACAACATGGGAAGGGAAGCAAAAGACCAGAAAAAGCCATACACCTGACAAATGCTATTGAGAACTCTGCTATTAGAAGTGGAAAGGAAGAACAAAGACGAAAGAATCTAATTAATAAAAATATTGGAGAAAGAGAAACCAATCACAAACTAAAATGTTTCTATACTAATGCACAAAGCATGGGCAACAAACAAGGAGAATTGGAACTACTAACACAGGAAAAGAAATATGATGTCATTGGAATCACTGAAACTTGGTGGGACAATACACATGATTGGAATACAAGACTAGAAGGATACAACTTATTTTCAAGAAACAGACTTGATAAACGAGGAGGAGGTGTCGCATTGTATGTTAGAAACGCGTATATCTGCACAGAGATTGAAGCTTCAGAGACTGGGAGTACTGTGGAAACTGTTTGGGTAAGAATACAAGGACAGAACAATGGAAAGGACACCATTGTAGGCATTTACTACAGGCCGCCTGTGCAAGCTGAAGATATGGATGAACTCTTTATGCATCAAATGGCCAAGTTCTCCAAAAAATATGACATAGTTGTCATGGGAGATTTCAACTATCCAGACATTTGTTGGGAATCTCTCTCAGGCAAAACTAACAGGTCAAGGAAATTCTTATCCTCTCTTGCTGACAACTTTATCTTCCAAAAGGTAGGGGAGAAAACAAGGGGAACTGCTACCTTGGATCTAATCCTTACAAACAGGGAGGAAATGGTTGAGGAGGTAAAAGTGGCTGGGACCCTAGGAAGTAGCGACCATGCTATTTTAGAATTTTGGATAACTAGAGGAGGAAGACATGTGAAGACTCAGACGTCAAGGTTAGATTTCAGAAAGGCAGATTTTAAGGGATTCAGAAAGAGAATTGGAGGGATCCAATGGCTGGATATCCTTAAAGACAAAAATGTCCAGGAAGCATGGGAAATCTTGAAAAATGAAATTCTCAAAGCACAATTGTTAACAATTCCAAAAAGAGGGAAGAATAGGAAGCATTTAAGGAGGCCAGGATGGATGAACACAGAACTTAAGCACATGCTAAAAAGGAAGAAAAAAATGTTTATAAAATGGAAAGAGGGAGGCATATCTAAAGAAGAATATAATGCTGTCTGCAGAACCTGCAGGGAACAAATCAGATTAGCTAAAGCTGACAATGAATTGAGGCTTGCAAGAGATGTCAAAAGCAATAATAAAGGATTTTGGGGATATGTCAAAAGTAAAAGAAAAGTCAAAGATGCTATAGGATTTTTACAGGATGAAAATGATGAAATGGTAAGACAGGATGTTGAGAAGGCCGAACTTTTAAATTCCTATTTTGCATCTGTTTTCTCTCAGAAAGGAAGTGTAACATCAACTGTTCTTCACTGTCCTATTAAGGGAAGAGAAGAACCCAGGATATCTATAAACAGAAAGATAGTGAGGAAACACTTAGCTAACCTAAATGAATTCAAGTCACCAGGTCCAGATGAATTACACCCCAGAGTACTGAAGGAGATAGCAGAAGAAATTTCTGAACCCCTCTCCATAATCTTTGAAAATTCTTGGAGAACAGGAGAAGTCCCAGAAGACTGGAGAAGAGCAAATGTTGTTCCTATCTTCAAAAAGGGGAAGAAGGTGGACCCAGGCAACTATAGGCCGGTGAGTCTGACTTCTATACCAGGAAAGATCTTTGAACAAATTATTAAACAACATGTATGTCAGTACCTGGATAAGAATGAAGTGATTAAACAGAGTCAGCATGGGTTTGTAACTAATAAGTCATGTCAGACTAACTTAATTTCATGCTATGACGGAATCACTGATTGGGTGGATCAAGAAAATGCTGTAGATATAGTATATCTTGACTTCAGCAAAGCATTTGACAAAGTCTCTCATACAATCCTTATTGAAAAAATGACTAAGTATGGAATGGACAAGGCAACTGTTAAGTGGATTCATAACTGGCTTAGTGATCGGACCCAAAGAGTGGTCGTAAATGGCTGCACATCCAGTTGGAAGAATGTCTCAAGTGGGGTACCACAGGGCTCTGTCCTGGGCCCTGTATTGTTCAACATCTTTATCAACGATTTAGATGAAGGAATTGAGGGTAAACTGATTAAATTTGCTGATGACGCAAAGCTAGGAGGGATAGCTAATACTAGAGAAGAGAGAGAGAGGATTCAAAAAGATATAAATAAACTGGAGAAGTGGGCAGCAACAAACAGAATGGTTTTTAACAGGGAAAAATGCAAAGTACTACATCTGGGCAATAAAAATGAAAAAAGCATATTCAGAATGGGAGGAATAGGGCTAAGCAACAGCACATGTCAAAAAGACTTGGGCATACTAATAGATCACAGACTGAATATGAGTCAACAGTGTGATGCAGCAGCAAAAAAGGCAAATGCAATTCTAGGATGTATTAACAGAAGCATACAGTCTAGATCACGTGAAGTCATTATTTCCCTCTACTCCTCTTTGGTCAGACCTCATCTGGAATATTGTGTCCAGTTTTGGGCACCACATTTTAAAAAAGACATCAACAAACTGGAGCAAGTTCAGAAAAGAGCGACCAGAATGGTGACCGGTCTGCAAACCCTGTCTTATGAGGAAAGGTTGCAGGATTTGGGAATGTTTAGTTTGCAAAAGAGAAGACTGAGAGGAGACTTAATAGCTGTCTACAAATATCTAAAGGGCTGTCACATTGTAGAAGGATCAACTTTATTCTCATTCGCACAAGGAAAGACTAGAAGCAATGGGATGAAACTGAATGGGAGGAGACACAGATTAGATATTAGAAAAAACTTTTTGACAGTTAGAGTGATCAATGAGTGAAACAAGCTGCCACGAGAAGTGGTGAGTTCTCCTTCAATGGAAGTCTTCAAACAGAGGCTGGACAGACATCTGACTGGGATGATTTAGCGAATCCTGCTTTGAGCAGGGGGTTGGACCAGATGGCCCAGGAGGTCCCTTCCAACTCTACGATTCTATGATTCTATGATTCCCTCTGGTGGTTGCTGCAGGTAATGGAGCTGGTCGGGTTGACAAAAGTCAATCACCTGAAGATGATGATTGGAGGTCAGGTGTTACAGACTGGGAAGATTTAAGTGAGCAACCTTCCCTCAATTGTTGCTGGTGATTTGGTTTCTTCCTGTGCATTTGGAAGTCTGCCTGCCCCCTGCTTGGTCCTGCATCGTTCAGATAAGTCATTTGTTTACTGGAATCTTTTTGCATTTGATCCAGTTTTCGCCTTTCTCTGATTTCTGCTTTGCGGGTGTTAGTTCAGCCTTGTTCCCTGCGGGGACCTGTGCTGGACCCTGTTGTGAACTCATTTTCTGGTCTACCAGTTGTGAGTTCTCCTTCCGGGCTTCCTCTGGTGGTAACAGGAGGTAGTGAGGTTGACTTAATTAGTAGAGATCTGCCACCTGATGATGAGGATAACGATTGGATCTCTGGAATCTCAGACTGGATTTAAGACAGCCGACACCCTATTCTGGTGGTGGTGATTCCTTCTGGCTTTTCAGGTCTTGGTTTTCAGCTCTGTTCCAGTCATCTCAAGCTAAGTGTTTCTGCTAATGTTCACACTTGATTTATTTGGTCTATTCAGTTTTTTGTGTGGTCAGCCAGTCCCAGCTGGGGCTGTGCTGAATTTCCACTCTTATTTATCTGTATTTGCCAATTTGCTTTTTGTCCCTTATTAGATTGGCCTCTTTTTTGCTCTGTCTCAGAATATTTCAGAGTGCTGATATAGTGGGAGAAGTCTAGTGACTTCAGGGTTAATTTTGTTATCAGAAGTGTTGGACATTATTTTTGTAAGGTTTTTTGGGCAGATTGCAGACAGTGTCTTTCCTTTCCTGTCCTTTCTAGTTAGTTTGGGCCCCATCGTTTGCTCAGCCTATTTTCCTGCCTGTGTTTGTGTTTTCATCTTGTTTCACCGTCAATACATGTGTGGGGGCTGTCTATTCCTTTGGGGTCTGCTCTGGGTCAGTTAGTTTTCCCCTTTTCTTGATTTCGGCTTATTTAGTCCTCCGGCTGTGACGAGGCATCTAGATTCATCGTAGGAACGCTCCACGGCTGCTGCTAGTTGTGTGGTTAGAATCAGGGGTCTGAAATCTGCATTGTTACCAACCTCTCTGGCTTTCTGTGACTTAGCTTGTTTAGTTTTCCTCCTCGGTGACCCATTCATAACAGGAGCCTGTTCCATATGCCACAGCTCATATCAGTGTGTTCAGTATTGCTAATCCCCTGCTATGTCAGTATCTTTTGTTTTGCTTCCAGTTCACACCAGAATTCTGATCTAGTGGGGGACAAGTCGTGTGGCCTCAGTATTTTTGCATATCATACGTGTTGGATTTTTCTTAGGGTTTTTGTGTGATTGCAGACAGTATCTTTCCTGTCCTGTTCTATCTAGACAGTTTGGGCCCCATCATTTGCTTACTCTATTTTCTACCTGTGTTTTGTGCCTCATCTTGTCTCATCTGCAATATATGTTCGGGGGCTATCTATTCCTTTGAGGTTCTACTCCGGGGCAGTTTATCTTTCCCCTTTCTTGCTTTAGGCTTAGTTAATTCTTTGGCTGTGCCGAGGCATCTAGGGCATCGTAGGTACGTCCCATGACTAATTCTAGTTGTGTTGTCAGTTTAGGGGTCTGCAATCTGCTTAGTTACCAACCTTTCTGGTTATCTGGTTGCCTAGCCTATTCCCCAGCTATCCTGCTCAGTTACCAGGGGAAGAGTGTTGAGGAGATCATTTGCATATTCCCAGTGCCTTCTGGGATAAATGAAGAGTCTCCGCGAGCTCAACGATCACTGGGTTTTGGCCATTGCAGCTGAAAAGAGGAAATCGGAAAACCAGGGGAAGAGTCTTGAGGAGATCATTTGCATATTCCCAGTGCCATCTGGGATAAGTGAAGAGTCTCCGCGAGCTCAACGATCACTGGGCTTTGGCCGTTGCAGCTGAAAAGAGGAAATCGGAAAACCAGGGGAAGAGTCTTGAGGAGATCATTTGCATATTCCCAGTGCTTTCTGGGATAAGTGAAGAGTCTCCGCGAGCTCAACGAATTTTGGCTCATCTTTCATCGTTTTTAAGAAATCTCAATATGGAAGAGGCCAGGAGCCATTTGGTGAGCTGCATTTCTTGCTACATGTTCATAGACTTACCAGTGGAAAAGCCAAACTTCACATGCCACAAATGCAAGCTTGTGTCCCTGTTGGAGGAAAAGTTGCAAAATCTCGAAGAGAGGTTAGCTACGTTGAAGATCATTAAGGAAGGTGAAGAGTTCTTAGACAGAGCAGAATTATCTCTTCATGTTACAGAAAGAGAAGAAATTCGAAGTGCACCTGAAGAAACAGAGGAATGGAGACATGTGACCCAGAGAAGCAGGAGGATCAGGAGGCAGTCAGCACCCATACTGCTCAGGAACCAGTACCAGGCTCTCACGCAGGAAAACGATGAAGAAATACATCAGGATAAGACTTTGTCAACAAACAGCAACCTTGTACGCCTTCAGAGTCCTCCTGGATGGAGAAAGAAAAATGTTGTGAAGAAGAAACGGAGATTGGTGGTCATGGGGGATTCCCTGTTGAGAGGAACAGAAGCCGCTATCTGCAGACCGGATATAACTTCAAGAGAAATGTGCTGTCTTCCAGGTGCAAAAATTAAAGATGTGTCTGACAGGATATCAGGACTCTTCAGACCTACAGATGACTACCCATTCCTGCTACTACATGTGGGGACAAATGACACCGCAAGAAACGACCTGGAAACCATCTGCAGTGACTTTGAAGACTTAGGCAATAAAGTGAAAGAACTGGGAGCGCAGGTGGTCTTCTCTTCCATCCTCCCAGTGGATGGCCATGGAACAAGGAGGTGGAATAAGATTCTGCAGGTGAACAACTGGCTACGTCGATGGTGCCGTCAGCAAAGATTTGGATTTCTGGATCACGGAGTGAATTACTTATACGATGGACTACTTGCTAGAGATGGGGTGCACCTTACGAAGACTGGTAAGCATGTATTTGGAAGTCGCCTTGCTACACTTGTAAGGAGAGCTTTAAACTAGAACAACATGGGAAGGGAAGCAAAAGACCAGAAAAAGCCATACACCTGACAAATGCTATTGAGAACTCTGCTATTAGAGGTGGAAAAGAAGAGCAAAGACAAAAGAATCTAATTAATAAAAATATTGGAGAAAGAGAAACCAATCACAAACTAAAATGTTTCTATACTAATGCACAAAGCATGGGCAACAAACAAGGAGAATTGGAACTACTAACACAGGAAAAGAAATATGATGTCATTGGAATCACTGAAACTTGGTGGGACAATACACATGATTGGAATACAAGACTAGAAGGATACAACTTATTTTCAAGAAACAGACTTGATAAACGAGGAGGAGGTGTCGCATTCTATGTTAGAAACGCGTATATCTGCACAGATATTGAAGCTTTAGAGACTGGGAGTTCTGTGGAAACTGTTTGGGTAAGAATACAAGGATAGAACAATGGAAAGGACACCATTGTAGGCATTTACTACAGGCCGCCTGTGCAAGCTGAAGATATGGATGAACTCTTTATGCATCAAATGGCCAAGTTCTCCAAAAAATATGACATAGTTGTCATGGGAGATTTCAACTATCCAGACATTTGTTGGGAATCTCTCTCAGGCAAAACTAAATTCTTATCCTCTCTTGCTGACAACTTTATCTTCCAAAAGGTAGGGGAGAAAACAAGGGGAACTGCTACCTTGGATCTAATCCTTATAAAAAGGGAGGAAATGGTTGAGGAGGTAAAAGTGGCTGGGACCCTAGGAGGTAGTGACCATGCTATTTTAGAATTTTGGATAACTAGAGGCGGAAGACCTGTGAAGACTCAGACGTCAAGGTTAGATTTCAGAAAGGTAGATTTTAAGGGATTCAGAAAGAGAATTGGAGGGATCCAATGGCTGGATATCCTTAAAGACAAAAATGTCCAGGAAGGATGGGAAATCTTGAAAAATGAAATTCTCAAAGCACAATTGTTAACAATTCCGAAAAGAGGGAAGAATAGGAAGCATGTGGATGAACACAGAACTTAAGCACATGCTAAAAAGGAAGAAAAAAATGTTTATAAAATGGAAAGAGGGAGGCATATCTAAAGAAAAATATAATGCTGTCTGCAGAACCTGCAGGGCACAAATCAGATTAGCTAAAGCTGAAAATGAATTGAGGCTTGCAAGAGATGTCAAAAGCAATAATAAAGGATTTTGGGGATATGTCAAAAGTAAAAGAAAAGTCAAAGATGCTATAGGATTTTTACTGGATGACAATGATGAAATGGTAAGACAGGATGTTGAGAAGGCTGAACTTTTAAATTCCTATTTTGCATCTGTTTTCTCTCAGAAAGGAAATGTAACATCAACTGTTCTTCACTGTCCTATTAAGGGAATAGAAGAATCCAGGATATCTATAAACAGAAAGAGAGTGAGGAAACACTTAGCTAACCTAAATGAATTCAAGTCTCCAGGTCCAGATGAATTACACCCCAGAGTACTGAAGGAGATAGCAGAAGAAATTTTTGAACCCCTCTCCATAATCTTTGAAAATTCTTGGAGAACAGGAGAAGTGCCAGAAGACTGGAGAAGAGCAAATGTTGTTCCTATCTTCAAAAAGGGGAAGAAGGTGGACCCAGGCAACTATAGGCCGGTATTTCTGACTTCTATACCAGGAAAGATCTTTGAACAAATTATTAAACAACATGTATGTCAGTACCTGGATAAGAATGAAGTGATTAAACAGAGTCAGCATGGGTTTGTAACTAATAAGTCATGTCAGACTAACTTAATTTCATGCTATGACGGAATCACTGATTGGGTGGATCAAGAAAATGCTGTAGATATAGTATATCTTGACTTCAGCAAAGCATTTGACAAAGTCTCTCATACAATCCTTATTGAAAAAATGACTAAGTATGGAATGGACAAGGCAACTGTTAAGTGGATTCATAACTGGCTTAGTGATCGGACCCAAAGAGTGGTCGTAAATGGCTGCACATCCAGTTGGAAGAATGTCTCAAGTGGGGTACCACAGGGCTCTGTCCTGGGCCCTGTATTGTTCAACATCTTTATCAGCGATTTACATGAAGGAATTGAGGGTAAACTGATTAAATTTGCTGATGACACAAAGCTAGGAGAGATAGCTAATACTAGAGAAGAGAGAGAGAGGATTCAAAAATATATAAATAAACTGGAGAAGTGGGCAGCAACTAACAGAATGGTTTTTAACAGGGAGAAATGCAAAGTACTACATCTGGGCAATAAAAATGAAAAAAGCATATACAGAATGGGAGGAATAGGGCTAAGTGACAGCACATGTGAAAAAGACTTGGGTATACTAATAGATCACAGACTGAATATAAGTCAACAGTGTGATGCAGCAGCAAAAAAGGCAAATGCAATTCTAGGATGTATTAACAGAAGCATACAGTCTAGATCACGTGAAGTCATTTCCCTCTACTCCTCTTTGGTCAGACCTCATCTGGAATATTGTGTCCAGTTTTGGGCACCACATTTTAAAAAAGACTTCAACAAACTGGAGCAAGTTCAGAAAAGAGCGACCAGAATGGTGACCGGTCTGAAAACCCTGTCTTATGAGGAAAGGTTGCAGGATTTGGGAATGTTTAGTTTGCAAAAGAGAAGACTGAGAGGAGACTTAATAGCTGTCTACAAATATCTAAAGGGCTGTCACATTGTAGAAGGATCAACTTTATTCTCATTTGCACAAGGAAAGACTAGAAGCAATGGGATGAAACTGAATGGGAGGAGACACAGATTAGATATTAGAAAAAACTTTTTGACAGTTAGAGTGATAAATGAGTGGAACAAGCTGCCACGAGAAGTGGTGAGTTCTCCTTTAATGGAAGTCTTCAAACAGAGGCTGGACAGACATCTGACTGGGATGATTTAGCGAATCCTGCTTTGAGCAGGGGGTTGGACCAGATGGCCCAGGAGGTCCCTTCCAACTCTACGATTCTATGATTCTATGATTCATCTATGATTCATCACCTAATCATAACACATGGCCCCATTAGAAAACATTAAAAATGCAAACCGTTACACTTACCTACCCCGCACTTCCTCACAGTGTACTGCTTCGGTGATAGCAACTGCTGTATGCTTGTAAGCAGCGCTTGGCAGAGACATCATGCGCTGCTCACAAGCAGAGCACAGATGCCAGGACTGTGCACGCAAAGGGCAGTGAGTATTCATTGCTCTTCAGTAGCGTGCAGTGTCAGCAACTAGCTTCCTGCTGCTACCGGTGGTCATATGTGCCGCTACTTAAGAGAAATGAATATTCATGAATACGCACTGTTCACATCGCTGCTTACAAGCATAAAGCAGTTGCTGGCACCGGAGCAAGAGGCTGCAAGGGAGCACCGGGTAGGTAAGTGTAATGGTTTGTTTTTTTAATGTTTTCTGATAGGGCCATGCATACCAGGATAGGAATGGGGGTGGAGGCCACCTATAAGTGTGGGACCCTGCATACCAGGACGAGATGGGGCTGTAGGTTACCAGCAGGTGCGTTGGATCCTGTGACGAGCAGGGGGCAGAGCAAGTGTTAACGGGTGTCTTTTTATAACCAGAGAAAAAGATAACAACGCTTTCTCCACGCAGGGAGTTAATATATACAAGATGCACAGAAGCATTGCGCGGACAAATATGTGGAAGTTCAGTATTATGCAGTGACAGCTTGACTTCACCTGTCAACAATGGTAACAACGAAAAAAGAATTGGTAACGATGGGAGAGGAAAAAACGGTAGGGTTCAACTTATCAGACTCTGTCGTCCGAAGGGAGGTGGTTGAAAGATTCCATGATGGCGCCGCAGACGGCGCGTCACATTGAGGAAGCGGTCCTGGATGAACCGGAGGCACTCTCTCTTTGCGGTGAAGAAGAGTCCAGGACCTTTTGGTGGGCTGCTGTATGTCCAGGTACCGGTGGCTGTTGTTTCGGTGGATGAGGCGGAGGGTTCTGGTATCAAGGCCGCAGCCGCGGATGTAAAGTCAAAGTCTCCGACGGGAGCCGTGAACTCTACACTGTCTGCTGTCAAGTGTTGCACAGTACGGTCAGCGCTTCCTGCCTGCGGTTACGTAGGGTCGGCGTCCGGCAGCGGTAAGCGGTCACTGGTGCTGTTGCTGGATGTTGGGGGGTGCGCAGTCTGTCGTCAGTAGTGTTACCCACTGGGAAGGAGCAAACTTTCCTCTGCTGCACCTCCTGTCTTCCCGCCAGAAACCCCAGGTTCCGGCGCACCACCCTTTTTATATCAGACCCGCCCTTTGCAGCAGAGGTCACAGGTCTGTCCCGGTCAGGTTCTCTATCCCCCTGCCACCCTAGTGGCAGTCCCAATGGTTACGGCCCACAGACACTGTTGCCTTTATTGTTCTGGTCCTTCCTCCTACAGGGCCATGCATACCAGGATAAGGATGGGGCCATGCATACTAGGATAAGGATGGGGCCATGCTTACCAGTATAGGGCTGATGGGACCATGCATACCAGGACGAGATAGGGGACCCTGCATACCAGGATAGGAATGGGACCATGTATACTAGGACAAGATGGGGGCCCTGCATACCAGGATGAGATGGGGCCCTGCATAGCAGGATAGGGATGATGGGGCCATGCATACCAGGATAGAGATGAGGTGACATGCATACTAGGATTAGATGGGGGGCCCTGCATACCAGGATGGGGATGTGACCATGCATACCAGGATAGGGATGAGGGATAAATGCATACCAGGATGGGGATGGGGCCAATCATACCAGGATAGGGATGAGGGATCCATGCATGCCAGGATAGGGATGAGGTGGCCTTGCATACCAGGGTAGGGATGAGGGGGCCATGTGTATCAGAATGGGGAGGAGGGGACCATATATACCAGGATAGGGGATATTAAGTACAGAATTGACCACATTTTTTTCCTAATTTTCTCCTCTAAAACCTAGGTGCGTCTTATGGTGCAAAAAATACGGTAAGTGTGAATTTTCTGTACAATAACAGAGTTTCCCTTTAGCCTGAAATTTCAATTTCTTTTAAAACCAACTAACTTCCAGGAGGATTGTGATAATCTCCAGGACAAACATTCCACCTGTGCCCTGTTAGATCTCTAAGCTGTGCGTGGCTGAGGGCTGTAATATACATTTATTCCCGCCTGCAGGAGATGTGTTGGCTCCAGCCCTGGTTTCATAGATTTACTAAATGTCATGAATTCCATTATGTTTTCCATCCTAAGGAATTCAGATTACTGCACAATCTCTCCTGAAATGGGGGCGCTAATACTTTCTCTACTCTTCTGGTCAGGACTCATAGTGGCTCCAATGGTCCACCATAAATGAGGGCAGCTCCGGTTTAGTGCTCTCCTCTCGTACATACGTTGCTGTTGGGGATATAACATAATTTTTTATTCTACGTCTTTTTTTAACCTGTTCAATCTGTATGATAGTTTGATTGTGGTGGGATCGGCCTTCCTGCCTAATGTGAGTCTGTAACTCCCTGATAGTCTTGAAAAAAATCTCTCCATTGCCTCTTCCAAATGCCTAAGATCTAAATTTAAAGGGAACCTGTCAGCAGGATTGTGCTCAGTAACCTACAGACACTGTCAGGTCAGCGCCGTTATACTGATTACAATGATACATGGTGATGAAATCCGTCTTGTGGTTCTTGTTTAATCTGTATTAGTAGTTTTCAGTTAATGATATTCTCGGGGGCGGGGCTGTGGGTGGGGTTTTATGTGGTGCTCTGATTAAATATGCATCTGTATTGGCTTATGACAGGTTGCTGACCCCTCACTGACCTGCCCCCATTTTTACATAATGCATATAATAATGTTGATATTATTCTTGACAATGCCTATAATATTGTGGCTATTGTGAGGCTTAAAAAAATAAAAATTTACAAATGACACTGGCGGCACCTGTCCAGTAGCATCTATCTCTTACTTATAGATGTACTGGGCAGGTGCTGCCATTTTTCTGGATGTAATTTTTTATGTAAAATAGGGGGCAGGTCACTGAAGGAATTAGTGTCATAAGCCAATACAGATGAATATGTACACAGAGCACCACATAAAGCCCCGCCCACAGCCCCGCCCCAGAGCCACTCCCACAACCCCACCCTGAAGCACGAGAATCTCATTTACTGAAAACTACAAATATAGATTCAACAGTAGCCAGCCCGCAGCTGCCCAAAAAAGACACGTCTATTCGATGCGCCAATTCCGACGCTTTTCCTGGGTCTTCCCACTTGTCCTGTAGCGGTGGCAAGTGGGGTTCATATTTGTATATTTGTGGAGTTGATGTCACCCTTTTGTTGTCAGGTGACATCAAGCCCACGGCTTGGTTATGGAAAGGTGTCTATCCATTACGAACCCCATAGTTACATGTTAAATAAAGACACAGCCAGAATAAAGTCTTGTATTAGAAATAAAACAAAACTGTTTTCCTTTTTCAAAAATAACAAACACAGTTATACTCACCAACACCTAAGTGGGAAGAGTCGGGCAAAGCACCAGAATTGGCGCATCTAATAGATGTGCCTTTTCTGGGCAGCTGCGGGCTGCTATTTTTAGGCTGGGGGGTCAATATCCATGGCCCCTTACAAGCCTGAGAATACCAGCCCCCCAGTTGTCAGCTTTAGCAAGGCTGGTTGTCAAAAATAGAGGGGAACTCCACGCCGTTTTTTAAATTATTTATTTAAATAATTAAAAAAACAGTGTGGGGACCCATCTATTCTTGATAACCAGCCTTGCTGAACCTGACAGCTGAGGATTGCAGCCCCCAGTTGTGAGTGTTGCCAGACTGGTTATAGAAAATACAGGGGAACCCACACCGTTTTTTTCATTCATTTATTTAGTTATAGCGCAGGCGGCAGGTGAGGAATACTCCCATCATCCACTCCTGATGTCACTGTACTTAGCAGCAGCAGGTGCAGGTTGATGGGCGTAATAGTCCCAAAAGCCCGCACCTACTATCATCATTCTCACTTTAATATAACTCTCATCATTCTCCCCGCCGGCAGAGCAGGGGAGAATGTTGAGAGCGTCTTCAGCACCCGCCACCGGGGCCCAGCGCTTACTGTAGCGCTTCTTCCCTGCCGACCATCCATGTGGTACTGATGCTGTACACGGGTGGCACACGGTTGTCACACATGTGCCACAAGTATTACACACATGGACATCTCTGGTACCATTTTTTCCGGTACCGGAAATATCAGGACGTTTGAAATCGGCCTTATACACAGTTCTCTTTAAATGCCTAATATTTCTTCTTGTAACTCATCTGACAGAAAATATTATTGGAGCTTAGGATAGTATAGATTGTGAAGTCTCCGAGACCCATACTCTAATTACACCAGAGAGGTTTCACCACTAGCTGCTCATTTATTACTGATGGAGACTGTGGAGTTTGATCATTTCAGTAGTTCCTAATCAGGCCCCATTATTAATATCTGACATGTGTCACTTTATGTGGTGGTAAGTTTGGAATTCTTCACAAAGGATAATAGGAAACAAATGGATCTTACAAATTATTTTCCAGCTTCGCACTATACCCTACATACGGTTGTACACTACTCCCTGGGCACATGGCAGTGTTCAGAAGGGAAGGAGCGCCATTTAGCTATTTGAATGCAGATCTTGCTGGAATAGTTTGCAGACACAATGTATTGGGAGCACTGTTCATGGTCACCTGGCAGCTCAAAAGATGTCCACCATGAACATGCTTGGCTCTATCTTCTCTGCTTTCCATATCCCAAGGATTGCCTTGCTCTTCGCTCTATAACACCCTTACATGGAATCTGGACATACACTGGGACCCCTAGGCTTGGCCCATGGTGTTACCTGCTATTCTGTGGTGTTAGATGGCAAAAAGAATAGTCAGGTAGCTGGGTCAGAACCAGAAGGACAGAATACAGAATCAGAAGACACAAGAGTAGTCAGGAAACGGGCCACGGTCACAGCAGGAAACAAATACACAAGCCGCAAGCTGAGCCCAGAGGACTGAACCAGAGGAGAACAGCGCTGTATCTGGCAGATTCCAGCCATGTGCTTTGAGCTTTAGTAGGGTGTGGTACTTTCCAATTGGCTGAAGTAGGGAGCAGATTACTCCAGCTGGACCGCAGGAACAGATCCCAGATGAGATTGGACACACCATATGCAGAAGCCCTAATATAACTAAATGACAGAAAACCAGAATAGTAGAAATCCCCATAAAGTGATTCCATTTTATAAACAGGAAAGATGTATATCTTTGTACCGTGTTAGCCAGTAGAGACGAGACGAGTTTGGGAGTACAAATTTATGACGAACTTTGACACTCTCAGTGCTGGAATGAATGTGTCGCATGGATTTATGTCTTTTTACATCAATTAAGGAATTTCCTTTTAAAACCTTGTGGGGGCATTACAACACAGAACTAGACGCCAATCAGAGGACCATAAAACATCCGGACGCCTTATCTATGAACTGGTCCAATGTTTATATTTATGTTTCTTCCTCTCCCATATTGATAGTTCTGCTTCACGTCACTTGTCTTATCTATTGCATTTTTTCTAGGCTGTATTGTGCATAAATATGTGACTTCAGATTTTGTATTAGTCTAGCCTGATGAAGAGACATGAGTAGTCTCGAAAGCTTGCAATGTGTTACCATCTTTTCAGTTAGCCATTAAAAGGTATCAACTACTGAGGACTCTCAATCCTGAATATTTTTCCATTTTATAAATTAATTCACTGAGGGTTATAATCCTTAGGAGGAGTGAATATTTTGACTCCACAGCCACTTTCTGGAAATTAACACGCAGTGGATGTTGGAGAGTGAAAATTACACATTTGCCATTTTATTACCCAGCACATAGTGCCCAGATTGTGCTCCAGGAGACACACAACAAAAATTAAGTGGGTTCTTCTCACTATAATATTGCTAAATACAGGGATCCTAAATGTTGTTTGCGCAAACTGCAAGACTCCGAAGTGAGAGCGGATTTTGCTGGATTGGTTTATGGAAACCTTGTTGCTTTTCAACAGCCTTTGAGCCACTAATAGTGTGGGAACCTCTGTTTTTCCATTGACAGATGATGGACCTGAGTGGGGTCTTGTTTTTTTGAGATGAGAATTGGTATTATTTTCACCTACATAACATTGATTGTTTTTTTTTTATTTGATATTTGGGAGGCAGAATGAACAAACAGTTGAACACCACACACTACTGGTTCATCCAACAAGGTTTTCTATTAGACTGTGAACTGTCATTGTCTTGGTAAATAATTAAAGCTTTAACATAAACTGTCCATAAAAATGGCAAGCTAAGTAGAAATGTTCAAAATTATAAAACTGAAGGATATTTTATTAATAAATAATAATTGTTTTTTATCTTAGCAGATGACTGTACCAGGAGATTAGAGGGACAGCTGACATCTTCAACTTTTAAATCTGATGATCTTGAGATCCTACAAGATACAACTGAATTGATTGCTGTTACTCCAGATATAGCATCATCCATTCACAGCAAAGATCTGTTATCTGATCCTATGAAACAGGTCACATCTTCTGATTCAATACCGACTACTAAAGAAAATCAAAGTCACAAAAGAGACATTAAAAAACAAACTGCTCCTAAAGCAAAGAAGTCATTTTCATGTTCAGAATGTGGGAAATATTTTACATGGAAATCACGTTTTGTTACTCACCTGAGAATTCACACAGGGGAGAAGCCTTTTTCATGTTCAGAATGTGGCAAAAATTTTGCACAGAAATCATATTTTGTTAGACACCAGAGAACTCACACAGGGGAGAAGCCTTTTTCCTGTTCAGAATGTGGGAAATGTTTTGAACGTAAATCAAATTTTGTTAGACACCAGAGAGCACACACAGGGGAGAAGCCTTTTTCCTGTTCAGAATGTGGGAAATGTTTTAGGAATAAATCAGATTGTGTTATGCACCAGAGAACTCACACTGGGGAGAAACCTTTTTCATGTTCAGAATGTGGGAAATGTTTTGCACATAAATCATATTTTGTTACCCACCAAAGAACTCACACAGGGGAGAAACTCTTTTCCTGTTTAGAATGTGGGAAATATTTTGCACAGAAATCACAGTTTGTTACCCACCAGAGAACTCACACAGGGGAGAAGCCTTTTTCCTGTTCAGAATGTGGGAAATGTTTTGCACAGAAATTACAGCTTGTTACTCACCAGAGAACTCACACAGGGGAGAAGCCTTTTTCCTGTTCAGAATGTGGGAAATGTTTTAATAATAAATCATATTGTGTTCAGCACCAGAGAACTCACACAGGAGAGAAGGCTTTTTCATGTTTAGAATGTGGGAAATTTTTTGCGCAGAAATCAAGTTTTGTTATCCACCAGCGAACTCACACAGGGGAGAAGCCTTTTTCCTGTTCAGAATGTGGGAAATGTTTTAACAAGAAATCAGATTTTGTTAAGCACCAGAGGATCCACACAGGAGAGAAACCTTTTTCATGTTTAGAATGTGGGAAATGTTTTGCACAGAAATCAAATTTTGTTACCCACCAGAGAACTCACACAGGGGAGAAGCCTTTTTCCTGTTCAGAATGTGGGAAATGTTTTAACAATAAATCATATTGTGTTCAGCACCAGAGAATCCACACAGGAGAGAAGCCTTTTTCATGTTTAGAATGTGGGAAATGTTTTGCGCAGAAATCAAATTTTGTTTCCCACCAGAGAACTCACACAAGGGAGAAACCTTTTTCATGTTCAGAATGTGGAAAATGTTTAAGCAATAAATCAGATTGTGATAAGCACCAGAGAAGTCACACAGGGGAGAAGCCTTCTTCCTCTTCAGAATGTGGGAAATATTTTAACCAGAAAGTGCTTCTTGATCGCCATCAGAGCAGTTACGCAGAGGAGAGGCCATTTTCATTTTCTTAATGTGGGAAATATTTTACTTGGAAATCAACTGTTAAAAAACATCAGAGACGTCACATAGGTGAGAAGACTTTTTCATGTTCATAATGCTGGAATAGTTTTAACCAAAATTGAATCTTCTTAAATGGGTTGTCTCTTGTCATTCCTCATGTTTGCTGACAAAAGAATAAAACTCAACCTTATTAATTCCAAATGTAAAACTATACCCATAATTCACTCCCTGAAGATTCGTCGGAAAGTGACTGATATAAAAAACATATATCCCACATCTCAGTATATAGGGTGAGGTGACGTATACACACTCACTCTCCAAGCCTCTCATTTCTACGGGTTTCATCATCCTCACCAAAGATGACTCATCAAGAGAATATTTAATATTGGCCTATATTCAAGCGAGACTAAACGAAAAAAAAACAAATCATGTATCATGTTATCCGAAACAGTCAGAAAACCAGACACATATTGGCAGACCCCAGACTTCAAACTATATACTTCGGAAGTTTATAATCCACTCCAGTGTCAGGAATAGATAGTATGAATTTGAATTTACCAAATGGCTGCAATGAAACAATTTAAACATTTAAAGGGGTGTGAATACTTTCCATACCCGCTATATCAGTAAAAATAACTCCTCTTTATTAGGTAAAGTATAAAAGAATTGCACCATTTTCCGATACCCGTCGCGTCTCCATTTTTCATGATCTTGGGTTGGGTGAGAGCTTATTTTTTGTGTGCCGAGCTGACGTTATTAATGGATACCATTTTGGTGCAGATACGATCTTTTGGTCGTCATTTTTTGCATTTTAATGCAATGTTGCGGCAACCAAAAAAAGTAATCCTGGCATTTTGACATTTTTCTCGTTACACCATTTAGCGATCGGGTTAATTCTTTTTTATAGTGATAGATCGGGCGATTCTGAACGCGGCTACAACAAATGTGTGTATGTGTGATTTTTTTTTTATTGCTTTATTTTGAAAGTGGCAAAGGGGGGGTAGTTTGAAATTTCATATTTTTTCAAATATTTTTAAAAACATTTCTTTTTCTACTTTTGGCATTGTGAAGACATACAGCATTGTATCTTAATTAACCAGATGACTATCTTTTTAGCAAACAAAGAATAACAGAATGTTATCTGTATGTTGGCTTTAAATTTAAATGTTGATTTCTGGTTGGTCAAGAAAACACTTTTGCTTGTGTAAGTCTGGAATATTGACTTTTATTGTGCGCTTATCCTTGATCACTGGTGATGATTGCTGATATGCTAATTATGCATTGTGTTATGGAGCCAGTTTGTTGACTTCTAAAGCAGAGAGGGAAAAACTATGCAAATAGTTTAAATAATCAAGTAATGCAATAATCTCATCTCCATTCTTATCATTTATGTAAATACTGAATGAGGGAGGACACTTGTTAAGTCTAAAAATAGGTTACATGCATCTGTATAAAGAGACTGAGAGAGAGAAACAGCCAGAGAGATTCTGCCAAGACATCCATACATCTCAAAAGGACAAGAGACAGGACAGCAGCCACACCATCATCACAAGGGACACAGATCTATCATTCTATAGGAAACAACCTAGGGGTTTTCAGCCTTGGTTGGAAGAATACAGATCTGCTCCGTTGACCATTGCTGAACCATGGATACATTTGGAGAAGCCAGGTTGTGATCCTCGGATCAACCGGCCTTGTACCTTTTATGGACTCAATGGACTGTCATGTTCCTACACTTATTGTTACCTCGTCTCTGTGTGCGTGCCACAGGTAGAGTAGTTGACCCTGGAATATGAAGCCAGGTTGTGATCCTCGGATCAACTGGTCTTGTATGGACTGTCATCTTCCTATGCTTATCATTACCTCTGTGTGCGCGTGCCACAGCTGGGTAGTGACCCTGGAAGATCTGAAGTCACAGCAGCTATTTTCCCGGCGGGTCAGTGGAGGGTGAGACTCTGTAATGTGCCCCATCTTGGGTATTTTCCTGGGACTGTTCTATGTGTTATCTGCCTGTTTTGTGGTACAATAAAGCATTGCCCACACTGTCTTACCCTCACCCTGTGTTGTCTGAGTAGTGTTTTGCCCATGTTAAAAAGAGAGCGGGAATTTGGCGGGACGATCCCTGATCCATGTGGTTTTGGCTAGTGGGTGGCGCTCATAGCATTCTGGCAGAGGCAAGCATAGAGGTCTGCTGGAGACCTCTGGTTGTCATGCCAACCCATCGGTGACCCATGATCATGTGACGGGTCACCGATGGGCGGGATTTCCGGCGCTTGCTGGAAGTGCACATTAAATGCCGCTGTCAGAGGCTGTTAGGGGAAAATGACGTGTTCAGTACAGCTGACGTGTGCCGGAAAAGATGTGGGCTCACTGCCGGCACACACATCAAAGGGAGGAAGTACATTTATGCCCGATGTCGGAAAGGGGTTAAAGGGGATTGTTTTTACAGAGACAGAAGTAATCAATCATGTATACGCACAAATAATACAAGAATACACATCTTATAATGCTAAATTGTATATAGTTACCACAAGAAAATATAATTTGTGTAAACCATGTGTGGATATAAAAATTCAGGCAAATGTCAAATGTAGCGCCACCTAGTGGCTGTGTGCAGAAGTGCCATCATAGAGTAACGTATCCTAAGAGAGTGTCACTATCAAGGTGGAGATGAGATAAATGCACCGTATTTATTGAGTGTAAGATAAATCCATACATAGATATATGTAAACGGATTGTAGATCTATCACTTGATATCAGTGTATAAGGGGAATAGATACTGTGCACTTATAAATGAATAGCTTATATAATGAGAGGACACGGGGTTGTGTCTGGATGAGGAGCTGAGTGGGCGCAGGGAATGCTAGCTCCGTGCCCCAGCAGCAACTAACGGCGTGGGAAACCCGCAATTCCACTCATCACGACCTCAGACGAAGTCCAGGCACTGATGGGGCACATCCCGAGGAGCAGGGGAGCAGCGCCGGGCAGGATACCAGTCTTTGTGCCGGCACCTGGGAAAATCCAAGATGGCCGCCGCAGCACTCACCATGCAACCAGCGGTGGAGTGGATTGCTCTGGGGGGTCTGGTCTCCTGACATCGGGTCAGACCTCACACCAGAGGGGCATGAGTGCAGCGGAGCAGGCACAGGAGAGATCGGGCAGCTCTTCACCCAAGAGCCTGGAGAAGCAGAGCAACAAAACGCAAGTATATGCACCTGACAAAGGGCACCCCTCCACCCCATCACTGAGGACACACTGAAGTCCCTGCTAGGAGATCTAAAGCAGGCTATACACAGTGACATTACCTCAGCCCTCACTACACTACAGAAAGACATTGGGCACATAGGGGACAGAACAGCCATACTGAGGAGAAGCTGGAGGAATTCTCCACAGCCCACAACGACTTCTTGGACTCTCATTATGAGGCAGATGAGGAGACCACCACCCTAAAATTTTAAGGCTTTATTTTTATCATTTTAAAGAAGCCATTATAAAAGCTGCAGAGGGCGGACCGGAGCTCCCAGAGAGGTTCAAGAGCATCATGGTGTTCACTGATCTATCCACCGTCACCCTGAACAGAAGGCGGGAGATCTCCACAGCCACCAATATCCTACAGGACAACGGGATCATGTACAAGCGGGGCTACCCTGTTAAGCTGATCGTCTCCAAGAATGCAGCCACACAGGTCCTGACTTCCCCCGAGAGGCCATGTATCTTCTGCAGAAGTGGTTGGTGGGGACTATGTATTCTGTCCCCACATGAGGTGAATGGAGGTGTAGTTGATTGGGGCTGGGAGAGATTCCTACCTTCCGTTTCCTCAATGCAGAGCAGACAGGACCATTGTTGCTGTTTTGCTGTTCATGCGTCCGGAGAGATGATACAAACCAGATATTGTGAAGTCCAGACTTGTTTATTTGGGAATCTGGACATACAGCATATGATTGATAATGCAGTAGGTTCTCCAGAAGTGCAGATGTAGCGACCAAAGTAATATAGCGATGTGTGTGCAGCAAGTTGGTAGCAAGATGATTGAGCAAATTGTGGTAAAAAAACTGATGCCTTTCACAGCCTGGTAAGCATGTCTCTCCCAGGAGAAAATGAAACTAATAATGGCCACCTGCAGGAAGAGAAGGAGTGACCTGACCTGGAAGTGGAAGGCATGTACTAGAATTAATTACCTGCAGTCTGCTATACAGAAAAAGGACAGAAGGTGGCAGCAGACCAAATGCAAAACTGAACACAAAGAATGGTAACATAACACAATCTATATAAGCATATAATCATAACTTTAGATGGAACAGCACACTATGGATGAGGATACCAGCTCCCCGCAGAAGAAGATGCCACCCAACCTGATGAAGGAGTGGACATAGACAAGAGAAGAGAATACAAGACTATTTTTCACCATGGTCTGCGGAGGCACAAGAGGAGTTACAGTTAGTTTTTTTCACAAAATTAAAATTTGTTTTTGTTATTCCCCCATTTTTCCTAATTGTCTAGTGGTGACACATAGATTTTATCTAATCTGTGCATGGTTCTTCACATTTCCAGCATTATTGTAAAAGGTCCATTCAAAAGATCCTTCTATGGAAAGAGGCCCAATCCCTAAAAGCAGATGTATGGTGCGTTCAGGACACCCACCTATATAGCACTGATGCCCATAGACTTCAGAATGGGAACTTCCCAAATGTCTTTCATTGCCAAGCAATTGACAAAAAAGAGGAGTAGTAATCGCGATAAAGAACACCGTCGCCTTTCAGGTAATCACCAGCGTAGTGGACGACGAGGGCAGATACGTCATCCTAGTCTGCACTATAAATAACAAGACCTATACAATTGTCTCTATTTACACCCCTAACTCCAGGCAGATTTCATTTCTTAAAGACACCCTGGCGGTAGTAGCAAAGGTTAAAAAAGGCGCCTTGTTAGTCTGCGGGGACTTTACCATCACCCCCTGTCCTAACATTGATAAATTCGTGCCCCCTCAAAAGAAAGAAAATACCCGATCACTCTCTCAGACCCTCCTAGTGGAAGAACTCTATGATGTCTGGCGGGTTCTACATGCCTCCAGCGGGATTACACCTTCTACTCACACTCCCATAGAGGCGACTCCAGAATTGACCTAATGGTGACAGATAAATGGTTATTACAGGACATCCAAAAGGCCACGATAGGGAACATAACCTGGTTGGACCACGCCCCGGTCTCCGGTCAAATTACAGAGGGACACAACTATCCAACATATTCCCCATGGAGAGTAAATAACTACCTTATCGCATCCCATAAAATTAGGCCCCAATTGCAGGAAGCATTATCAGAATATTTCACAATTAATAACACACCTGATGTGTCCGTATCTACAGTATGGTGCGCCCACAAGGCCGACATCCGGGGTAAAATAGCGTCCCAGAATAAAAAAGCAACACTACACCAAATAGAGGAAATTAATCAAAACATAGCGCACTAGAAGAGGCACACAAACGTAGCCCCACAAACACAATCCTCCAAACATTACAGAAACTAAGGTATGAACTATACCAACTGCTCCAACACAAATACGAGCACAATCTACGGAAAAGTAAAGCCAAATATTACTGGCAGGGAAACAAAGCGGGCAAAATTTTAGCCAATAAAATCACAGCCAAAATAACCAAAGATTGTCCCACGTACAGGGCGACCAAAAAATATAATATATAACCCCAAGGAAATCGCTAACACCTTCTCACAATACTATTCCTCCCTCTATAATCTGCAGGAAAATACCGCAATACCACAACCCCCACCCCCAACTAATAAATCAGTTCTTAAAGAGCGTAAAACGTCCTAAAATACCGGAAGACTAATTACACATGTTGAATCAACCAATATCCCAAAAAGAAATACAGCAAACAATTAAAGGAATGAAAAATAATAAGTCCCCCGGCCCAACGGTCTAACGAGTGAATACTTCAAAATATTCCAAGATATGACATCAATTTTCCAAAATTTTATTCCTGTTTAACTCCCCGAAAAAGATCAATTGATGGCGCATCGTATCCATTGACTGACACCTGAGTATAAGGTTTGCATGGAGGTAGTGATCGTATTGTAAGAACTTCGGGCTGAGATTTCCCCTATCCAGGACTTCATATAGAAGAGGCCATGCCACTTTGTCAAAGGCCTTTTTGGCATCGAGACTCATCAGCATTGCAGGTGGCCTCAATCCATCTTGAGCCAGGACCGTGGCTGTGACCGCTATGCGAATATTTGCCACACTGCTCAGTCCCTGGCTAAATCCTGTTTGAGCCTCACATAGGAGGCCAGGTAGCAGCATCTGCAGTCAGTTCACCAGGATCCTCGCCAAGAGTTTATAGTCGTGGTTGAGGAGTGAGAGTTGGTGATAAGATTGTGGCAATAGTGCGTCTCCTGAAGAAAAATCATATCTGGTCGGAATCACTTTAGGCGTATTAGAACTGTTTTGCATTTAAGGGTGGTGTTAAGGCCCGCCACGTTCCATGGCAAGAACAATAAGTTTGGTGAGGTGTAAATGGTAAAAACACATTTGAAAGGTTAACTCACCAAAACCCTGACTAATGCACTAGCAGGATGCAGCAGACCTCCACTGATAAAGGCTGGGGCAGCACAGGTGCAAACCACTGATGAGAACAGCCAGTAACCCAAGATGGTCTGGCTGCCTAGTGGAAAAAAATGCACAGAAATAGGGATTGCATAGGACATCAGTCACACAGATAAGTGTGGTGCAAAGTGTCTGAACAGCCTATTAATGACGCCCATAGTATTAGCAGGCAGGCTGCTCAGCACTATATATATGCATCACACAGAAAAAACCAAGCCAACATGAAGAGGTCTAGCTGCATCCTGCAAAAATGATAAAAAGTGCAAAAAGATATGGGGTATTAGTTACTATTATGGCCAAAGTAGATTAGCTCACAACCCAACGTCAAGGGTCCCCAGATATTGTGAGTCCCTAACACTAAATCTGAACAAATTCCCCCAAATTTTTCCACTAGGCAGCCAGACCATATTGGGTTATTGGCTGTTCTCATCAGTGGTTTGCACCTGTGCTGCCCCAGCCTTTATCAATGGAGGTCTGCTGCATCCTGCTAGTGCATTAGTCAGGGTTTTTGTGAGCTAACCTTTCAAATGTGTTTTTTTGGAATTTTTGGGTGTCAGAATATGATGTGTGGGGTATACTTATCCTGGGTCCCAGGGCAAGGTCATTGCGGTGTGTAGTAGTACGGTGTGTCCATCCCATTCGGTCCCAGGAAGCCGCAGGCATGAACAGGTATTAAAGGTGGGTCCCGTATCCATTGGTGTCTGATCTAAGAAGGGGGAAACACAAGAGGATAGAGGTAACAGAGAACAATAAAAAAATAAACATAGTTAACTTTACAAATCGGTGGTGGGAGCTCGCTGGGAATATACCAGGAGAGCCGTGCCACCACCAATGAGAACACTCTATAGCAGAAACAACAGTCCTCCTAGAGTGAGAAATAACATATAGAGCAGGTTTCATACATCATCCCACTGTGACGTCTCCATGGTGTTGTAATCTTCTGTATGCCATTGTAGGGAGATGGACCGGGCCAATAACATTCCTAATAATACATCCGGTACTACCCCCCCATGGCCAGCTAGGGTTGGTAAATGTTACAATGACATTTCCCAGTGAATGCATTTGTATTGGTTGAAAGCAATGTAAAAGTTGAAAAACGCATCAAAAACGCTGCATCTGAACATAGCCCAAGTGGCGGAGGAAGATTTTGGTCTGGGGTTAATTATTTTACCTTATATACAAGTCATTAACCTGGAAAGGATGTACCGTAACATATTTCCCAGCAAAATCCATTTTGGTTTCGTTTTTGTACGTTTATTGGTGAACCTGTAAAAATGGCAAGAAACTCTGACAACATTGTTTACAACTGTGACTTAGGAGTCAGGAATGCTTCCAGGGGCGATCCCCATGATGTTCCCGTGTCATTTGAGCAGTGTTTCTATCATTTTCAGATGTTTTTAGACCTTAAAAGGACCCCCGGGGGGATCGTGGTAAAAATGCTCGGGTCTCCCATAGACTTACATTGGGCTCGTTGTTCTGTCCAAGTACCCGAGTATTCCAATTTGCTCGACCCGAGCAATGAGCACCCGAGCATTTTAGTGCTCGCCCATCACTAGCCATAACCAATGTGGACATGTCCAGTTCAATAATGTTGCAATGCCTACCCATAGTAAGGGAGGATAAGATGAACCTACCACGCTCCCCCGACGCACGTTTAGTGTATCAGCTTTCTCAAGAGGAATTGCCATTGGAGTCCTGTCCCATTAGCTATTTATATGATAATCTCATCTGCCAATTACAGTGGAGCATGGTTACTCTTGTCCACGTCATTATGATTTGCTTCTACCCACCACCATCAAAGCGGCATGAATGTCGGGTAAATCAAACCCAGTGACACCATAGACACGCATGAGTCAAATAACAGATGACCTGACAGTCTAGAAAGGCACAGGAGCGCAGGGTGCAGGCGCACATTGGCGGCCATTTTTAAGAATTCAGCTGGAAACAGCCATGTATAAGGACAATGTTCTGGCATAAAAGGCATGGAATCACATCGTAAGGAAAACACAGACTTGAAGGAATGGGGAGGGAACAGAAAGAAAGCTGTTACCAGGCGCCAATCAATAGGATTATATGCAAATAAAATTGTACAAAGTGCTGAGTGCCAGAGTCTGTGAATAAAAGTTATTAATGTGCACAAACATTATGGTAACGACTTGTGGAAATATTTGCAAATAATATGTAAATGAACAAATACAGACACTGTGTGAAAGGGTCAGGACAAAGGGAGAAATAATGAGAAGAAAAAATTAAAGTATGTGAAAAAGCGAAAATGAATGAAAAATAAGAATAAAATATAAAAAGTGAAAATACAAGTACAAGTGAGTGTAAGAAGATGAGATACAGTAGGTCTGTCAGTTACTGAGCTCAATTCCCTCGATATCCATGGGTGAATGCCATCTGGGCCGGGGGATTTGCCACTGTTCAGTTTGCTCAGACGCTGGCGACCTTCTCTTGTGTTACACTAGCTACAGTAGTGTCCAATATAACAGCAGTCCAGTATGACTAACCCGATTAATCCCTGTTTTTGGTATAAATTAAATTACGTGTCACACAATTTACCAGTTGGTGCAGTAGATTCTAAGAAAACCACCAGACTCCGCATTCGTGATCTGCGGGTTTTTGAGTCTGTGTATTAGAATAATTGAAAGGCGGTGATCACAATAATAGCGGTGTGGAGATCAATCAGTGAGGGCAATCATTCCGTGAAGAGACAGGTGGGAATCCGATGACCCTTATCTAAGGGTGAGGCCAGGACATGTTGTACATGCATTTCTCCTTGAAACCCTGAGAAATATGGGTCGCTCGAGACATTGTTCAGAAGAACAGAGTACTTTGATTAAAAAGTTGATTGCAGAAGATAAAACTTATAAAGAAGAGGAGACAATGATTGGCTGTTCAGCTAAAATGATCTCCAATGCTTTACCATGGAAAGCCAAACCAGAGAGACATGGAAGAAAGCAGAAGACGACCATTCAAATGGATGGAAGAATAGCCAGAATGGCAAAGGCTCCGCCAATGATCGGCTCCAGGATGATCACAGACAGTCTCACGCTACCTGTGAGGACTGTGACAGAAGACGCCTGTGTGTAATCTCTTACCAAGAAGTCCCCGCAAAATTCCACTGTTAATAAAACACATGTACGGAAGCGGATACAATTTGCCAAAGAAAATATCAACTGGCCTAAAGAGAAATGGAGAAACATTTCATGGGCTGATGAAAGTGGAATTGTTCTTTTTGGATCCAAGGGCCACACACGGTTCACCAGACATCTCCAAACTCTGTGTTCTAGCCTCGGCACACTCTGAAGACAGTGACGCATGGTGGTGCAGGCATCATGATATGGGCATGTGTCTCTTACTATGGTGTCGGACCTATTTACCGCACACCAGGGATCATGCACCAGTTTGTATATATTACAATACTTGAAGAGGTCACGCTGCCTTACGCTGAAGAGGATATGTCCTTAAAATGAGTGTTTCACCAAGACAACGACCCTAAACACCCCAGTAAATAAGCAAAATCTTGGATCCCATCCAACAAAATTGAGGTTATGGAGAGGCCAGCCCTAATCCCGGACCTCAATCCGATAGAACACTTGTGGGGCGACATCAAAAATGCCGTTTCTGAGGCAAAGCCAACAAATGCCAAAAAATTGTGTGGGATGTAGTCCGAGCATCCTGGGCTGGAATAACAGCTGACAAGGGCCAGAAGTTGGTTTACTCTATGCAACATAGATGTGAAGCCGGTCTAAAAATCTGTGGGTAACAGCTAGTGATGAGCAAATTTGTTTGAAAAATGATTGTCAAACAGAAATTCGACACAAATATGGTGCATTCGGATCTGTGATTAGAAACCCGAGCAAAATTTTAAAAAAATCAAGAAAAATCGGTAACATTCGGTGCAAAGTGCAGGAAAATATTTGTGTTGCCACAAAAATAGTGTGCAGAGCTCAGAGGCGCGGCGTGCTTGTAAGCACAACAGTCAGCCAATCAGGGTGCAGGAAACACAATGTCCTGACACTACGGCTTGTTTCATTGGCTGCTGAAATCACATGTCGCTCTCCATATAAATAGCGGACATCTTGTTTTAGCGCCATTTGTACATTGTAACAGCGCAGAGAGGCTGCTCCTGACGCTGCCACTGTTTACAGCAAGATTTCAGCTATTTAGTTAGGCCGTTGTATATCAGACAGATCGTGTAGCTAGATAGTGTCCAGTGCGGCTGTTACATTTACCTTCCCGCATTTCTTTTTTGGACATTACTGAGGTCCACAGACAAATCCAGCCGTTCACGGCTTCTATTGTCATCCATGCACGAGTATTGCATTCTAATTCACATGTAGCTAGTGATAAAATATTAAACAGCCTGCTGTGTCCCACCTTGTCATTCAGTGCTGTGGTGATAAAAAAAACCTAAGGCACATATAAAAAAAGATTTTTAATTGCAAAAAGTTTGACAGCCCCGCACACATACACACAGCCCCACAGACCACTGCACACAGATACAGCCCCACAGACCACTGCACACAGATACAGCCCCACAGACCACTGCACACAGATACAGCCCCACAGATCACTGCACACAGATACAGCCCCACAGACCACTGCACACAGATACAGCCCCACAGACCACTGCACACAGATACAGCCCCACAGATCACTGCACACAGATACAGTCCCACAGACCACTGCACACAGATACAGCCCAACAGACCACTGCACACAGATACAGCCCCACAGACCACTGCACACAGATACAGCCCCACAGACCACTGCACACAGATACAGCCCCACAGATCACTGCACACAGATACAGCCCCACAGACCACTGCACACAGATACAGCCCCACAGACCACTGCACACAGATACAGCCCCACAGACCACTGCACACAGATACAGCCCCACAGAACACTGCACACAGATACAGCCCCACAGACCACTGCACACAGATACAGCCCCACAGACCACTGCACACAGATACATCCCCACAGACCACTGCACACAGATACAGCCCCACAGACCACTGCACACATACACACAGCCCCACAGACCACTGTACACAGATACAGCCCCACAGACCACTGCACACAGATACAGCCCCACAGACCACTGCACACAGATACAGCCCCACAGACCACTGCACACAGATACAGTCCCACAGACCACTGCACACAGATACAGCCCCACAGACCACTGCACACAGATACAGCCCAACAGACCACTGCACACAGATACAGCCCCACAGACCACTGCACACAGATACAGCCCCACAGACCACTGCACACATACACACAGCCCCACAGACCACTGCACACAGATACAGCCCCACAGACCACTGCACACAGATACAGTCCCACAGACCACTGCACACAGATACAGCCCCACAGACCACTGCACACAGATACAGCCCCACAGACCACTGCACACAGATACAGCCCCACAGACCGCCGCACACAGATACAGCCCCACAGACCACTGCACAGATACAGCCCCACAGACCACTGCACACAGATACAGCCCCTCAGACCACTGCACACAGATACAGCCCCACAGACCACTGCACACAGATACAGCCCCACAGACCACCTCCGTCACACACATTCTCTGCCCATTAGACTTACATTGGACTCGCTACGAGTACCCGAGTATCAGGAGCTACTCACTAATCCCTATCCCTGACCTGTGTGAATACCTCTCTAAGGTTGATGTCTGCATTCCTGGGTGAATGTGGACACCTCTGTCAGCAATGCCTGCATTTATGGGTAAGTAGTGACCTGCTGTAATTAAAATCACCACCTGGTGGAGGGCGGAGTGCTCGGTCAGTAAGCTAATATACGAGACAAAAAAAACTGACTGGCACATCCAGACTAGTGTGAATAGGTGTATACCAAGAGGAGCTACCCCACTTATACAATATACAAAGAAAGGTTGCACTCTATCATGCTTAAGCATGTCAATGTGGAATATGTGAAATTTGACATATTCCACATTGACATGCTTTAGCATGATAGAGTGCAACCTTTCTTTGTATACTTTGCCTGCTCCAGTCACGCAAGTTGTGTGCTCATTTCTGCCATTCGCACCCCTCTCATCGACTTGCATTGATACACGGTGGAATTCCACCCTGCACATGTTGCGGCGACTGTGGCAGCAGCAACAAGCCCTGACGCAGTATGTCATGTCGTATAGCCTGGGCCAACACAGTATGCAGATGGCGCATGTCACATTTACAGAGTGCACACAGATTAAGGACCTCTGCACCCTTCTGCACAGTTTTGAAATGGCTACTAAGATGGTTATCACTGATGCCACCATCATCAGCATCACTATTCTGGTCATCTATATGCTGGAGTAGACTGAATAGCCAGCGGGAAGAGATGGTGGTCCCAGAAGAAGAGGAGGAAGCAGAGGAGGATGCAGAAGGGATAATATTGTCTTTAAGTTCAAGACTGTCACCACACAGGTGGGTGCCAAGGGAGGGTGGATTACTGTGATCGATGAAGGCTGGTGATAACAGACAAGCTGTTATTGAAGGGGCAAGATCCAAGGAACAAATGGAGGAGAAAGAGGTGATGGGCGAGTAACTGTCTGTTGTTCGTGGTTGGAGGGATGGGATGGAGGAAATGAGCCTCATTGTTACCCAGCCACCAACACAGCATGGGCTTGGACCTCATGGTAGAGACTGACATATGAGCGCCTTCTTGCTGCACTATATGCAACATGATCCCCGTATAGTTATGATTAGGAATAATGCTGACTGCTGGGTTGCCACTTTATTAGATACACGTTATAAAACCAAATTTTGCCAGATGGTTCGCACCCTAGAAAGGGAACAGCGAATGCTGGAGTATTGAAACACGCTTTTACACAACCTTAAGAGAGCTTTTCCCCAAGACAGCAGTGAATCACACCGTTCGCATCGCAGCTGTAGACTTCCAACCTCCGGACTGTCAATTCTTCAACGCCAAAACATTAGCAGCAGCGGTGGAAGTAGAAGAAGCAATTTCTGTGAGTCCTTTGACACTTTTTTAGGCCAACGCATGACGTGGGTTACTTGCTTACGTATTTTACCCAAAATATTAACTAAGACCTCTCATATTTTTTATGTGTTTCTTGCACTTTATTTTTCAGGGTGCAGTTGGGCCCATTCGGTCTTGTAAACTGTGGTGTCTGTTCACATTGAATGCATTTGGATAGCGCTAGGCAGCCCGCCTGATCTAATAGTATGGGTGTAACTAATAGGCTGTTAGCCTGGATGATGTGCATTCCCATTGTGTGAGCAGCACCGCATACAAGTCTTCATTGTGCATTAATATACCAAGCATCCGCCCCTCCATACATTGGTAGGTTGTGAGCGGTTGTCTCATCGGTATTCTTGCACCTGTGTTGCCCCCATCCTAACTATATGGGCCCACTCACCCTGACAGTGCATTTGTTTGGAGGTCTGGGCAGGTCGGCATCTCTGCTTTTTGCTGTGGTTTTGAACATTTGACTGAATTTTTATATCTACACATGATTTACACAAATTATATTTTCTTGTCTTAACTCTATACTATTTAACACTAGAAGCTGTGTATTTTTGTATTTATTTGTATGTATACATGATTGATTACCACTTCTGTCTCTGTAAAAACAATCCCCTTTAACCCCTTTTTGACATCGGGTGTAAATGTACGCTGATGTCAGACTCCCTCCTTTTGATGTGGGCTCCGGCGCTGAGCCCACATCTTTTCTCGCACATGATGGGCCAGAAACCCCGCACTTCAGTGACCCTGTCACGTGATCGCGGGTCACCGATGGGTTGGTATGACAACCAGAAGTCTCCAGCAGACCTCTATGGTTGTCACTGCCGGATCCTATGAGCGCTGCCCAGTGGTTGGCGCTCATAGCAAGTGAGCAACTCTGCTACATACAGGTGATCTGATCATTGCTTGTATGTAGCAGAGCTGATCGGGTTATAGCAGCTTCTAACCTCCCATTGAGACTATTGAAGCATGCCTGTGGAGACATGGGGTGGTCAGCGCGCACCCCGGTCTGCTGGCCGAAACGACATGGATCAGAGATCCTCCCACCGAACGCAGGCTCTCCCTTTAACATGGGCATAATGCTACTCAGACAACACACAGTGAGGGTAATGCAGTGTGGCAATGCTTTATTGAACCACAAAACAGGCAGAAAACACATAGAACAGTCCCAGCAAAATACCCAGCAGAGTGCACATTACTTAGTCTCACACTTCCGCTGATTCGCTCTCAGGGTCGCTACCCCACCTGTGGCACGCACAGAGATGAGGTAACGACAAGCGTAGGAAGATGACAATCCATTCAGTCATAGAATCATAGAGTTGGAAGGGACCTCCTGGGCCATCTGGTCCAACCCCCTGCTCAAAGCAGGATTCGCTATATCGTCCCAGTCAGATGTCTGTTCAGCCTCTGTTTGAAGACTTCCATTGAAGGAGAACTCACCACTTCTCGTGGCAGCCTGTTCCACTCATTGATCACTCTGTCATAAAGTTTTTTCTAATATCTAATCTGTGTCTCCTCCCATTCAGTTTCATCCCATTGCTTCTAGTCTTTCCTTGTGCAAATGAGAATAAAGTTGATCCTTCTACAATGTGACAGCCCTTTAGATATTTGTAGACAGCTATTAAGTCTCCTCTCAGTCTTCTCTTTTGCAAACTAAACATTCCCAAATCCTGCAACCTTTCCTCATAAGACAGGGTTTGCAGACCGGTCACCATTCTGGTTGCTCTTTTCTGAACTTGCTCCAGTTTGTTGATGTCTGTTTTAAAATGTAGTGCCCAAAACTGGACACAATATTCCAGATGAGGTCTGACCAAAGAGGAGTAGAGGGCAATAATGACTTCACGTGATCTAGACTGTATGCTTCAGTTAATACATCCTAGAATTGCATTTGCCTTTTTTGCTGCTGCATCACACTGTTGACTCATATTCAGTCTGTGATCTATTAGTATACCCAAGTCTTTTTCACATGTGCTGTTGCTTAGCCCTATTCCTCCCATTCTGTATATGCTTTTTTCATTTTTATTGCCCAGATGTAGTACTTTGCATTTCTCCCTGTTAAAAACCATTCTGTTAGTTGCTGCCCACTTCTCCAGTTTATTTATATCTTTTTGAATCCTCTCTCTCTCTTCTCTAGTATTAGCTATCCCTCCTAGCTTTGTGTCATCAGCAAATTTAATCAGTTTACCCTCAATTCCTTCATCTACATCGTTGATAAAGATGTTAAACAATACAGGGCCCAGGACAGAGCCCTGTGGTACCCCACTTGAGACATTCTTCCAACTGGATGTGCAGCCACTTACGACCACCAAGGTAAAAGGCCAGTTGATCCGAGGATCACAACCTGGCTTCTCCAAACGTATCCATGGTTCAACGATAGTCAATGGAGCAGATCTGTATTCTTCCAACCGAGGCTGAAAACCCCTAGGTTGTTTCCTACCGAATGATAGATCTGAGTCCCTCGTGATGTAAAAACTATACGAAGTATATAGTTTTAAGTCTGGGGTCTGCCGATATGTGGCTAGTTTTCTGTTTCAGATAACATGATTTTAATTTTTTTTTGTCCGGTCTCACTTGAATATACACTCACTGGCCACTTTATTAGGTACACCATGCTAGTAACGGGTTGGACCCCCTTTTGCCTTCAGAACTGCCTCAATTCTTCGTGGCAGAGATTCAACAAGGTGCTGGAAGCATTCCTCAGAGATTTTGGACCATATTGACATGATGGCATCACACAGTTGGCGCAGATTTGTCGGCTGCACATCCCTGATGCGAATCTCCCGTTCCACCACATCCCAAAGATGCTCTATTGGATTGAGATCTGGTGACTGAGGAGGCCATTTGAGTACAGTGAACTCATTGTCATGTTCAAGAAACCAATCTGAGATGATTCGAGCTTTATGACATGGCGCATTATCCTGCTGAAAGTAGCCATCAGATGTTGGGTACATTGTGGTCATAAAGGGATGGACATGGTCAGCAACAATACTCAGGTAGGCTGTGGCGTTGCAACGATGCTCAATTGGTACCAAGGGGCCCAAAGAGTGCCAAGAAAAAATTCCCCACACCATGACACCACCACCACCAGCCTGAACCGTTGATACAAGGCAGGATGGATCCATGCTTTCATGTTGTTTACGCCAAATTCTGACCCTACCATCCGAATGTCGCAGCAGAAATCGAGACTCATCAGACCAGGCAACGTTTTTCCAATCTTCTACTGTCCAATTTCGATGAGCTTGTGCAAATTGTAGCCTCAGTTTCCTGTTCTTAGCTGAGAGGAGTGGTACCCAGTGTGGTCTTCTGCTGCTGTAGCCCATCTGCCTCAAAGTTCGACGCACTGTGCGTTCAGAGATGCTCTTCTGCCTAACTTGGTTGTAACGGGTGGCAATTTGAGTCACTGTTGCCTTTCTATCAGCTCGAACCAGTCTGCCCATTCTCCTCTGACCTCTGGCATCAACAAGGCATTTCCGGCCACAGAACTGCCGCTCACTGGATTTTTTTTCTTTTTTGGACCATTCTCTGTAAACCCTAGAGATGGTTGTGCGTGAAAATCCCAGTAGATCAGCAGTTTCTGAAATACTCAGACCAGCCCTTCTGGCACCAACAATCATGCCACGTTCAAAGGCACTCAAATCACCTTTCTTCCCCATACTGATGCTCGGTTTGAACTGCAGGAGATTGTCTTGACCATGTCTACATGCCTAAATGCACTGAGTTGCCGCCATGTGATTGGCTGATTAGAAATTAAGTCTTAACACACAGTTGGACAGGTGTACCTAATAAAGTGGCCAGTGAGTGTATGTCAATATTAAATAGTCACCTGATGACGCCTTTGGTGAGGACAATGAAAGCAGTAGAAATAAGAGGCTTGGAGAGTGAGTGTGTTTACATCACCTCATCCTATATACTGAATTGTGGGGTATATGTTTTTTTTCTATTAGTCACCTTCTGACTAACATTCAGGGGGTGAATTAAGGGTATAGTTTTCCATTTGGAATTAATAAAGTTTAGTTTTATCCTTTTTTCAGCATACATGAGGAATGACAAGAGACAACCCATTTAAGAAAATTTAATTTTGGTTAAAACTATTCCAACATTATGAACATAAAAAAGGCTTCTCCCCTATGTGATGTTTCTGATGTTTATTAACAGCTGATTTCCAAGTAAAATATTGACTACATTAAGAAAATGAAAAAGGCTTCTCCCCTGTGTAACTGCTCTGATGTCTAACAAGAAGCGCTTTCCATTCAAAATATTTCCCACATTCTGAACAGGAAAAAGGCTTCTCCCCTGTGTAAGTTCTCTGTTGAGGTGGCTCAGTGTTAGTCCCTGGGTTCAACTCCCATCAAGGACAACATCTGCAAGGAGTTTGTATGTTCTCCCCATGTTTGCGTGGGTTTCGTCCCACATTCCAAAGACATACTGTTAGGGAATTTAATTTGTGAGCCCCATTGGAGACAGTGATGATAATGTGTGCAAACTGTAAAGGGCTGCGGAATAGGTTAGCGCTATATAAAAAGAAAGATTATTATTAGTAGTAAGATTCCATTTCTGTTAATACATTTCCCACATTATGAACAGGAAAAATGGCTTCTCTGATGTGATCAAGATTTATTTTCCATTAAACATAAAGGAAGTTTCTCCCCTCTGTGAGTTATTTGGTGTGGAACAAGACTCCCTTTCTGGTTAAAAATTGTTCAACATTCTGAACATGAAAAAGGCTTCTCCCCTGGTGAGTTCTCTGGTGCCTAACACAATCTGATTTAGTGCAAAAACATTTCCCACATTCTGAACATGAAAAAGGCTTCTCCCCTGTGTGAGTTTTATGGTGATTAACCAAATCTGATTTCTGGTTAAAACATTTCCCACATTCTGAACAGGAAAAAGGCTTCTCCCTTGTGTGAGTTTTATGGTGATTAACCAATTGTGATTTCCAGTTAAAACATTTCCCACATTCTGAACAGGAAAAAGGCTTCTCCCCTGTGTGAGTTCTCTGGTGTCTAACAAAATGTGATTTAAGTGCAAAACATTTCCCACATTCTGAACAGGAAAAAGGCTTCTCCCCTGTGTGAGTTCTATGGTGATTAACCAAATCTGATTTCTGGATAAAACATTTCCCACATTCTGAACAGGAAAAAGGCTTCTCCCCTGTGTGAGTTCTATAGTGAGTAATCAGATCTGATTTCTGGTTAAAACATTTCCCACATTCTGAACAGGAAAAAGGCTTCTCCCCTGTGTGAGTTCTCTGATGAGTAACAAAATGTGATTTCTGTATAAAACATTTCCCACATTCTGAACAGGAAAAAGGCTTCTCCCCTGTGTGAGTTCTATGGTGATTAACCAAATCTGATTTCAGTGTAAAACATTTCCCACATTCTGAACAGGAAAAAGGCTTCTCCCCTGTGTGAGTTCTATGGTGATTAACCAAATTTGATTTCAGTGTAAACCATTTCCTACATTCTGAACAGGAAAAAGGCTTCTCCCCTGTGTGAGTTCTATGGTGATTAACCAAATCTGATTTCCATGTAAAACATTTCCCACATTCTGAACATGAGAATGACTTTTTTGCTTTAGGAGCGGTTTGTTTTTTAATGCCTCTTTTGTGACATTGCTTTCCCTTATTACTCAGTAATGAATCAGAATATGGGACCTGTTTCATAGGATCAGATGACAGATCTTTGCTGTGAATGGATGATGATATATCTGGAGTAATGGCATTCACTTCAGTTGTATCTTGTAGGAGCTCAAGATCATCAGATTTAAAAATTGAAGATGTCAACTGTCCCTCTGATCTCCTGGTACAGTCATCTGCTAAGATAAAAAACAATTATTTATTAATAAAATATCCTTTAGTTTCATATTTTTGAACATTTCTACTTAAACTGTCCATAAAAATGGCAAGCTATGTAAAAAACTTTAATTATTTACCAAGACATTGACTGTTCACAGTCTAATAGAAAACCTTGTTGGATGAACCAGTAGTGTGTGGTGTTCAACTGTTTGTATTCGATAATTGGGAGGCAGAATGAACAAAGAAACGAATCAATGTTATGTAGACGAAAATAATACCAATTCTCATCTCACAAAAAACAAGTCCCCACTCAGGCCCATCATCTGTCAATGGAAAAACAGAGTTTCCCACACTATTAGTGGCTCAAAGGCTGTTGAAAAGCAACAAGGTTTCTATAAACCAATCCAGCAAAATCCGCTCTCACTTCGGAGTCTTGCAGTGTGCGCAAACAACATCTAGGATCCCTGTAATTAGCAATATTATAGTGAGAAGAATCCACTTAATTTTTGGTGTGTGTCTCCTGGAGCACAATCTGGGCACTATGTTCTGGGTAAGAAAATGGCAAATGTGTAATTTTCACTCCAACATCCACTGCATGTTAATTTCCGGAAAGTTGCTGTAGAGTCAAAATATTCACTCCTCCTACACACGTGGTCAAAATTGTTGGTACCCGTTGTTTAATGAAACCCACAATGGTCACAGAAATAACTTTAATCTGATAAAAGTAATAATTAAAAAATCTATGAAAATGAACAACTGAAAGTCAGACATTGCTTTTCAGCCATGCTTCCACAGAATTTAAAATAAATAAAACTCATGAAATAGGCCTGGACAGAAATGATGGTTCCCTTAACTAAAATATTTTATTGCACAACCCTTGGAGGCAATTGTTGAAATAAACTGATTCCTGTAGCTGTCAATGAGACTTCTGCACCTCTCGACAGGTATTTTGGCCCACTCTTCAAGAGCAACTACTTCAGTTGTCTCGTGTTTGAAGGTTGCCTTTTCCAGACGGCATGTTCCAGCTCTTTCCAAAGATGCTCATTAGGATTTAGGTTAGGGCTCATAGAAGGCCACTTCAGAATAGTCCAATATTTTCCTCTTAGCCACTCTTGCATGTTTTTAGCTGTGTATTGTGTGTCATTATCCTGTATGACATGCGACTGAGACCAAGCTATCTGACATTGGGCAGCACATTTCTCTCTAGAATCCCTTGCTACTCTTGAGATTTCATTGTACGATGGAGATTCTAGACACCCTGTGCCAGATGCAGCAAAACAGCCCCATAACATAACAGAGCCTCCTCTATGTTTCACAGTAGGGACAGTGTTCTTTTTGTGATATGCTTCATTTTTCCATCTGAGAACATAGAGCTGACGTGCCTTGCCAGAAAGTTCCATTTTTGTCTCATCTGTCCATAGGACATTCTCCCAGAGGCTTTGTAGCTTGTCAACATGTAGTTTAGCAAATTCCAGTCTGATTTTTTTTCAACAATGGTGTCCTCCTTGGTCGTCTCCCATGAAGTCCACTTTGGCTCATACAACGACGGATGGTGTGATCTGACACTGATGTTCCTTGAGCTTCAAGTTCACCTTTAATATGTTTACAAGTTTTTCTGGGCTCTTTTGTTGCCATTCATATTATCTGTCTCTTTGATTTGTCATCAATTTTCCTCCTGCAGCCACGTCCAGGGAGGTTGGGTACAGTCCTATGGATATTAAATTTCTGAATAATATGTGCAACTTTAGTCACAGAAACATGAAGCTGCTTGGAGATGGTCTTATAACTTTTACCTGTAACATGTTTGTCTATAATTTTCTTTCTAATCTCCTGAGACAACTCTTTCCTTCGCTTCCTCTGGTCCATGTTGAGTGTGATACACACCATGTCACCACACAGCACAGTGAGTATCTGTAGCCTCTATACAGGCCACTCACTGATTCCAGGATTGTAGACACCTGTGATGATAATTAGTGGACACACTGCGATTTACACATTCTGTGGAAGCTTGGTTGAAAAGCAATGTCTGACTTTCATTTGTTCATTTTCATAGATTTTTTTATTTATTATTACTTTTGTCAGATTCAAGTAATTTCTGTGACCATTGTGGGTTTTTCTGTCATTAAACGAGGGGTACCAACAATTTTGACCCCGTGTGTATAGATTATAACCATCAGTGAATTAATTTATAACATGGAATCACTTTATGGGGATTTTGACTATTCTGGTTTTCTGTCATTTAGTCATATTAGGGCTTCTGCATATGGTGTGTCCAATCTCATCTGGGATCTGTTCCTGCTGTCCAGCTGGAGTAATCTGCTCCCTACTTCAGCCAATTGGAAAGTACCTCACCCTACTAAAGCGCAAAGCACATGGTCGGAATCTGCCAGATACAGCGCTGTTCTCCTCTGGTTCAGTCCTCTGTGCTCAGCTTGCGGATTAAAAAAACTGGAGTCTGAACTGAGAAAGTAAGTTAATGTGTATGCACAATGTAAGTGCATATTAACACATGGCCATTAACCAGAGAAAAAAAAAAGCAAAAAACACAATTATCCTAAACTAAAAAGTAAAAAATAAACTGCAAATAATGCATGTTTTACTTTTTAGTTTAGGATATTTGTGTTTTTTGCTTTTTGTTTTCAGCTTGTGACTTGTGTGTTTGTTTCCTGCTGTGACCGTGGCCAGTTTACTGACTACTCTTGTGTCTTCTGATTCTGTCCTTCTAGTTCTGACCCAGCTACCTGACTATTCTTCTCGCCATCTAACACCACAGAATAGCAGGTAACACCATGGTCCAAGCCTAGGGGTCTCTGTGTAAGTCCAGATTAAATGTAATGGTGTTAAAGGACAATGAGCAAGGCAATCCTTGGGATATGGAAAGCAGAGAAGATAGAGCCAAGCATGTTCATGGTGGACATCTTTTGAGCTGCCAGGTGACCACGAACAGTGCTCCCAATACATTGTGTCTGCAAACTATTCCAGCTAGATCTGCATTCAAATAGCTAAATGGCGCTCCTTCCCTTCTGAACACTGCCATGTGCCCAGACAGTAGTGTACAACCGTATGTAGGGTATAGTGCGAAGCTGGAAAATAATCTGTAAGATCCATCTGTTTCCTATTATCCTTTGTGAATAATTCCAAACTTACCACCACATAAAGTGACACACGTCAGATATTAATAATGGGGCCTGATTAAGAACACAAAACTGGCTGCAGGAAGAGGTTAAATCAGAGGATTTTGGACACTACTGTAATCAAACACTGTGACTATAGACAATAACATCTACTGAAATGATCAAACTCCACAGTCTCCATTAGTAATAAATGAGCAGCTAGTGGTGAAACCTCTCTGGGTAATTAGAGTATGGGGCTCGGTGACGTCACAATCTAAACTATCGTAAGCTCCAATATTTTCTGTCAGATGAGTTTCATGGAGAAATATTACACATTTATAGAGAACTGTGTATAATAGTGCAGAGCTGAGATGTCTTAAAGGGAACCTGTCAGCAGGATTGTGCTCAGTAACCTACAGACACTGTCAGGTCACCGCCGTTATACTGATTACAATGATACCTGGTGATGAAATCCGTCTTGTGGTTGTTGTGTAATCTGTATTTGTTGTTTTCAGTTAATGAGATTCTCGTGCTCTGGGGCGGGGCTGTAAGCGGGGCTTTATGTTGTGCTCTGATTACATATTCCTCTGTATTGGCTTATGACATGTTGTTGATCCCTCACTGACCTGCCCCCATTATTACATAATGCATATAATAGCATTGATATTATTGTTGATAATGCCTATAATATTGTGGCTATTGTGAGGCTTAGAAAAAAAATTACATCCAGCAAAATGTCATCAGCGGCGCCTGCGTAGTAGCCTCTATCTCTTACTTATAGATACTACTGCGCAGGCGCCGCCATCGCCGGTGACATTTTGCTGGATGTAATACAGATTAATAAGTAATCAGAGCACCACATAAAGCACATAATACCTTTCTTCAAGTGATTTTCTATCTTGTCAGCACATTTTGCGTACGCTGTCATTTGGCTTTATAGTTACAGATCTGGGCAGGTAATGGTCAGTGTCTCCTAATGTGAAGGAGAGAATGGCTACTGAAATCAATTATTAAACCTTATATAAGTCAGTTCAGATATGGTGTACCAAGATGGCGTCTGTGTCTTCAGACAACACCCTGGAAGGAATCCTTGGAATGCAGAAGCTGAGATACTGGATACCATATATGGAAGTGAAGGTGAATGGACCTATCATAGACTGACACTGGCTACTGAGAAGATTGTGTGACACCTATTTACTGTCTCTGTCTTGAGAATATACTTCAGTTGTGTGCAAGCCTTTGCTGAGAAAGGAGTAGACATTTAACTCTGTGTCCGGTATGACTCTTTAAGTGCACACTCGGCCTATATTGGGTCAGGTACAAGCAATCATATAGATCTTGCTTTAAGGGATCACCCTCACACTAATCCCAGGGAGTAGGTGGATCCTCCAGGTTGTAAGTCCTATAGAAAAGGGCTTTCAATGCCCAAAGTCATTTGAACATTTTTGGTTGGAGGAGAATGTTGTGGTCTAGAGGCAAAATGGTGATCATGGTAATATGGCCGGACTACACCACCGATAAAGCAGCCACAGCCGGTGACTGAGAGGAATCTGTGACTTCTCTGCATTCAGTGGTCACTACTCACCTAGGTAGTCATATGTGGGAATCTCCTCTTTACACCGCTCATCATCTCTCACATATGTCTCTGTAGGATTAATATGGGTCAGATCTTCACCCTGAAACAAATATTGTGAAAGTCACCGACAGATGGAGAAGTCCCATCTATGATCAGCTCTAATCCTGCCATCTCCACCGTTCTCATTACACAAGTACAAAACATATAATACTGGTGGATAAAACAAGACTGAGCACAAGACCTTCACAGCCGTCTACACATCATAGGGGAGATCTCCTGACACCTTCTCTCATCTACCTGATGATCCTGAGGAGCACTGGGATCTTCTTGGTTACAGTCCTGTGGAAGAAGAGGACGGGGACATCTCTCTGGTGTTGTCCTCTTACTGGATAGATCTGGAGGAAACACATACAGGGACTGAATTCATTCTCTACATACAGATAATTATAGGCCGTGTGTATTTAGTCCTGTCTATTACCTGGTGATGTGAGGGGCTGGGGAACCTCCATTATGACGTTCTTGTACAGATCTCTGTGTCCTTCTAAATGCTCCCACTCCTCCATGGAGAAATAGACAGCGACATCCTGACACCTTATAGGAACCTGACACATACAATGATACCGTCATCCCCCGATCCCTTCATAGTGTTACTGTATAATGTCCCAGCATTCCCAGCAGTGTCACCTCTCCAGTCAGCAGCTCCATCATCTTGTAGATGAGTTCTAGGATCTTCTGGTCATTGATGTCCTCATGGATCAGGGGGTGAGGTGGAGGCCCCGTGATTGGGCTCAGGGGTCTGCCACATCCCTCAGATACAGGGCCCTGACAGCGATCACTAGAGGTCTTCTTCACCACTGTGTAATCCTGGTTATGGAGAGACACATTAATAAATGTCACTACAGACATTTCCAGAGTCCTCACCTCTCCAGTTCTGTCCATCTGTTATTCCCATAGATAAGAATGATGTAATGTGACGTCATCAGAATCTCTCACCTCTCCAGTGAGACGGAAGAGGATCTCTAGGGTGAGGTGTAACATCCTCTCCGCCATCTTGTCTCTGTCCATATCCATCCTTGATAGGTAAATCAGGAAAATTTTCTTTTGTAGAAGATCTTCACTGAGAGGATCCGATATTGTAGAGATCTGAATGAGAAGAAGATGATCTGATGTAACATCATAAGAATCCTGTGTAATAACACAATTACTGGAGATAATAAGGGAAACATATGAGATTTATTATCTTACAGGGTTTAGTTTTCTTCCCTGACATCTACTATTAAAACCTATATATTTAGGCCACAGACAACAAGCAGTTTCCTCCTCGGAGTCGGCAGCTGAACACGTTCCTCATAGACTCATCTTCCATAACGCTAATTCTTGTCTCATTACCGACACTGGAATCGGCATTAGCAATACTGCAGGAGATATTCATTACACGCGACATGAGAAATAACTCCTTCATGATGAGGACGAAATCTTCATCTTCTACTACGGCTCTAGAGACAGATTTGGCCAGAGTCGGTCACTGCCTCCATCCCCACCGGCCGTCTATATGAAGGTTTCCCGCAGGGCTGTGGAGTCAGAGTCGGAGTCGTGGAGTCGGAGTCGGAGTTAGTTTTGGTTGGAGTCGGAGTCGGTAGAAATGTACCGACTCCGACTCCAGCTTTAAAAAAAAAGTATATATATTTCATAATTGGACTTTCATATTCAGGCAAAGATAAAAATGCTCCTACCAGAGCTTCTAATCTAAAGAGACATTTACAGCACTTTCATCCAGAAGTACTGAAAGCAGTGGATGAGAAAGACTGCATCCAAACCAATGAACCAGTGCCCAGCTCTTCCAGCCAAACAAAGGAGCAGAGAACTTTGCAGCCATCAGTTGCAAGATATTTTGTCAGTGACAAAGTTACTGTGACAATGACAGTAGATACATTTAAAAAACAGATCATAGAGCTTGTTGCAAAGGATAGTGTGCCTATTTCATTATTTTCACGACCAGCTTTTATGTGTCTGAATGGGGAAATGGCCCGCAAGCTTGGTGTTTCTCTGGAGAGAGTATTAGAAAATTAGTAATCGAAGAAGCTTTTAAACAAAAGGAAGAACTTAAAAAACTCTCAAGGGACGCTTTCTGTTTCTTAAAATGGATGCCTGCCCACGTCACAGAGTGAACTATTTTGCCATCAATGTCCAATTTGTTTGTGACAAAAATGAAATAGTTACCAAGACATTGGCAGTAAAAGACACCAAAGCTCATCACACCAGTGAGTTTCTCCAGGTCTTGGTGGAAAAGGTTCTGCAAGACTATGAACTTAAAAAAGAGCAAGTTCTTTCTGTCGTAACTGACAATGCTTCAAATATGATAAGTACTATTAAGCTAATGAATGAGAGTAATGATGGTGACCAGCAGCTAGAAGAACATTCTGGGTCCACAGACACAGAAATGTTTGAAATAGAGGAACACAGTATTGTAACTGAGGAGCAAACTGAAGTTGCTTCAGATGAACAGCAACATGATAGTTTAGATGATCTTGTGTCAATATGTTCTTTCATTCATCACATGCGGTGTTGTGCATACGCTACAGCTGGCTATAAGAGACAGTCTGCAAGAAGGACATGCTGCTGCACTGATTGGCAAGGTGACAAAATTGGCTACTGTTGCCAGAACCCCTAAAGTTGACTCAATTTTGAAGAGACGTGCTGGAAAAGGGGCAATTATTGATCAAGCCACACGATGGGGCATTACTTACTTAATGATTCAGCGCTTGGTTGAACTGAAAACCTTTCTTGTAGACATGGCTAACCCTCAACTGACGCTAAATGAAAGTCAGTGGAATCAGGTGACTGAGCTGGAAAAATTGCTGGAGCACCCATTTACAGTGACTAAAAAATTACAAGCAGAGGACTTAACTCCAGGTATTTTCTTAAAGGAGTGGAAGAACCTGATGTTTCGCCTGTCCCAAAGAGGAGGGTTAATTGCAAGTGGCATTGCTACATCAATGAAACGGAGAGAGGAGCTACTATTACAAAATAACATTCTTTTGGCAGCTGTTTATGTAGACCCAATGCATCGGATTCTTCTAGATGATCAACAGCTAAGTAAAGGAAAAGAAGCTCTGTTTGAAATAGCAGTAAGGATGAAAGGGTTGCAGAACAGTCAGGAGGAACAAGAAGAATTTGGTCGTCCTGCCACATCTTCACCCTCATCATCAACTGATGAAGAATTTAATTTCGAAAAATATTTGGATCACAAGGACCGTGCAAAGCGTTCCCGCATAGAAGAGTCATCCCCATCAAGGAACACAGCCAGTACATTTCAGCAGAATTTTTCATGTGCACTAAAAGAAATTGAGAAATTTGACCGTTCATCAAAAATAACAGCGCAACAAGCGATTCCTCTGTATCCTGACATTGTCTGAGATGTTGCCCGAGTGGTTACTGCTTTGCCACCAACACAAGTTAGTGTAGAGAGGTTGTTCTCTGCTCTCAAAATAATTAGATCAGATTTGAGGGCATCCATGAAGGAGGATCTGACAGAGGCAATACTTTTTCTGAGGACAAATTTATAGATTTCTTCTTATTAACTGCATAAAAGTGTTTATTGCATATTTACTTACAGTTTAGAAAAGTTTATAAAAGTTATTTGCTATATTCTAATTGTATTCTAATAAATGTAGTTTTTGCTCTAAGTGGTCTGATTACTTATATGATGGTGAGAAACTGAATAAGCACGATGTTTAATATTTTACAACAGTAAATTTGTTGTTATGAATTGGCCATTTATGAAGGAGTCGGAGTCGGAGTCTGATAAAATCCAGGAGGCGGAGTCGGAGTCGGAGCTTGATAAAATCCAGGAGTCGGAGTCGGAGTCGGAGCCTGATAAAATCCAGGAGTCGGAGTCGCAACTGTGGCTTACCGACTCCACAGCCCTGGTTTCCCGTCTTCCCCGCACTGGAATCTTCTATCGACGTTAGATCTCAGCTCTGAGTCACACACAGAAGTTTGAGGCTTTTAGAAAAGATTTTTAGTTTCCACAATCACAACGGACAAAAATGATCTGATGCCAAAGTCTCCATCTACAGTGATTTATGGGGATTATTTCTGGCCTTAGGCTTTCCCATATTACAGGAAAACTCCAGAAAAAGCCGATATTAAAATGATTCTAAAGAAAAATTGGCTCCAACAATTCTTGTAAGAAGAAAAAAAATATGCAAAAAGCAGAAGACACATTTTATAAATTTTAACATGTTAAACATTTATTAAAAATAAATTAATCTTTTTGGGCCCCAGAACATAGATGTACACCGCAGGGACGGCAAAGATGAGGCTGCAACAAAAACCCTGACAGTTTTACCACTTGCTGCTGTGAAAAGCAAACATGGCATCTAAGAAGGTGTGGCACAGTTTGGCTGAATGCCCCCCGCCCCCAAGTACTCGATAGTATGGGGCGGCCTAGTTACTCCGATACTTACATGCCTAATAATGGGGTCTGGGCTGCAATGTATGAAGGTCTATTAGGCCGGGCCAGAGGCAGCGTCCAATAAGTTACCTTATAACGCCCCATACACATTAGACTAAAGTTCCATGAAAGCACTGATTTCGGGGGGTTTGGCCGACCATATAATGTATTTGGGGGCCTCCCGACAGATGATGTCAGGGCAGAGAAGGATCTGACATCCTGTATTTCAGAGGATAATCCGTTTGTTCTTCCTGTAGATAATCCTCCTCTAGAGGAGTCTGGAGGCGACTCTCTCATACAGTCCACAGGAAAGCTGGAATATTTGTGTGTATGGGGGAGTCGGGAGAGATCGCCGTCTGCCAAATGACCGTTCAGCCAACTCTGATCTCATGTGTATGGGGCCGTTAGTATTACACTGACAGGCAGTGATGATACACAGCACTACAGTAGTACAGGGCATCACCGGAGCCATCAGAGGCTTGTATGTTGTATGATCGCACTGATCAGAGGGGTTTAAAAAAGGTTTAAAGTGGAAAAAATATCACAGTTTCGCCAACAAGAAATATCTGTCACTATATGGAAAGCAGAGTCACTGCACAATGTTAGTTACATCACGTCCATAACTACTTTATTATACTCTATTATCCTGTACACAGTGGAGTAGATAGAAATCACAGATCACACAGCAATAGCTGGAATTGGACCCTCCAACATAATGGAAAAAAAATCTATTTATCTATCTCTCTATCTATATACATGGTTCAAAAAAATAAAGGAAACACTTAAACAACAGAATATAACTCAAAGTAAATCAAACTTCTGTGAAATCAAACTGTCCACTTAGGAAGCAACACTGACTGACAATCAATTTCACATGCTGTTGTGCAAATGGAATAGACAACAGATGGAAATTATTGGCAATTGTCAAGACACCCTCAATAAAGGAGTGGTTCCGCAGGTGGGGACCACAGACCACATCTCAGTACCAATGCGTCTGGCTGATGTTTTGGTCACTTTTGAATGTTGGCTGTGCTTTCACACTCATGGTAACATGAGACGGACTCTACAACCCACACAAGTGGCTCAGGTAGTGCAGCTCATACAGGATGGCACATCAATGCGAGCTGTGGCAAGAAAGTTTGCTGTGTCTGTCAGCGTAGTGTCCAGAGGCTGGAGGCACTACCAGGAGACAGGCCAGTACACCAGGAGATGTGGAGGGGGTCGTATGAAGGCATCAACCCAGCAGCAGGACCGCTACCTCCACCTTTAAGCAAGGAGGAACAGGAGAAACACTGCCAGAGCCCTGTAAAATGACCTCCAGCAGGCCACAAATGTGCATGTGTCTGCACAAACAGTTAGAAACTGACTCCATGAGGATGGTCTGAGGGCCCGACGTCCACAGATGGGGGTTGTGCTCACAGCCCAACACCGTACAGGACACTTGGCATTTGCCACAGAACACCAGGATTGGCAAATTCACCACTGGCGCCCTGTGCTCTTCACAGATGGAAGCAGGTTCACACTGAGCACATGTGACAGACGTGACAGAGTCTGGAGACGCCGTGGAGAGCGATCTGCTGCCTGCAACATCCTTCAGCATGACCGGTTTGGCAGTGGTCAGTAATGGTGCGGGGTGGCATTTCTTTGTAGGGCCGCACGATGTTGGGCTGTGAGCACAACCCCCATGGAGACACAATTGTGCCTTTACCTGGAGATAAATTCCCAGTGGGGGCAATTTCCAAAATGCAATAACTTAAGTGGGGAATTCAGCTCTTTTCACACTTAAGGGATCTGTATATGGAGTCTACAAACTACAGTGGGGGAATAAGGATTTGTTACGCTGACAATTCTGGGGCTAAAGTCACATTTTTGTGAGGAAAAAAAGTAAAATTGTCATTTTTTCCTTCCACATTGCTTATATTCCCGTCACAGTATCCGAATTCAGATATTGTCCTGTCAGAAAGGAGAAGACAGGGAGCGAAAGGGTTAATAGGACTAACAGGAGGAACCGGCCCAGAAAGCAGAAGATCCAGGAGTGTCCGCCACATATATGACTGCTCTGTGTGCACAGGACCTGTGATGAGGTCACAGGAGGGGAGGAGTCAGGGGTCACATGATCAGGGGCCTCCGTGTGTGCAGGACTCAGTGTGCTGGAGCGCTCCCGATAATCAGCTGCGTGTGTCGCGCTGTGTGATAGTCACAGCACCTGCATGGAGGGCGACACATGCAGCTGATTATCGGGAGCGCTCCAGGGATCCGGGGTCCCGATGCAGCTATTCGGTAAGTGATATTAGCCAATAACAACTTCTCCGACGATATTCGCTCATCTCTAGTAATAACAGCTCAAAGAAATTCACCGAACTTTTCATTACGTTTAATAGTAAGACCCTATTAAATATTGAGCACCAGCGGGATGAAGCATTGACAGCGGCATGTAAAAGTGTGGGCGCCCCTGGTCAAAATGACCGTTATTGTGATCAGTAGTAAGATGAAGATGAAATGATCTCTAAAAGGCCGAACCTCTAAGATGACACATGGCCTTTGTATTTTAGACAAAAATAATAATAATAAAAAAAATATATATATATATATATACACTCACTGGCCAGTTTATTAGGTACACCTGTCCAACTGTGTGTTAAGACTTAATTTCTAATCAGCCAATCACATGGCGGCAACTCAGTGCATTTAGGCATGTAGACATGGTCAAGACAATCTCCTGCAGTTCAAACCGAGCATCAGTATGGGGAAGAAAGGTGATTTGAGTGCCTTTGAACGTGGCATGATTGTTGGTGCCAGAAGGGCTGGTCTGAGAATTTCAGAAACTGCTGATCTACTGGGATTTTCACGCACAACCATCTCTAGGGTTTACAGAGAATGGTCCGAAAAAGAAAAAAAATCCAGTGAGCGGCAGTTCTGTGGCCGGAAATGCCTTGTTGATGCCAGAGGTCAGAGGAGAATGGGCAGACTGGTTCGAGCTGATAGAAAGGCAACAGTGACTCAAATTGCCACCCGTTACAACCAAGTTAGGCAGAAGAGCATCTCTGAACGCACAGTGCGTCGAACTTTGAGGCAGATGGGCTACAGCAGCAGAAGACCACACTGGGTACCACTCCTCTCAGCTAAGAACAGGAAACTGAGGCTACAATTTGCACAAGCTCATCGAAATTGGACAGTAGAAGATTGGAAAAACGTTGCCTGGTCTGATGAGTCTCGATTTCTGCTGCGACATTCGGATGGTAGGGTCAGAATTTGGCGTAAACAACATGAAAGCATGGATCCATCCTGCCTTGTATCAACGGTTCAGGCTGGTGGTGGTGGTGTCATGGTGTGGGGAATTTTTTCTGGGCACTCTTTGGGCCCCTTGGTACCAATTGAGCATCGTTGCAACGCCACAGCCTACCTGAGTATTGTTGCTGACCATGTCCATCCCTTTATGACCACAATGTACCCAACATCTGATGGCTACTTTCAGCAGGATAATGCGCCATGTCATAAAGCTCGAATCATCTCAGATTGGTTTCTTGAACATGACAATGAGTTCACTGTACTCAAATGGCCTCCTCAGTCACCAGATCTCAATCCAATAGAGCATCTTTGGGATGTGGTGGAACGGGAGATTCGCACCAGGGATGTGCAGCCGACAAATCTGCGCCAACTGTGTGATTCCATCATGTCAATATGGTCCAAAATCTCTGAGGAATGCTTCCAGCACCTTGTTGAATCTCTGCCACGAAGAATTGAGGCAGTTCTGAAGGCAAAAGGGGGTCCAACCCCTTACTAGCATGGTGTACCTAATAAAGTGGCCAGTGAGTGTATATATATATATAGACATTTTTACAATTTCATAATTGCATAAAGGAAAAAGGGGCGATGCAAAACTTTGGGCACCCTTGGAGATTTGTGTACTGAGATAATTTTGACCAAGATTTCACACCTTAATTAGCTTGTTAGGGTTATGGTGAGATCACATGGTGACCAGGAGCTACAGTCTGAGGAAAGGGCTAAAAAGCCTTCACTAGACCACTGTACAGCTGTATAATGAGGCCCAGACTTTATAGTGAAGGGACAGGAGTGAGGGCCTGTGCCCAGGAGCTACAGTCTGAGGAAAGGGCTAAAAAGCCTTCACTAGACCCCTGTACAGCTGTATAATGAGGCCCAGGCTTTATAGTGAAGGGACAGGAGTGAGGGCATGTGCCCAGGAGCTACAGTCTGAGGAAAGGGCTAAAAAGCCTTCACTAGACCCCTGTACAGCTGTATAATGAGGCCCAGGCTTTATAGTGAAGGGACAGGAGTGAGGGCCTGTGCCCAGGAGCTACAGTCTGAGGAAAGGGCTAAAAAGCCTTCACTAGACCCCTGTACAGCTGTATAATGAGGTCCAGGCTTTATAGAGAAGGGACAGGAGTGAGGGCCTGTGCCCAGGAGCTACAGTCTGAGGAAAGGGCTAAAAAGCCTTCACTAGACCCCTGTACAGCTGTATAATGAGGCCCAGGCTTTATAGTGAAGGGACAGGAGTGAGGGCCTGTGCCCAGGAGCTACAGTCTGAGGAAAGGGCTAAAAAGCCTTCACTAGACCCCTGTACAGCTGTATAATGAGGCCCAGGCTTTATAGAGAAGGGACAGGAGTGAGGGCCTGTGCCCAGGAGCTACAGTCTGAGGAAAGGGCTAAAAAGCCTTCACTAGACCCCTGTACAGCTGTGTAATGAGGCCCAGGCTTTATAGTGAAGGGACAGGAGTGAGGGCCTGATCCCAGGAGCTACAGTCTGAGGAAAGGGCTAAAAAGCCTTCACTAGACCCCTGTACAGCTGTATAATGAGGCCCAGGCTTTATAGTGAAGGGACAGGAGTGAAGGCCTGATCCCAGCAGCTACAGTCTGAGGAAAGGGCTAAAAAACGTTCACTAGACCCCTGTACAGCTGTATAATGAGGTCCAGGCTTTATAGTGAAGGGACAGGAGTGAGGGCCTGTGCCCAGGAGCTACAGTCTGAGGAAAGGGCTAAAAAGCCTTCACTAGACCCCTGTACAGCTGTATAATGAGGCCCAGGCTTTATAGTGAAGGGACAGGAGTGAGGGCCTGTTCCCAGGAGCTACAGTCTGAGGAAAGGGCTAAAAAGCCTTCACTAGACCCCTGTACAGCTGTATAATGAGGCCCAGGCTTTAAAGTGAAGGGACAGGAGTCAGGGCCTGTTCCCATGAGCTACAGTCTGAGTAAAGGGCTAAAAAGCCTTCACTAGACCCCTGTACAGCTGTATAATGAGGCCCAGGCTTTATAGTGAAGGGACAGGAGTGAAGGCCTGTTACCAGGAGCTACAGTCTGAGGAAAGGGCTAAAAATCCTTCACTAGACCCCTGTACAGCTGTATAATGAGGCCCAGGCTTTATAGTGAAGGGACAAGAGTGAGGGCCTGTGCCCAGGAGCTACAGTCTGAGGAAAGGGCTAAAAAGCCTTCACTAGACCCCTGTACAGCTGTATAATGAGGCCCAGGCTTTATAGTGAAGGGACAGGAGTGAGGGCCTGTTCCCAGGAGCTACAGTCTGAGGAAAGGACTAAAAAGCCTTCACTAGACCCCTGTACAGCTGTATAATGAGGCCCAGGCTTTATAGTGAAGGGACAGGAGTGAGGGCCTGTGCCCAGGAGCTACAGTCTGAGGAAAGGGCTAAAAAGCCTTCACTAAACCCCTGTACAGCTGTATAATGAGGCCCAGGCTTTATAGTGAAGGGACAGGAGTGAAGGCCTGATCCCAGCAGCTACAGTCTGAGGAAAGGGCTAAAAAGCCTTCACTAGACCCCTGTACAGCTGTATAATGAGGCCCACGCTTTATAGTGAAGTGACTGGAGTGAGGGCCTGTGCCCAGGAGCTACAGTCTGAGGAAAGGGCTAAAAAGCCTTCACTAGACCCCTGTACAGCTGTATAATGAGGCCCAGGCTTTAAAGTGAAGGGACAGGAGTGAGGGCCTGTTCCCATGAGCTACAGTCTGAGGAAAGGGCTAAAAAGCCTTCACTAGACCCCTGTACAGCTGTATAATGAGGCCCAGGCTTTATAGTGAAGGGACAGGAGTGAGGGCCTGTTACCAGGAGCTACAGTCTGAGGAAAGGGCTAAAAAGCCTTCACTAGACCCCTGTACAGCTGTATAATGAGGCCCAGGCTTTATAGTGAAGGGACTGGAGTGAGGGCCTGTGCCCAGGAGCTACAGTATGAGGAAAGGGCTAAAAAGCCTTCACTAGACCCCTGTACAGCTGTATAATGAGGCCCAGGCTTTATAGTGAAGGGACAAGAGTGAGGGCCTGTGCCCAGGAGCTACAGTATGAGGAAAGGGCTAAAAAGCCTTCACTAGACCCCTGTACAGCTGTATAATGAGGCCCAGGCTTTATAGTGAAGGGACTGGAGTGAGGGCCTGTGCCCAGGAGCTACAGTCTGAGGAAAGGGCTAAAAAGCCTTCACTAGACCCCTGTACAGCTGTATAATGAAGTCCAGGCTTTATAGTGAAGGGACAGGAGTTCGGGCCTGTGCCCAGGAGCTACAGTCTGAGGAAAGGGCTAAAAAGCCTTCACTAGACCCCTGTACAGCTGTATAATGAGGCCCAGGCTTTATAGTGAATGGACAGGAGTGAGGGCCTGTTCCCAGGAGCTACAGTCTGAGGAAAGGGCTAAAAAGCCTTCACTAGACCCCTGTACAGCTGTATAATGAGGCCCAGGCTTTATAGTGAAGGGACAGGAGTCAGGGCCTGTTCCCATGAGCTACAGTCTGAGGAAAGGGCTAAAAAGCCTTCACTAGACCCCTGTACAGCTGTATAATGAGGCGCAGGCTTTATAGTGAAGGGACAGGAGTGAGGGCCTGTGCCCAGGAGCTACAGTCTGAGGAAAGGGCTAAAAAGCCTTCACTAGCCCCCTGAACAGCTGTATAATGAGGTCCAGGCTTTAAAGTGATGGGACAGGAGTGAGGGCCTGTTACCAGGAGCTACAGTCTGAGGAAAGGGCTAAAAAGCCTTCACTAGACCCCTGTACAGCTGTATAATGAGGGCCAGGCTTTATAGTGAAGGGACAAGAGTGAGGGCCTGTGCCCAGGAGCTACAGTCTGAGGAAAGGGCTAAAAAGCCTTCACTAGAACCCTGTACAGCTGTATAATGAGGCCCAGGCTTTATAGTGAAGGGACAGGAGTGAGGGCCTGTGCCCAGGAGCTACAGTCTGAGGAAAGGGCTAAAAAGCCTTCACTAGACCCCTGTACAGCTGTATAATGAGGCCCAGGCTTTATAGTGAAGGGACAGGAGTGAAGGCCTGATCCCAGCAGCTACAGTCTGAGGAAAGGGCTAAAAAGCCTTCACTAGACCCCTGTACAGCTGTATAATGAGGCCCACGCTTTATAGTGAAGGGACTGGAGTGAGGGCCTGTGCCCAGGAGCTACAGTCTGAGGAAAAAGCTAAAAAGCCTTCACTAGACCCCTGTACAGCTGTATAATGAGGCCCAGGCTTTATAGTGAAGGGACAGGAGTGAGGGCCTGTGCCCAGGAGCTAGTCTGAGGAAAGGGCTAAAAAGCCTTCACTAGACCCCTGTACAGCTGTATAATGAGGCCCAGGCTTTATAGTGAAGGGACAGGAGTGAGGGCCTGTGCCCAGGAGCTACAGTCTGAGGAAAGGGCTAAAAAGCCTTCACTAGACCCCTGTACAGCTGTATAATGAGGCCCAGGCTTTATAGAGAAGGGACAGGAGTGAGGGCCTGTGCCCAGGAGCTACAGTCTGAGGAAAGGGCTAAAAAGCCTTCACTAGACCCCTGTACAGCTGTGTAATGAGGCCCAGGCTTTATAGTGAAGGGACAGGAGTGAGGGCCTGATCCCAGGAGCTACAGTCTGAGGAAAGGGCTAAAAAGCCTTCACTAGACCCCTGTACAGCTGTATAATGAGGCCCAGGCTTTATAGTGAAGGGACAGGAGTGAAGGCCTGATCCCAGCAGCTACAGTCTGAGGAAAGGGCTAAAAAACCTTCACTAGACCCCTGTACAGCTGTATAATGAGGTCCAGGCTTTATAGTGAAGGGACAGGAGTGAGGGCCTGTGCCCAGGAGCTACAGTCTGAGGAAAGGGCTAAAAAGCCTTCACTAGACCCCTGTACAGCTGTATAATGAGGCCCAGGCTTTATAGTGAAGGGACAGGAGTGAGGGCCTGTTCCCAGGAGCTACAGTCTGAGGAAAGGGCTAAAAAGCCTTCACTAGACCCCTGTACAGCTGTATAATGAGGCCCAGGCTTTAAAGTGAAGGGACAGGAGTCAGGGCCTGTTCCCATGAGCTACAGTCTGAGTAAAGGGCTAAAAAGCCTTCACTAGACCCCTGTACAGCTGTATAATGAGGCCCAGGCTTTATAGTGAAGGGACAGGAGTGAAGGCCTGTTACCAGGAGCTACAGTCTGAGGAAAGGGCTAAAAATCCTTCACTAGACCCCTGTACAGCTGTATAATGAGGCCCAGGCTTTATAGTGAAGGGACAAGAGTGAGGGCCTGTGCCCAGGAGCTACAGTCTGAGGAAAGGGCTAAAAAGCCTTCACTAGACCCCTGTACAGATGTATAATGAGGCCCAGGCTTTATAGTGAAGGGACAGGAGTGAGGGCCTGTGCCCAGGAGCTACAGTCTGAGGAAAGGGCTAAAAAGCCTTCACTAAACCCCTGTACAGCTGTATAATGAGGCCCAGGCTTTATAGTGAAGGGACAGGAGTGAAGGCCTGATCCCAGCAGCTACAGTCTGAGGAAAGGGCTAAAAAGCCTTCACTAGACCCCTGTACAGCTGTATAATGAGGCCCACGCTTTATAGTGAAGTGACTGGAGTGAGGGCCTGTGCCCAGGAGCTACAGTCTGAGGAAAGGGCTAAAAAGCCTTCACTAGACCCCTGTACAGCTGTATAATGAGGCCCAGGCTTTATAGTGAAGGGACAGGAGTGAGGGCCTGTTCCCATGAGCTACAGTCTGAGGAAAGGGCTAAAAAGCCTTCACTAGACCCCTGTACAGCTGTATAATGAGGCCCAGGCTTTATAGTGAAGGGACAGGAGTGAGGGCCTGTTACCAGGAGCTACAGTCTGAGGAAAGGGCTAAAAAGCCTTCACTAGACCCCTGTACAGCTGTATAATGAGGCCCAGGCTTTATAGTGAAGGGACTGGAGTGAGGGCCTGTGCCCAGGAGCTACAGTATGAGGAAAGGGCTAAAAAGCCTTCACTAGACCCCTGTACAGCTGTATAATGAGGCCCAGGCTTTATAGTGAAGGGACAAGAGTGAGGGCCTGTGCCCAGGAGCTACAGTATGAGGAAAGGGCTAAAAAGCCTTCACTAGACCCCTGTACAGCTGTATAATGAGGCCCAGGCTTTATAGTGAAGGGACTGGAGTGAGGGCCTGTGCCCAGGAGCTACAGTCTGAGGAAAGGGCTAAAAAGCCTTCACTAGACCCCTGTACAGCTGTATAATGAAGTCCAGGCTTTATAGTGAAGGGACAGGAGTTCGGGCCTGTGCCCAGGAGCTACAGTCTGAGGAAAGGGCTAAAAAGCCTTCACTAGACCCCTGTACAGCTGTATAATGAGGCCCAGGCTTTATAGTGAATGGACAGGAGTGAGGGCCTGTTCCCAGGAGCTACAGTCTGAGGAAAGGGCTAAAAAGCCTTCACTAGACCCCTGTACAGCTGTATAATGAGGCCCAGGCTTTATAGTGAAGGGACAGGAGTCAGGGCCTGTTCCCATGAGCTACAGTCTGAGGAAAGGGCTAAAAAGCCTTCACTAGACCCCTGTACAGCTGTATAATGAGGCGCAGGCTTTATAGTGAAGGGACAGGAGTGAGGGCCTGTGCCCAGGAGCTACAGTCTGAGGAAAGGGCTAAAAAGCCTTCACTAGCCCCCTGAACAGCTGTATAATGAGGTCCAGGCTTTAAAGTGATGGGACAGGAGTGAGGGCCTGTTACCAGGAGCTACAGTCTGAGGAAAGGGCTAAAAAGCCTTCACTAGACCCCTGTACAGCTGTATAATGAGGGCCAGGCTTTATAGTGAAGGGACAAGAGTGAGGGCCTGTGCCCAGGAGCTACAGTCTGAGGAAAGGGCTAAAAAGCCTTCACTAGAACCCTGTACAGCTGTATAATGAGGCCCAGGCTTTATAGTGAAGGGACAGGAGTGAGGGCCTGTGCCCAGGAGCTACAGTCTGAGGAAAGGGCTAAAAAGCCTTCACTAGACCCCTGTACAGCTGTATAATGAGGCCCAGGCTTTATAGTGAAGGGACAGGAGTGAAGGCCTGATCCCAGCAGCTACAGTCTGAGGAAAGGGCTAAAAAGCCTTCACTAGACCCCTGTACAGCTGTATAATGAGGCCCACGCTTTATAGTGAAGGGACTGGAGTGAGGGCCTGTGCCAAGGAGCTACAGTCTGAGGAAAAAGCTAAAAAGCCTTCACTAGACCCCTGTACAGCTGTATAATGAGGCCCAGGCTTTATAGTGAAGGGACAGGAGTGAGGGCCTGTGCCCAGGAGCTAGTCTGAGGAAAGGGCTAAAAAGCCTTCACTAGACCCCTGTACAGCTGTATAATGAGGCCCAGGCTTTATAGTGAAGGGACAGGAGTGAGGGCCTGTGCCCAGGAGCTACAGTCTGAGGAAAGGGCTAAAAAGCCTTCACTAGACCCCTGTACAGCTGTATAATGAGGCCCAGGCTTTATAGAGAAGGGACAGGAGTGAGGGCCTGTGCCCAGGAGCTACAGTCTGAGGAAAGGGCTAAAAAGCCTTCACTAGACCCCTGTACAGCTGTGTAATGAGGCCCAGGCTTTATAGTGAAGGGACAGGAGTGAGGGCCTGATCCCAGGAGCTACAGTCTGAGGAAAGGGCTAAAAAGCCTTCACTAGACCCCTGTACAGCTGTATAATGAGGCCCAGGCTTTATAGTGAAGGGACAGGAGTGAAGGCCTGATCCCAGCAGCTACAGTCTGAGGAAAGGGCTAAAAAACCTTCACTAGACCCCTGTACAGCTGTATAATGAGGTCCAGGCTTTATAGTGAAGGGACAGGAGTGAGGGCCTGTGCCCAGGAGCTACAGTCTGAGGAAAGGGCTAAAAAGCCTTCACTAGACCCCTGTACAGCTGTATAATGAGGCCCAGGCTTTATAGTGAAGGGACAGGAGTGAGGGCCTGTTCCCAGGAGCTACAGTCTGAGGAAAGGGCTAAAAAGCCTTCACTAGACCCCTGTACAGCTGTATAATGAGGCCCAGGCTTTAAAGTGAAGGGACAGGAGTCAGGGCCTGTTCCCATGAGCTACAGTCTGAGTAAAGGGCTAAAAAGCCTTCACTAGACCCCTGTACAGCTGTATAATGAGGCCCAGGCTTTATAGTGAAGGGACAGGAGTGAAGGCCTGTTACCAGGAGCTACAGTCTGAGGAAAGGGCTAAAAATCCTTCACTAGACCCCTGTACAGCTGTATAATGAGGCCCAGGCTTTATAGTGAAGGGACAAAAGTGAGGGCCTGTGCCCAGGAGCTACAGTCTGAGGAAAGGGCTAAAAAGCCTTCACTAGACCCCTGTACAGATGTATAATGAGGCCCAGGCTTTATAGTGAAGGGACAGGAGTGAGGGCCTGTGCCCAGGAGCTACAGTCTGAGGAAAGGCTAAAAAGCCTTCACTAAACCCCTGTACAGCTGTATAATGAGGCCCAGGCTTTATAGTGAAGGGACAGGAGTGAAGGCCTGATCCCAGCAGCTACAGTCTGAGGAAAGGGCTAAAAAGCCTTCACTAGACCCCTGTACAGCTGTATAATGAGGCCCACGCTTTATAGTGAAGTGACTGGAGTGAGGGCCTGTGCCCAGGAGCTACAGTCTGAGGAAAGGGCTAAAAAGCCTTCACTAGACCCCTGTACAGCTGTATAATGAGGCCCAGGCTTTATAGTGAAGGGACAGGAGTGAGGGCCTGTTCCCATGAGCTACAGTCTGAGGAAAGGGCTAAAAAGCCTTCACTAGACCCCTGTACAGCTGTATAATGAGGCCCAGGCTTTATAGTGAAGGGACAGGAGTGAGGGCCTGTTACCAGGAGCTACAGTCTGAGGAAAGGGCTAAAAAGCCTTCACTAGACCCCTGTACAGCTGTATAATGAGGCCCAGGCTTTATAGTGAAGGGACTGGAGTGAGGGCCTGTGCCCAGGAGCTACAGTATGAGGAAAGGGCTAAAAAGCCTTCACTAGACCCCTGTACAGCTGTATAATGAGGCCCAGGCTTTATAGTGAAGGGACAAGAGTGAGGGCCTGTGCCCAGGAGCTACAGTATGAGGAAAGGGCTAAAAAGCCTTCACTAGACCCCTGTACAGCTGTATAATGAGGCCCAGGCTTTATAGTGAAGGGACTGGAGTGAGGGCCTGTGCCCAGGAGCTACAGTCTGAGGAAAGGGCTAAAAAGCCTTCACTAGACCCCTGTACAGCTGTATAATGAAGTCCAGGCTTTATAGTGAAGGGACAGGAGTTCGGGCCTGTGCCCAGGAGCTACAGTCTGAGGAAAGGGCTAAAAAGCCTTCACTAGACCCCTGTACAGCTGTATAATGAGGCCCAGGCTTTATAGTGAATGGACAGGAGTGAGGGCCTGTTCCCAGGAGCTACAGTCTGAGGAAAGGGCTAAAAAGCCTTCACTAGACCCCTGTACAGCTGTATAATGAGGCCCAGGCTTTATAGTGAAGGGACAGGAGTCAGGGCCTGTTCCCATGAGCTACAGTCTGAGGAAAGGGCTAAAAAGCCTTCACTAGACCCCTGTACAGCTGTATAATGAGGCGCAGGCTTTATAGTGAAGGGACAGGAGTGAGGGCCTGTGCCCAGGAGCTACAGTCTGAGGAAAGGGCTAAAAAGCCTTCACTAGCCCCCTGAACAGCTGTATAATGAGGTCCAGGCTTTAAAGTGATGGGACAGGAGTGAGGGCCTGTTACCAGGAGCTACAGTCTGAGGAAAGGGCTAAAAAGCCTTCACTAGACCCCTGTACAGCTGTATAATGAGGGCCAGGCTTTATAGTGAAGGGACAAGAGTGAGGGCCTGTGCCCAGGAGCTACAGTCTGAGGAAAGGGCTAAAAAGCCTTCACTAGAACCCTGTACAGCTGTATAATGAGGCCCAGGCTTTATAGTGAAGGGACAGGAGTGAGGGCCTGTGCCCAGGAGCTACAGTCTGAGGAAAGGGCTAAAAAGCCTTCACTAGACCCCTGTACAGCTGTATAATGAGGCCCAGGCTTTATAGTGAAGGGACAGGAGTGAAGGCCTGATCCCAGCAGCTACAGTCTGAGGAAAGGGCTAAAAAGCCTTCACTAGACCCCTGTACAGCTGTATAATGAGGCCCACGCTTTATAGTGAAGGGACTGGAGTGAGGGCCTGTGCCCAGGAGCTACAGTCTGAGGAAAAAGCTAAAAAGCCTTCACTAGACCCCTGTACAGCTGTATAATGAGGCCCAGGCTTTATAGTGAAGGGACAGGAGTGAGGGCCTGTGCCCAGGAGCTAGTCTGAGGAAAGGGCTAAAAAGCCTTCACTAGACCCCTGTACAGCTGTATAATGAGGCCCAGGCTTTATAGTGAAGGGACAGGAGTGAGGGCCTATTCCAATGAGCTACAGTCTGAGGAAAGGGCTAAAAAGCCTTCACTAGACCCCTGTACAGCTGTATAATGAGGCCCAGGCTTTATAGTGATGGGACTGGAGTGAGGGCCTGTGCCCAGGAGCTACAGTCTGAGGAAAGGGCTAAAAAGCCTTCACTAGACCCCTGTACAGCTGTATAATGAGGCCCAGGCTTTATAGTGATGGGACAGGAGTGAGGGCCTGTTACCAGGAGCTACAGTCTGAGGAAAGGGCTAAAAAGCCTTCACTAGACCACTGTACAGCTGTATAATGAGGCCCAGGCTTTATAGTGAAGGGACAAGAGTGAGGGCCTGTGCCCAGGAGCTACAGTCTGAGGAAAGGGCTAAAAAGCCTTCACTAGACCCCTGTACAGCTGTATAATGAGGCCCAGGCTTTATAGTGAAGGGACTGGAGTGAGGGCCTGTGCCCAGGAGCTACAGTCTGAGGAAAGGGTTAAAAAGCCTTCACTAGACCCCTGTACAGCTGTATAATGAGGCCCAGGCTTTATAGTGATGGGACAGGAGTGAGGGCCTGTTACCAGGAGCTACAGTCTGAGGAAAGGGCTAAAAAGCCTTCACTAGACCACTGTACAGCTGTATAATGAGGCCCAGGCTTTATAGTGAAGGGACAAGAGTGAGGGCCTGTTCCCAGGAGCTACAGTCTGAGGAAAGGGCTAAAAAGCCTTCACTAGACCCCTGTACAGCTGTATAATGAGGCCCAGGCTTTATAGTGAAGGGACAGGAGTGAGGGCCTGTTCCCATGAGCTACAGTCTGAGGAAAGGGCTAAAAAGCCTTCACTAGACCCCTGTACAGCTGTATAATGAGGCCCAGGCTTTAAAGTGAAGGGACAGGAGGGAGGGCCTGTTACCAGGAGCTACAGTCTGAGGAAAGGGCTAAAAAGCCTTCACTAGACCCCTGTACAGCTGTATAATGAGGCCCAGGCTTTATAGTGAAGGGACAGGAGTGACGGCCTGTTCCCATGAGCTACAGTCTGAGGAAAGGGCTAAAAAGCCTTCACTAGACCCCTGTACAGCTGTATAATGAGGCCCAGGCTTTAAAGTGAAGGGACAGGAGGGAGGGCCTGTTACCAGGAGCTACAGTCTGAGGAAAGGGCTAAAAAGCCTTCACTAGACCCCTGTACAGCTGTATAATGAGGCCCAGGCTTTATAGTGAAGGGACAGGAGTGAGGGCCTGTTCCCATGAGCTACAGTCTGAGGAAAGGGCTAAAAAGCCTTCACTAGACCCCTGTACAGCTGTATAATGAGGCCCAGGCTTTAAAGTGAAGGGACAGGAGGGAGGGCCTGTTACCAGGAGCTACAGTCTGAGGAAAGGGCTAAAAAGCCTTCACAAGACCCCTGTACAGCTGTATAATGAGGCCCAGGCTTTATAGTGAAGGGACTGGAGTGAGGGCCTGTGCCCAGGAGCTACAGTCTGAGGAAAGGGTTAAAAAGCCTTCACTAGACCCCTGTACAGCTGTATAATGAGGCCCAGGCTTTATAGTGATGGGACAGGAGTGAGGGCCTGTTACCAGGAGCTACAGTCTGAGGAAAGGGCTAAAAAGCCTTCACTAGACCACTGTACAGCTGTATAATGAGGCCCAGGCTTTATAGTGAAGGGACAAGAGTGAGGGCCTGTTCCCAGGAGCTACAGTCTGAGGAAAGGGCTAAAAAGCCTTCACTAGACCCCTGTACAGCTGTATAATGAGGCCCAGGCTTTATAGTGAAGGGACAGGAGTGAGGGCCTGTTCCCATGAGCTACAGTCTGAGGAAAGGGCTAAAAAGCCTTCACTAGACCCCTGTACAGCTGTATAATGAGGCCCAGGCTTTAAAGTGAAGGGACAGGAGGGAGGGCCTGTTACCAGGAGCTACAGTCTGAGGAAAGGGCTAAAAAGCCTTCACTAGACCCCTGTACAGCTGTATAATGAGGCCCAGGCTTTATAGTGAAGGGACAGGAGTGACGGCCTGTTCCCATGAGCTACAGTCTGAGGAAAGGGCTAAAAAGCCTTCACTAGACCCCTGTACAGCTGTATAATGAGGCCCAGGCTTTAAAGTGAAGGGACAGGAGGGAGGGCCTGTTCCCAGGAGCTACAGTCTGAGGAAAGGGCTAAAAAGCCTTCACTAGACCACTGTACAGCTGTATAATGAGGCCCAGGCTTTATAGTGAAGGGACAGGAGTGAAGGCCTGATCCCAGCAGCGACAGTCTGAGGAAAGGGCTAAAAAGCCTTCACTAGACCCCTGTACAGCTGTATAATGAGGCCCAGGCTTTATAGTGAAGGGACTGGAGTGAGGGCCTGTGCCGAGGAGCTTCAGTCTGAGGAAAGGGCTAAAAAGCCTTCACTAGACCCCTGTACAGCTGTATAATCAGGCCCAGGCTTTATAGTGAAGGTACAGGAGTGAGGGCCTGTGCCCAGGAGCTACAGTCTGAGGAAAGGGCTAAAAAGCCTTCACTAGACCCCTGTACAGCTGTATAATGAGGCCCACGCTTTATAGTGAAGGGACTGGAGTGAGGGCCTGTGCCCAGGAGCTACAGTCTGAGGAAAAAGCTAAAAAGCCTTCACTAGACCCCTGTACAGCTGTATAATGAGGCCCAGGCTTTATAGTGAAGGGACAGGAGTGAGGGCCTGTGCCCAGGAGCTACAGTCTGAGGAAAGGGCTAAAAAGCCTTCACTAGACCCCTGTACAGCTGTATAATGAGGCCCAGGCTTTATAGTGAAGGGACAGGAGTGAGGGCCTATTCCAATGAGCTACAGTCTGAGGAAAGGGCTAAAAAGCCTTCACTAGACCCCTGTACAGCTGTATAATGAGGCCCACGCTTTATAGTGAAGGGACTGGAGTGAGGGCCTGTGCCCAGGAGCTACAGTCTGAGGAAAAAGCTAAAAAGCCTTCACTAGACCCCTGTACAGCTGTATAATGAGGCCCAGGCTTTATAGTGAAGGGACAGGAGTGAGGGCCTGTGCCCAGGAGCTACAGTCTGAGGAAAGGGCTAAAAAGCCTTCACTAGACCCCTGTACAGCTGTATAATGAGGCCCAGGCTTTATAGTGAAGGGACAGGAGTGAGGGCCTATTCCAATGAGCTACAGTCTGAGGAAAGGGCTAAAAAGCCTTCACTAGACCCCTGTACAGCTGTATAATGAGGCCCACGCTTTATAGTGAAGGGACTGGAGTGAGGGCCTGTGCCCAGGAGCTACAGTCTGAGGAAAAAGCTAAAAAGCCTTCACTAGACCCCTGTACAGCTGTATAATGAGGCCCAGGCTTTATAGTGAAGGGACAGGAGTGAGGGCCTGTGCCCAGGAGCTACAGTCTGAGGAAAGGGCTAAAAAGCCTTCACTAGACCCCTGTACAGCTGTATAATGAGGCCCAGGCTTTATAGTGAAGGGACAGGAGTGAGGGCCTATTCCAATGAGCTACAGTCTGAGGAAAGGGCTAAAAAGCCTTCACTAGACCCCTGTACAGCTGTATAATGAGGCCCAGGCTTTATAGTGATGGGACTGGAGTGAGGGCCTGTGCCCAGGAGCTACAGTCTGAGGAAAGGGCTAAAAAACCTTCACTAGACCCCTGTACAGCTGTATAATGAGGCCCAGGCTTTATAGTGATGGGACAGGAGTGAGGGCCTGTTACCAGGAGCTACAGTCTGAGGAAAGGGCTAAAAAGCCTTCACTAGACCACTGTACAGCTGTATAATGAGGCCCAGGCTTTATAGTGAAGGGACAAGAGTGAGGGCCTGTGCCAAGGAGCTACAGTCTGAGGAAAGGGCTAAAAAGCCTTCACTAGACCCCTGTACAGCTGTATAATGAGGCCCAGGCTTTATAGTGAAGGGACTGGAGTGAGGGCCTGTGCCCAGGAGCTACAGTCTGAGGAAAGGGCTAAAAAGCCTTCACTAGACCCCTGTACAGCTGTATAATCAGGCCCAGGCTTTATAGTGAAGGGACAGGAGTGAGGGCCTGTGCCCAGGAGCTACAGTCTGAGGAAAGGGCTAAAAAGCCTTCACAGACCCCTGTACAGCTGTATAATGAGGCCCAGGCTTTATAGTGAAGGGACAGGAGTGAGGGCCTGTTCCCATGAGCTACAGTCTGAGGAAAGGGCTAAAAAGCCTTCACTAGACCCCTGTACAGCTGTATAATGAGGCCCAGGCTTTATAGTGAAGGGACAGGAGTCAGGGCCTGTTCCCATGAGCTACAGTCTGAGGAAAGGGCTAAAAAGCCTTCACTAGACCCCTGTACAGCTGTATAATGAGGTCCAGGCTTTGTAGTGATGGGACAGGAGTGAGGGCCTGTTACCAGGAGCTACAGTCTGAGGAAAGGGCTAAAAAGCCTTCACTAGACCCCTGTACAGCTGTATAATGAGGCCCAGGCTTTATAGTGAAGGGACAGGAGTCAGGGCCTGTTCCCATGAGCTACAGTCTGAGGAAAGGGCTAAAAGCCTTCACTAGACCCCGTACAGCTGTATAATGAGGCCAGGCTTTATAGTGATGGGACAGGAGTGAGGGCCTGTTCCCATGAGCTACAGACTGAGGAAAGGGCTAAAAAGCCTTCACTAGACCCCTGTACAGCTGTATAATGAGGCCCAGGCTTTATAGTGAAGGGACAGGAGTGAGAAAAATTGTGTCTGGTGTATTTGGAAGTCGCCTTGCTACACTTGTAAGGAGAGCTTTAAACTAGAACAACATGGGAAGGGAAGCAAAAGACCAGAAAAAGCCATACATCTGAAAAATGCTATTGAGAACTCTGCTATTAGAAGTGGAAAGGAAGAACAAAGACAAAATAATCTAATTAATAAAAATATTGGAGAAAGAGAAACCAATCACAAACTAAAATGTTTCTATACTAATGCACAAAGCATGGGCAACAAACAAGGAGAATTGGAACTACTAACACAGGAAAAGAAATATGATGTCATTGGAATCACTGAAACTTGGTGGGACAATACACATGATTGGAATACAAGACTAGAAGGATACAACTTATTTGCAAGAAACAGACTTGATAAACGAGGAGGGGGTGTCGCATTGTATGTTAGAAACGCGTATATCTGCACAGAGATTGAAGCTTCAGAGACTGGGAGTACTGTGGAAACTGTTTGGGTAAGAATACAAGGACAGAACAATGGAAAGGACACCATTGTAGGCATTTACTACAGGCCGCCTGTGCAAGCTGAAGATATGGATGAACTCTTTATGCATCAAATGGCCAAGTTCTCCAAAAAATATGACATAGTTGTCATGGGAGATTTCAACTATCCAGACATTTGTTGGGAATCTCTCTCAGGCAAAACTAACAGGTCAAGGAAATTCTTATCCTCTCTTGCTGACAACTTTATCTTCCAAAAGGTAGGGGAGAAAACAAGGGGAACTGCTACCTTGGATCTAATCCTTACAAACAGGGAGGAAATGGTTGAGGAGGTAAAAGTGGCTGGGACCCTAGGAGGTAGCGACCATGCTATTTTAGAATTTTGGATAACTAGAGGCGGAAGACCTGTGAAGACTCAGACATCAAGGTTAGATTTCAGAAAGGCAGATTTTAAGGGATTCAGAAAGAGAATTGGAGGGATCCAATGGCTGGATATCCTTAAAGACAAAAATGTCCAGGAAGGATGGGAAATCTTGAAAAATGAAATTCTCAAAGCACAGTTGTTAACAATTCCGAAAAGAGGGAAGAATAGGAAGCATTTAAGGAAACCAGGATGGATGAACACAGAACTTAAGCACATGCTAAAAAGGAAGAAAAAAATGTTTATAAAATGGAAAGAGGGAGGCATATCTAAAGAAAAATATAATGCTGTCTGCAGAACCTGCAGGGCACAAATCAGATTAGCTAAAGCTGAAAATGAATTGAGGCTTGCAAGAAATGTCAAAAGCAATAATAAAGGATTTTGGGGATATCTCAAAAGTAAAAGAAAAGTCAAAGATGCTATAGGATTTTTACTGGATGACAATGATGAAATGGTAAGACAGGATGTTGAGAAGGCTGAACTTTTAAATTCCTATTTTGCATCTGTATTCTCTCAGAAAGGAAATGTAACATCAACTGTTATTCACTGTCCTATTAAGGGAATAGAAGAATCCAGGATATCTATAAACAGAAAGATAGTGAGGAAACACTTAGCTAACCTAAATGAATTCAAGTCTCCAGGTCCAGATGAATTACACCCCAGAGTACTGAAGGAGATAGCAGAAGAAATTTTTGAACCCCTCTCCATAATCTTTGAAAATTCTTGGAGAACAGGAGAAGTCCCAGAAGACTGGAGAAGAGCAAATGTTGTTCCTATCTTCAAAAAGGGGAAGAAGGTGGACCCAGTCTGACTTCTATACCAGGAAAGATCTTTCAACAAATTATTAAACAACATGTATGTCAATACCTGGATAAGAATGAAGTGATTAAACAGAGTCAGCATGGGTTTGTAACTAATAAGTCATGTCAGACTAACTTAATTTCCTTCTATGACGGTATCACTGATTGGGTGGATCAAGGAAATGCTGTAGATATAGTATATCTTGACTTCAGCAAAGCATTTGACAAAGTCTCTCATACAATCCTTATTGAAAAAATGACTAAGTATGGAATGGACAAGGCAACTGTTAAGTGGATTTATAACTGGCTTAGTGATCGGACCCAAAGAGTGGTCGTAAATGGCTGCACATCCAGTTGGAAGAATGTCTCAAGTGGGGTACCACAGGGCTCTGTCCTGGGCCCTGTATTGTTTAACATCTTTATCAACGATGTAGATGAAGGAATTGAGGGTAAAGTGATTAAATTTGCTGATGACACAAAGCTAGGAGGGATAGCTAATACTAGAGAAGAGAGAGAGAGGATTCAAAAAGATATAAATAAACTGGAGAAGTGGGCAGCAACTAACAGAATGGTTTTTAACAGGGAGAAATGCAAAGTACTACATCTGGGCAATAAAAATGAAAAAAGCATATACAGAATGGGAGGAATAGGGCTAAGCAACAGCACATGTGAAAAAGACTTGGGTATACTAATAGATCACAGACTGAATATGAGTCAACAGTGTGATGCAGCAGCAAAAAAGGCAAATGCAATTCTAGGATGTATTAACAGAAGCATACAGTCTAGATCACGTAAAGTCATTATTGCCCTCTACTCCTCTTTGGTCAGACCTCATCTGGAATATTGTGTCCAGTTTTGGGCACCACATTTTAAAACAGACATCAACAAACTGGAGCAAGTTCAGAAAAGAGCGACCAGAATGGTGACCGGTCTGCAAACCCTGTCTTATGAGGAAAGGTTGCAGGATTTGGGAATGTTTAGTTTGCAAACGAGAAGACTGAGAGGAGACTTAATAGCTGTCTACAAATATCTAAAGGGCTGTCACATTGTAGAAGGATCAACTTTATTCTCATTTGCACAAGGAAAGACTAGAAGCAATGGGATGAAACTGAATGGGAGGAGACACAGATTAGATATTAGAAAAAAACTTTTTGACAGTTAGAGTGATCAATGAGTGGAACAGGCTGCCACGAGAAGTGGTGAGTTCTCCTTCAATGGAAGTCTTCAAACAGAGACTGGACAGACATCTGACTGGGATGATTTAGCGAATCCTGCTTTGAGCAGGGGGTTGGACCAGATGGCCCAGGAGGTCCCTTCCAACTCTACGATTCTATGATTCTATGAAAAACCAACCTGCTATTCTACACAGATCAACTCTCAGCCTGGCACACCACCCTGTGCAAATATTATAAATATATGTCTAAGTGCAACACTAATAATGGCCGGCAGATTAAAATCAGAAGCCAAGCAGATGATGACACCAACTCACTTACCTTAAGCCTATACAACGATGGCACCGTCATGGTGCAAGGGACGAGGACAATCTGCAGCAGTTTGAAAACCATTTTACTCATATCAGAGAACAGGCACAAATCTTTAAAAAACAACCCCTAGAGGCCACTTCTAATGCTCATATCTCTACAGAGACCTCTAGGTTCAGCTCCTCAACCCCCAACTCTTCACACCTCTCCCCTGAGGCCATCAGAGACTGCCTATCCCAATTAGAAAGAGAACGGGTCCAAATTAGGGAAGAGCTTCAAAGAAACTCGCATAGAAATGCAAATGACCAAGTAACAAGTGAGATCAATAAACTGAAATGTGAGTACAAGTCAGCTCTACAGAAGATAGGAGAAGAAATGCGTGAATTACAAAATGACAATGAGAGACTCATAAAGGAGATCGCAGAACTAAAAACACAGACCCCTCACCATCTGACCCAGCAGGGGGCAAAGGAAGCAAGCCAGAGAGCAGACAACATGGCCTCCACTGACCAGAATGTGAAGATGCCAAAAAACAGCACAACAATAACCAATACGACCAATCCTGAAACCAATAAAAGTGAACCAGAAACTAGAGAGATAGAAAAGAGAAGAGAACCAACCACCAGCAAAGCCAGCATCACAGACCCCCATCAGCGGCCACTTAACCCACCCCAGACATCACAAAGTCCTGACATTGTCCTAATAATGGACTCAAATGGGAAGTACCTAAATACACGATGGCTATTCCCAGGAAAATGGGTCAGAAAAGTTCACTGTGCAACTATTGAACAGGTGACAGAGGTCATCAGTAATCCACGGTTTACCAACCCAAACCATATTATCATACAAACAATCTGCCAGACCAGCACCAGCAGATCGCAGGACAACTTATCCAATTAGCAAAGACGGCAAAACTAAAATTCCCAGACAGCAAAATCATTCTGTCATCTCTGCTCCCAACAAAGGATATATCCAGGCAAACCACCCAAAGTATCAATATGGAACTGACAGAAAGGGTCAAGACTGTCCCAAACGTGACCCTGGCACAACACCTTTCCATAAACCACCATCACCTGTATGATAATAAACACCTCAACAAACAAGGGGTCAGCCTCCTGGCCAAAGAGCTGAAAGACATTGTACTAAACAGAGGACCGAGGCCTGGACTCAACAGTGACCATAATCACACTGAAAGACCCCCAACAATAAAAAGGCAGAAAACCCCAGTCCTATTTCCAGAAGCTGGAAACAAAGCTCTTCACCCAAAATCAGACCATCAGAGGAGGAGACCTCCACGGAGGGGTCCACCGACCCCACACAGATACATGCAGAGCAGAGATATGGATGAGATAAAGACCCTGCTCAGCGCACTATGCAGGAAACTAATGTGACTGGATGCAACCAAGCACATCTACAGAACAGTCAGAAATCCAGTTTGATCTACACAGCCATACTCATTACAAGGTATATACACCCAAGATATATAGAAACATGACTTCACTTACAATCAGCAGCTGGAATATTCAGGGTCACAACACCTCGACCTTTGGATGTAAAACAAATGACCCTGACTTTATACAAAGACTGTGAAATTAAGACATTCAGATCCTCCTGGAAACATGGACCAGAGCCGAAAACGAATCTCTGGTGCCCATCGGATACAGGGAAATCTCCTGTCCTGAAAATTAAAAACATCAAACAGGGCCAGAGCTCAGCAGGAATACTGATCTGGTATAAAGAGGAGCTCCACCAGTACATCAAACTGGTGAAGAGAGGAGGCAGCCACATATGGATCAGGATCAGCAGCTCCATCCTCACCTCCTAGTCTGATGTCCACCTCTGCGCCACCTATATACCACCACCAGAGTCACCCTACTTCAATCCAGACTGCTTCGAGATCCAACAAAGAGAAGCCGCCCACTACCAGGGCCTGGGCAAAGTTCTCATCTTTGGAGACCTCAATGCAAGAACAGGGAGAGAAAACGACTTCCTGACCACGGATGGGAACATCTACATATTTGGAGCAGAGAATGATGACCAAGACTCAGTAGTCACAGAGAGAAACATCTATGACAGTACAGTCAACAAAAGTGGTAAAAAGCTCCTGAACGTATGTAGAAGTTTAGGACTTCATATTCTTAATGGACGAACCAAAGGGGACTCCTTAGGGAGGTGTACACTAAACTCCCATGTAGGGAGAAGTGTAGTAGAGAACCTGGCAAATATCAGTGCCTTCATAGTCTCCCCACAAACGCACCTGTCAGACCACAGCCAGCTTCTTCTGTACCTGAAATCTACAGAGAAACCATCCACTCAAAAGCCACAGCAGAGTGGCCTCTTCACCCGGCCTCCATCCTAAAAAATGGCACAAAATGTCAGCATTAAAGTATAAAGAGGCTCCCAGCAGACCTGAAATACAGCGGATGCTCCACCACTTCTACAACTACGAGTACCAGCCTAACCCAAAGGGAGTGAGTCAAGCTGCCAAAGACCTCAACAATATATTCTATGCAATGGCCAGACTGTCCGACATTAAAAAAGTCAACTACAAGAGACCAAAATAAAAACAGATCAATGGATGGTTTACAGAGAATGTAAAGCTGTACGGAAGACCCTGAGAACAGCCTCAAACAAGAAACACAGAGACCCCAACCACCCGGGTCTGACGGAAGCCTATGAAACCATACAAAGGTAGTACAAAACCATCCTCAGGAGGAAGAAGCAGAGTTACATCTCTACCAAGCTCAACCAACTCCAAGATGCCCTCCAAGACAACTCCTTCTGGGAACTATGGAACCACATGGGCACAAAAGACAAGAAAAAGCAACATCCATATCCAAAATGGCAACATCTGGCTCCAGTACTTCAGAGACCTCTATAAAGACATCCCAAAGGAAGAACTAAGCCAAGAACAGGAAAGCATAATGGCAAAACTAAAAGCAATGGTGGAAAAAGAAAAAAATTTCCAAAACCCCGTGGATACACCTATTACATTACAGGGAGTAGCAGAGAGAATCTCTTCCATAAGATGTAGAAAAGCCGGTGGCCTGGATGGAATCCTACCAGAAATGCTGAAGTACAGCCCACCAGAAATACAGGTCGCAATGGTTAAACTCTTCAATATTGTGCTAAGTGCCGGCTACTTCCCTCGTACCTGGAATCAAGGCCTCATCACACCCATCCACAAGAATGGGGACAGGTATGACCCTGCCAACTACAGAGGAATATGAGTCAGCAGCAACCTGGGAAAACTGTTCAACAGCATCCTGAACAAGAGGATCCTCAGTTTCCTCACCGAGCACAACGTCCTCATCAAGAGCCAAGCAGGATTCATGCCAAACCACCGCACTAACGACCACATCTATACCCTGCACAGCCTCATTCAGAGACACTTCCACAATACAAAGAACGGGAAGATATACGCCTGTTTTGTAGACTTTAAAAAGGCCTTTGATTCGGTGTGGCACCCAGGCTTATTCCTGAAACTGCTGGAGAGTGGAATAGGAGGAAAGACCTACGATGTTATCAAAAGCTCCTACACCAAGAACCTCTGCAGTGTGAGTGTGAACGGTAGAAGAACGGCCTATTTCCAGCAGAGCCGTGGAGTCAGACAAGGCTGTAGCCTAAGCCCAACGCTCTCCAACATTTACATCAACGAGCTGGCTACCGCTCTGGAATCTTCCACAGCACCAGATCTAACCCTCCACGACGTGCAGGTGAAATTCCTGCTGTATGCAGATGACCTGCTGCTTCTGTCACCAACCGAGAAAGGTCTCCAAGAAAACCTGAAAATCTTAGAGAAATTCAGCTCCACCTGAGCACTACTGGTCAACGCAAAGAAAACCAACATCATGGTGTTCCAGAAGAGAAAATCAGACCAGCACCCTTTATTTTTCCTCAACAACTGCGCCCTTACAGGAATGGACAAATATACCTACCTGGGCCTAGAGATTCACCGGTCAAGGAGCTTCAAACAAGCCATAGAGACCCTGAAAGATAAGGCCTGCAAAACCTTCTATGCCATCCGAAGGAAACTCTACCGTCTGAAGCCACCAGTGAGGCTCTGGTTAAAAATCTTCGACTCTATCATCGCCTCAATCCTCCTGTATGGCAGCGAAGTCTGGGGCCCTCACACCTACCCAGACTGGTCAAGGTGGGATTCCAGCCCAACAGAAATATTCCACCTGGTATTCTGCAATTACCTTCTCCAAGTCCATCGGAGCACCTCCAACAGTACTTGCCGGGCCGAGCTGGGCAGATTCCCTCTACACCTAACGGTTCTAAAGAAGGCACTGTCATTCCGGGCTCACCTACAAAGGAGCAATCCAAGCTCCCATCACCATAAAGCCCTGACACATGTAGGTGAAACAGAAAAACCAGGACCCTCGGAACAGCTCACCCAAACCCAACCTGACCAGAACACCAATCACAGCAACCTAACAAAAGCCGGAATCAGGAAGATGGTAGACGAAGGCCAGGAGAGGTACGTAAGTGACTGGAAGAACGACATCATCAGCTCACAGAAACTGACCATGCACCAGAGTCTACAGAGAGACTACAGACTGGCCCCATATCTGGAGAAACTCCCGGACCCCAGAGACTGCAAGATCCTGAGCCGGTATAGACTCAGTGCCAACAGGCCAACAGTCTGGCCATCGAATCCAGCCGACACAGGCAGAGCTACAAGCCCAGGGAGGAAAGACTGTGCCAACACTGTGACCTGGAGGCCCTGGAGGATGAGACCCACTTCCTGCTACACTGCTCCAAGTACTCAGCAGTGAGGGACACTCACTTCAGGAGACTCTCACATCTCTTCCCGGATTTCATCACCATGAAGGAGGAAGAGAAAACATATATCCTGTTGGGGGAGAAGAGAGAGAAGTGGAGATAGCAGCGCAATATGTGAGCGAATGTCATAGACTGCGAGAAAGAGAACTATGATATGCCATGGACTTCTATAGCCCCTACCCTGGATCTGCCCCATGCCCCCCATTCACCTTCCCTATGCCATGGACTTCTATATCCCCATCCTGGATCTGCCCCCATCCACCTTTCCTACAACCCCTACCCAACATCCCTACAGTCCCTACCCCTATTCCCTTTTGTACACTTGCTTTGGCAAAACTAATGTGTATTTAGTCCTGCCAATAAAGCTTCCTTGAATCTTGAATCGTGTACACAGGGGTCTGCGACCAAAGCTGGGGGTATACGGGTGTATACAGCATACACAGAGGCGCCTGTGACCGAAGTTGGGGGTATACAGGTGTATACAGCGTACACTGAGGGGTCTGCGGCTGAAGCTGGGGGTATACGGGTGTATACAGAGCACACCTTGTACACACACGGCTCCGCTCCGCACACCTCGTACACACACGGCTCCGCTCCGTACACCTCGTACACACACGGCTCCGCTCCGTACACCTCGTACACACACGGCTCTGCTCCGCACACCTCGTACACACACGGCTCTGCTCCGCACACCTCGTACACACACGGCTCCGCTCCGTACACCTCGTACACACGCGGCTCCGCTCCGTACACCTCGTACATACGCGACTCCGCTCCGTACACCTCGTACAAACGCGGCTCCGCCCCGTACACCTCGTACACACGCGGCTCTGCTCCGTACACCTCGTACACACGCGGCTCCGCTCCGCACACCTCGTACACACACAGCTCCGCACACCTCGTACACACACGGCTCCGCTCCGTACACCTCGTACACACACGGCTCCGCTCCGTACACCTCGTACACACACGACTCCGCTCTGTACACCTCGTACACACACGGCTCCGCTCCGTACACCTCGTACACACACGGCTCCGCTCCTTACACCCCGTACACACGCGGCTCCGCTCCGTACACCTCGTACACACGCGGCTCCGCTCCGTACACCTCGTACACACGCGGCTCCGCTCCGTACACCTCGTACACACACGGCTCCGCTCCGTACATCTCGTACACACGCGGCTCTGCTACATCCACCCTGTAAACCCCTCCTGACCCCACACAGAAACTTCCCCTCATCTAGCACCATGACAACCAGCACAGCAGAGTCCTGCACACACTGAGGCCCCTGATCATGTGACCCCTGATTCCTCCCCTCTTGTGACCTCATCACAGGTCCTGTGCACAGAGCAGTCATATATGTGGAGTGTGGCTCAGCAGGTTAGTGATGGGCAGTCCGGCTCTTCTTACTCCTGTCCGCTCTGTACATCTCGTACACACACGGCTCTTCTCCGTACACCTCGTACACACAGGGCTCCGCTCCGTACACCTCGTACACACACGGCTCCGCTCCGTACACCTCGTACACACAGGGCTCCGCTCCGTACACCTCGTACACACACGGCTCCGCTCCGTACACCTCGTACACACACGGCTCCGCTCCGTACACCTCGTACACACGCGGCTCCGCTCCGTACACCTCGTACACACAGGGCTCCGCTCCGTACACCTCGTACACACACGGCTCCGCTCCGTACACCTCGTACACACGGCTCCGCTCCGTACACCTCGTACACACACGGCTCCGCTCCGTACACCTCGTACACACAGGGCTCCGCTCCGTACACCTCGTACACACGGCTCCGCTCCGTACACCTCGTACACACACGGCTCCGCTCCGTACACCTCGTACACACACAGTTCCGCTCCGTACATCTCGTACACACACGGCTCCGCTCCGTACACCTCGTACACACACGGCTCCGCTCCGTACACCTCGTACACACACGGCTCCGCTCCGTACACCTCGTACACACACGGCTCTGCTACATCCACCCTGTAAACCCCTCCTGACCCCACACATACTTCCCTCATCCAGCACCATGACAACCAGCACAGCAGAGTCCTGCCCACAGTGAGGCCCCTGATCGTGTGACCCCTGACTCCTCCCCTCCTGTGACCTCATCACAGGTCCTGTGCGCACAGAGCAGCTGTAGAAATCTCCGGCCTCGGGGGTCTCACCAGACTTCGCTCTTTTCTTGCAGGGGCCGCAGTGGATTTCATCCTGGATCCATAGAGCTGAATAGAGGAGCGATGTTCCTTCACTCTGATGGGAATTGATGGTGACGTTTGTCCAACGTCCACGTTACCGAGTAAATCCCCCCCAGGACTGCAGCCGGTAAAGACCCCGATATCCACAGGTGTCCCCTCTAATTGGGGAAAGGGATAGAAAAGCCTCTTATCCCGAGGGGAAACCCTGTACATGGAGACATCGGCCTCAGATCTCTCCTGTCCTGTTCTTCCAGAGAAGCCTCAAACTTCTGTGTGTGACTCAGAGCTGAGATCTAACGTGATAGAAGATTCCAGTGCGGGGAAGACGGGAAACCTTCATATAGACGGCCGGTGGGGATGGAGGCAGTGACCGACTCTGGCCACATCTGTCTCTAGAGCCGCAGTAGAAGATGAAGATGTCGTCCTCATCATGAAGGAGTTATTTCTCATGTCGCGTGTAATGAATATCTCCTGCAGTATCGCTAATGCCGATTCCAGTGTCGGTAATGAGAGGAGAATTAGCGTTATGGAAGATGAGTCTATGAGGAACGTGTTCAGCTGCCGACTCCGAGGAGGAAACTGCTTGTTGTCTGTGGCCTAAATATATAGGTTTTATTAGTAGATGTCAGGGGAGAAAACTAAACCCTGTAAGATAATAAATCTCCTCATATGTTTCCCTTATTATCTCCAGTAATTGTATTATTACACAGGATTCTTATGATGTTACATCCGATCATCTTCTTCTCATTCAGGTCTCTACAATATCGGATCCTCTCAGTGAAGATCTTCTACAGAAGAGAATTTTCCCATCAAGGATGGATATGGACAGAGACAAGATGGCGGAGAGGATGTTACACCTCACCCTAGAGATCCTCTTCCGTCTCACTGGAGAGGTGAGAGATTCTGATGACGTCACATTACATCATTCTTATCTATGGGAATAACAGATGGACAGAACTGGAGAGGTGAGGACTCTGGGAATGTCTGGAGTGAGATTTATTACTGTGTCTCTCCATAACCAGGATTACACAGTGGTGAAGAAGACCTCTAGTGATCGCTGTCAGGACCCTGTGTCTGAGGGATGGGGAAGACCCCTGAGCCCAATCACGGGGCCTCCACCTCACCCCCTGACCCATGAGGACATCAATGACCAGAAGATCCTAGAACTCACCTACAAGATGATTGAGCTGCTGACTGGAGAGGTGACACTGCTGGGAATGCTGGGACATTATACAGTAACACTATGAAGGGATCGGGGGGATGACGGTATCATTGTATGTGTCAGGTTCCTATAAGGTGTCAGGATGTCGCTGTCTATTTCTCCATGGAGGAGTGGGAGTATTTAGAAGGACACAGAGACCTGTACAAGAACGTCATAATGGAGGTTCCCCAGCCCCTCACATCTCCAGGTAATAGACAGGACTAAATACACACGGCCTATAATTATCTGTATGTAGAGAATGAATTCAGTCCCTGTATGTATTTCCTCCAGATCTATCCAGTAAGAGGACAACACCAGAGAGATGTCCCCGTCCTCTTCTTCCACAGGACTGTAACCTAGAAGATCCCAGTGCTCCTCAGGATCATCAGGTAGATGAGAGAAGGTGTCAGGAGATCTCCCCTATGATGTGTAGACGGCTGTGAAGGTCTTGTGCTCAGTCTTGTTTTATCCCCCAGTATTATATGTTTTATACTTGTGTAATGAGAACGGTGGAGATGGCAGGATTAGAGCTGATCATAGATGGGACTTCTCCATCTGTCTGTGACTTTTACAATATTTGTTTCAGGGTGAAGATCTGACCCATATTAATACTACAGAGACATATGTGAGGGGTGATGAGTGGTGTAAAGAGGAGATTCCCACATATGACTACCCAGGTGAGTAGTAACCACTGAAGGCAGAGAAGTCACAGATTCCTCTCAGTCACCGGCTGTGGCTGCTTTATCGGTGGTGTAGATGAAAGCCCTTTTCTATAGAACTTACAACCAATTACATTGTTTTTGAGCCTAAGGAATTCAGATTACTGCACAATCTCTCCTGAAATGGGGAGCAATATTATTTTCTCATCTTCTGCTCAGGATCCATAGTAGCTCCAATGATCCACCATAAATGAGGGCAACTCTGGTTTACTGTTGTGTGATCTGTATTTGTAGTTTTCCGTTAATGAGATTCTCGTGCTCTGGGGCGGGGCTGTGGGCGGGGCTTTATGTGGTCTGATTACATATTCATCTGTATTGGCTTATGACAGGTCGCTGACCCCTCACTGACCTGCCCCCATTATTACATAATGCATATAATAGCATTGATATTATTGGTGATAATGCCTATAATATTGGGGCTATTGTGAGGCTTAGAAAAAAAACTACATCCAGCAGCGCCTGCGCAGTAGCCTCTATATCAACTATACCAAATTTTTTTTCTTAGGAAGTTATAAGGGTTAAAAGTTGACCAGCGATTTCTCATTATTACAACAAAATGTACAAAACCATTTTTTTAGGGACCACCTCACATTTGAAGTGACTTTGGGGGGTCAATATGACAGAAAATACACAAAAGTGACAGCATTCTAAAGACTGCACCCCTCAAGGTGCTCAAAACCACATTCAAGAAGTTTATTAACCCTTCAGGTGTTTCACAGGAATGAATGGAATGTGGAAGGAAAAAATAAACATTTACTTTTCTTTCACAAAAATTTTCCTTTAGACCTAATTTTTTTTACTTTCGCAAGAGTAACAGGAGAAAATGGACTATACATTTTGTTTTGCAATTTCTCCTGAGCATGCCGATACCCCATATGTGGGGGAAATCTACTGTTTGGGTGCACGGCAGGACTCGGAAGGGAAGGCGCGGCATTTGACTTTTTGAATGTAAAATATGCTGGAATAATTAGCAGTTGCCATGTCGCATTTGGAGAGCCCCTGATGTGCCTAAACAGTGGAAACCCCCAACAAGTGACCCCATTTTGAAACTAGACCCTTTAGGGAACTTATCCAGATGTGTATGGAGCACCTTGAACCCACAGGTGCTTCACAGAAGTTTATAGCATAGAGCCGTGGAAATAAAAAAAATAAAATTTTTCCTAAATCTTTTTAGCTCAATATATATTTTAGTTTGTCCTGAGTATGGTGACACCCCATATGTGGGGGTAAACCACTGTTTGGGTGCATGGCAGAGCTTAGAAGGGAAGGCACGCCATATTGGAGAGCAGATTTTGCTGGAATTGTTTGTGGGTGACATGTCACATTGTCAGAGCCCCTGAGGTGCCAGAACAGCATAAGCCCCCAAAAGTGACTGCATTTTACCAAATACTTCCCTGAATGAATACTTCTAGTGGTGCAGTGAGCATACTGACACCACAGCTGTTCCATAGACAATTATACCATTGGCCAGTGAAGAAAAAATATTTATATTTTTACCACTAAAATGTTGTTCTAACCCCAGATTTTACATTGGAAAATAGGTAGATGGTCATCATAGGTAAATCTATGGGTGTACATAGATGAATTTGCAAGAGGTGTCATTTCCAATTCCCAGAGGGGTGTCATTTTCAAAATGGGGTCACTTCAGGGAGGATTCTGCTGTTGAGGCACTTTGGAGAGCCGCTAAGTGCCAGAACAACAGAATCCCCCCTGAAGTGACCCCATTTTGGAAGTGACACCCCTCTGGGAATTCATCTATGGATATAATGACCAGTTTCACTACATGGATGATTTCCAGAAACTTGTAGTTTCAGAGCAAAAATTGCAAAAATGTCATTGTAGTGCCCAATATATTGTGCCCAGCTTGTGTCTCTGGAGACCTCCCCCACCTACCCCCGGAAATTGTTAAGTCAGCTCTACTCAAATGTGTCTGTCACTAAATAAACCAAATGCTTGAATGTCAAAACAGTTCAAAAACGTGGTTCTGTGTGGAAGATTGTAAAGCCGTCATGGAGGCATAAGGCTGGCAATGATGGGCATTGTGGGTAATAATAGCGGGTATCATGCCTCATTCCTCTCTAGGAACATACACGACATCTTCTCTGGGGGTTCTTTCTTGTTTCAGTTACTGGGATGAGTGCAATAAAATGTCGTTCAGTGAGTCTTCTGACATCTTCACATTATAAAGGATTGGTGGGGACAAAATTATCAAAAACAAGATTTTCAGTGACCTTTTCCTGACAGGATGTTGAGAAGGCTGAACTTTTAAATTCCTATTTTGCATCTGTTTTCTCTCAGAAAGGAAATGTAACACCAACTGTTATTCACTGTCCTATTAAGGGAATAGAAGAATCCAGGATATCTATAAACAGAAAGATAGTGAGGAAACACTTAGCTAACCTAAATGAATTCAAGTCTCCAGGTCCAGATGAATTACACCCCAGAGTACTGAAGGAGATAGCAGAAGAAATTTCTGAACCACTCTCCATAATCTTTGAAAATTCTTGGAGAACAGGAGAAGTGCCAGAAGACTGGAGAAGAGCAAATGTTGTTCCTATCTTCAAAAAGGGGAAGAAGGTGGACCCAGGCAACTATAGGCCGGTGAGTCTGACTTCTATACCAGGAAAGATCTTTGAACAAATTATTAAACAACATGTAAGTCAATACCTGGATAAGAATGAAGTGATCAAACAGAGTCAGCATGGGTTTGTAACTAATAAGTCATGTCAGACTAACTTAATTTCCTTCTATGACGGTATCACTGATTGGGTGGATCAAGGAAATGCTGTAGATATAGTATATCTTGACTTCAGCAAAGCATTTGACAAAGTCTCTCATACTATCCTTATTGAAAAAATGACTAAGTATGGAATGGACAAGGCAACTGTTAGGTGGATTCATAGCTGGCTTAGTGATCGGACCCAAAGAGTGGTCGTAAATGGCTGCACATCCAGTTGGAAGAATGTCTCAAGTGGGGTACCACAGGGCTCTGTCCTGGGCCCTGTATTGTTCAACATCTTTATCAACGATTTAGATGAAGGAATTGAGGGTAAACTGATTAAATTTGCTGATGACACAAAGCTAGGAGGGATAGCTAATACTAGAGAAGAGAGAGAGAGGATTCAAAAAGATTTAAATAAACTGGAGAAGTGGGCAGTAACTAACAGAATGGTTTTTAACAGGGAGAAATGCAAAGTACTACATCTGGGCAATAAAAATGAAAAAAGCATATATAGAATGGGAGGAATAGGGCTAAGTGACAGCACATGTGAAAAAGACTTGGGTATACTAATAGATCACAGACTGAATATGAGTCAACAGTGTGATGCAGCAGCAAAAAAGGCAAATGCAGTTCTAGGATGTATTAACAGAAGCATACAGTCTAGATCACGTGAAGTCATTATTTCCCTCTACTCCTCTTTGGTCAGACCTCATCTGGAATATTGTGTCCAGTTTTGGGCACCACATTTTAAAAAAGACATCAACAAACTGGAGCAAGTTCAGAAAAGAGCGACCAGAATGGTGACCGGTCTGCAAACCCTGTCTTATGAGGAAAGGTTGCAGGATTTGGGAATGTTTAGTTTGCAAAAGAGAAGACTGAGAGGAGACTTAATAGCTGTCTACAAATATCTAAAGGGCTGTCACATTGTAGAAGGATCAACTTTATTCTCATTTGCACAAGGAAAGACTAGAAGCAATGGGATGAAACTGAATGGGAGGAGACACAGATTAGATATTAGAAAAAACTTTTTGACAGTTAGAGTGATCAATGAGTGGAACAGGCTGCCACGAGAAGTGGTGAGTTCTCCTTCAATGGAAGTCTTCAAACAGAGGCTGGACAGACATCTGACTGGGATGATTTAGCGAATCCTGCTTTGAGCAGGGGGTTGGACCAGATGGCCCAGGAGGTCCCTTCCAACTCTACGATTCTATGATTCTAACCTATCTATCCTATTTACAATTCTTTAAACCATCTCCCACATAAGGTGAACTCGCGAAAACCATCCTCTAAAGGGGTGCACCCTTATACGTGAACAAGGAGGGAACTAAGGGTGCTGTCATGGGCTTCCGAAAAATACCGTTACGTAACTTAATACTTTATTCGGACTCCCATGACAGCACCACGAGAGAATTACAGAGATGTAAACTAATTTAGGGAGGGACTACAGCCTGCAGCACCCTTAGCCCGAAGGTGAGATCTAAGGAGGCACCCATGTCTAACCGATAGTGGTTAAAAAAGGTGGAAGGAGATGACCAGGTGGCCGCCTTACATATCTGGTCAATTGATACTCCCGATCTCTCTGCCCAGGATGATGCCATGGCACGAGTGGAATGCGCCCTCAGGTTCTGTGGAACCGGACCGCCACCTGCTGTGTAGGCAAGAGAGAGAGCCTCCCTAATCCACCTTGCTAACGTGCACTTTGACACTCTATACCCTTTCCTGGGACCTTGGAAGGATAAAAATAATGCGTTCTCCTTCCTCCAAGGATCTGTGGCTGCTAAATATTTAAGTAGGCATCTCTTAACATCTAGAGCCTGAAGTTTTTGTTCTTTAGGATTGGTTGGATTAGGGAGGAAGGAAGGCAGAACTATCTCTTGTGTCCTATGAAAATGAGATGCTAACTTGGGAAGGTATGTCGGGTCTGGCCTTAGGATTACTCTATCCTGTAAGAATTCTGTGTAAGGGGGCAATCTGGAAAGTGCCTGTATGTCGATTATTCTACGTGCAGATGTTATTGCTACCAAAAAGGCTGTCTTAAGTGATATCATTTTTAGTGAAGCAGAATCCAGAGGTTCAAACGGTTTCTCTGTCAAGACTAAATTTAAGTCCCAAGGCATACACCTATCTTTGAGTATGGGTCTCGATCTGGTAACTGCCTTAATGAATCTCGCTACCCAATGGTTACCGGCAATGTCGCATGCAAATAGGGCCCCTAAAGCTGAAACTTGTACTTTCAATGTACTAGTGAAAAGGCCCAACTCGAGACCCCTCTGGAGGAATTCTAGAATCTGTTTTACGGGTATTCCATCCCTGATATTAAACTCACAGGTGAACAGGAATCGCCTCCAGGTTCTAGCATATATACCTGTGGTGGGTTGTTTCCTACTTTTTAGGAGTGTATCGATTACATTTTTTGAGAACCCTCTATCCCTCAATAGTGTCCTCTCAAACACCATGCCGTCAAACGGAGTCCCGCTACTTGTGGGTGGTTGACTGGCCCCTGGTAGAGGAGATCTGGAAGGTTCGGCAGTACTCAAGGATCGCTTACTGACATGGTCCTCAACCATGCAAACCAGGTCCTTCTGGGCCAGAAGGGGGCAATCAATATGACTCTTGCCCTGTCTTCCCTGATCTTCCTCACTACCAGAGGTAGAAGATTCAAAGGCGGAAACGCATAAGCAAGCGAGAAGTCCCATTTTATTAGGAGGGCGTCCACGGCCAGTGGATTTTCCCTGGGATTTAGGGAACAAAGTTTTTCCTTCCTGTTTTCCTTGGTGGCAAAGAGGTCCACCTCCGGTTGACCCCATTTGCGGACAATCTGGTTGTAGATGTCTGAGTTTAAGGCCCATTCTCCCTGCCTTAGGGCCCTGCAGCTTAGAAAGTCTGCCTTCATGCTTTCTTTTCCGCTGATGTGGAGCGCGGTTAAAGATAGAAAATTTTTCTCTGCTATCTGAAGGAGACGTTCCGTTATCCGCATCAGGGCGTTGGAGCGGGTTCCACCTTGGTGGTTGACATAGGCTACCGCTACCTGGTTGTCCGAGAGTACCCTCACATGATGGCCCTGTAGATACATAATGAGTTTTTTAATGGCCAATTCAATCGCCAGCAGCTCCCTCTGGTTAGATTAGATCTCAGCATCAGAGTCCCACTGTCCCTGTACCACTATGTCCCCCATATGGGCCCCCCAACCCCAAGGACTAGCGTCTGTGGTTATTACGCGGGTTATCTGTATCACCCAGGGCACCCCCGAGGCTAAATTTCCGACATCGAGCCACCACCTAAGAGATGTAATAGTTAGAATCATAGAATCGTAGAGTTGGAAGGGACCTCCTGGGCCATCTGGTCCAACCCCCTGCTCAAAGCAGGATTCGCTAAATCATCCCAGTCAGATGTCTGTCCAGCCTCTGTTTGAAGACTTCCATTGAAGGAGAACTCACCACTTCTCGTGGCAGCCTGTTCCACTCATTGATCACTCTAACTGTCAAAAAGTTTTTTCTAATATCTAATCTGTGTCTCCTCCCATTCAGTTTCATCCCATTGCTTCTAGTCTTTCCTTGTGCAAATGAGAATAAAGTTGATCCTTCTACAATGTGACAGCCCTTTAGATATTTGTAGACAGCTATTAAGTCTCCTCTCAGTCTTCTCTTTTGCAAACTAAACATTCCCAAATCCTGCAACCTTTCCTCATAAGACAGGGTTTGCAGACCGGTCACCATTCTGGTCGCTCTTTTCTGAACTTGCTCCAGTTTGTTGATGTCTTTTTTAAAATGTGGTGCCCAAAACTGGACACAATATTCCAGATGAGGTCTGACCAAAGAGGAGTAGAGGGAAATAATGACTTCACGTGATCTAGACTGTATGCTTCTGTTAATACATCCTAGAATTGCATTTGCCTTTTTTGCTGCTGCATCACACTGTTGACTCATATTCAGTCTGTGATCTATTAGTATACCCAAGTCTTTTTCACATGTGCTGTCACTTAGCCCTATTCCTCCCATTCTATATATGCTTTTTTCATTTTTATTGCCCAGATGTAGTACTTTGCATTTCTCCCTGTTAAAAACCATTCTGTTAGTTGCTGCCCACTTCTCCAGTTTATTTAAATCTTTTTGAATCCTCTCTCTCTCTTCTCTAGTATTAGCTATCCCTCCTAGCTTTGTGTCATCAGCAAATTTAATCAGTTTACCCTCAATTCCTTCATCTAAATCGTTGATAAAGATGTTGAACAATACAGGGCCCAGGACAGAGCCCTGTGGTACCCCACTTGACACATTCTTCCAACTGGATGTGCAGCCATTTACGACCACTCTTTGGGTCCGATCACTAAGCCAGTTATGAATCCACCTAACAGTTGCCTTGTCCATTCCATACTTAGTCATTTTTTCAATAAGGATTGTATGAGAGACTTTGTCAAATGCTTTGTTGAAGTCAAGATATACTATATCTACAGCATTTCCTATAGTTGAGGGGCTTAGCAATACCTGACCCTGCAAGAAGCCCTCTAAGGTTCTGCTATTAACCAGGACGTCATTCTGAAGGGCCCTAGTGTGGAATTGTGCCCACTTGACCGCTGGGATACATGAGGTTAGGGGGTCATGGAGGGTCTATCGATTGCCCGAAGAACCTGCTGCTCTAATTTATCTACGGGTAACAGACACTGCTGAGTTTCTGAATTTAACAGCAAGCCTAGAAACTTCTGGACCTTTAAGGGCTGAAATCGGGACTTCTCGTAATTTATTATCCATCCGAGGTTCTCTAATCTGGACTTAGCTTTTTTTATCTGAGATAGACAATGGTCCACTGAATTTCCCACAATCAAAAAATCATCCAAGTATGGGATAATTAAGAGGTCAACTTCCCGTAAATGAGCCATAACTTCGGCCACTATTTTTGTAAATACCCGGGGAGCTGCTGAGAGACCAAAGGGAAGGGCTCTATATTGATAATGACGGATTATACCGTCTATTGATACCGCCACTCTCAGGAACTGCTGGAAATCTGCGTGGATGGGCACATGATAGTATGCGTCTTTTAAGTCCACTACCACCATAAACCACCCTTCAAACAGCATCTTTATTGTAGAACTAATGGATTACATTTTAAAGGTGCGTTTAACCAAAAATTCTTTAAGGAAACGCAAATAATCGTTGTGAATGTTTTATCCGGCTCTTGGATTAGGAAGTAAGGGAGAGTAGAATCCTCTTCCTCTCTCAGACTCTGGAACCTCTATCAGAACGTTAAGGGTGTTGGTTTAAAGGTATCCCGTGGGACTTGAGTGAACTCCAACCTGAGTCCGGTGGATATCACATTCCGCACCCAGTCACTATTAGTGACCTGTAGCCATGCTGGGAGGAAGGATGACAGTCTACCCCCCACGGGAATTGCTAGTCATTGGTTCTGTCTTTTTCGCTCTCTCGACGAGCGTCTGAACATGAAGCCCGTACCTCTTCTCCTTCTATCCTCCCATCTGGGACGGTCTCTATTAGGTGAAGGGTTACGCCTTCTCCCTTGACCGAATCTCCTTCTATTAAACGGACGTCGGTAAGATGGGGACAAAAGATTTGGGAATTTCTTTTTATCATCCCCGGCCTTCTCCAGTAGTTCGTCCAGGACTGCTCTGAATAAATATTCCCCCTCACACGGGATAGTAGAGTTTCGCCCTGGACTGAATATCTCCCGGCCAGTACTTCAGCCACAGGGCTCTCCGAGCCGCATTAGAGAGTCCTGCTGCCCTGGCGGCCATTCTGACTGCATCAGCCGAGGCATCTGCTAGGAAGGCTGCGCCATCCTGGATTATTGGTAGGGCCCCAAGGATTTCCTGTCTAGATGTTCCTTGTTTTAACTGCGACTCTAACTGGTCCAACCAGACCATCATGGACCTGGCCGTGCAAGTCGATGCTACTGCTGGTCTTAAGGAACCGGCTGCCATTTCCCAGGTATTTTTAAGGAAGGTATCTGCCTTCCTGTCTAGAGGATCTTTAAGGGACCCCATGTCATCAAAGGGTAGCGAGGATCTTTTTGATGCTTTCACAATAGCTGCATCTAATTTGGGGGCCTTGTCCCAAGTATTCATTGCTGAATCGTCAAAGGGATATCTAAGCTTGAGGGCTGGTGGTAGCGACCCTCTTTTATCTGGCTTTTTCCACTCTCTGCGGATGAGATCCTGGATCTTTTCGTTTAGTGGGAAGACCCTACGCTTCCTCTGCTCCAGCCCCCCCAAACATCACATCCTGCATGGATAATTGAGGCTTCGGCTCCTCCACCTCCATTGTTCCTCTGACCGCTTTTACCAATTTGTCTACTCGGTCGAGCGGCAGGCAAAACCGACCAGAGTCCTCTTCTTCTGAGGACGAGGGAAATGAAATATGGGAGCCCTTACTTCTCCTCCACTCTGTCGAGGAATCCGACTCCACCAGGTCCTCACCCCTTACACTCTCTGGTTGGGACAGGGATTTTAGGGTTTCCTTCATCTCTGCCCTTACTATATCCCTTAAACACGCCGCTACTGCGGGCGACTCCTACGCCACTGTCTGCTGGATACAGGGGGGACATAACTTTTTGGGGCATGAATCTGGTAACGGGCATGCACAGAGTGCGCATTCCCTGTGTCTGGTTTTACTCGTAGCTTTCTTCCCCTAGAATAAAACACAGGAGGCCCCGTCACTGAGTGAACATTCACGAAGATCACTTACCAGTGCCACAATCAAGTACCGGAGAATGAGGGGGATTTTTCTCAGTCGCTGCTCCTGACCGCCTAGAGGAGCTTTTATGACTGGACTGGTCACTTCGTCCTGGATGCTCCTTACTGTCACGAGCCTCTTTCTTCTTCTGTTTGACCTGCCTAAGATCATCCAGGGGCGGCAGTGAAGATTGTCGCTGTTGCCGCCGTTGCTGCTGCTCCTGATTGCTCTCCATTACTAGCTTGCAATAATGTGGCCAAGGCAAGGCACCCATCTAGGGTCCTGCCTATATACCCCTCCCCAGCTGGCGCCGCTTTGGGCAGGGGAACCGGCGCTTACCGGCGTCCTCCCGATGGGCGCCGCCATCTTGGGTCCCCGCGCCTGCGCAGTGGCGCCGCTGACCCGGAAGCGCCCCGAGGCTCCGCCCCGACGTCACCGCGACTCCGACGTGACCTGAAGTCACGCGGGGCGCTCCACCATGGAGCACTCCCCGGCCCCAGCGCCCTGCAGCTGCGCCGGCCCCCCTCAATCCACCGCGATCGCGCCGCCGGAGCTGGGAGCCCCCGGGGGGCATACTTACCGGCGGCGGCGCACATATGGAGACGGACCTCCTCCGGATGCCGCTCCCTGCTGTATCCACTACCGCCGTGCCACCCATCCTGGGCCACAGTGGCGTCCTCCAGGAGCTCCGCACCAGGCCGAGGTAGGAGACCCCCCTCGCTACCTGTACCGGCCGGCCGGCCTGGGATCTGGTCTGTAGGATCCCGTCCCCTCAGGAACAGGAAACCAACTGATGCGTGGGAGAGGTGCCGCCCTTTTGTATCTGTAGGTTTCCTGTTCCCGAAGGGCGGATCCCCTCTCTCGTGGTGCTGTCATGGGAGTCCGAATAAACTCCCATATAATATTCATCCTTGAATTTATCCTATAAAACTTCCATACAATATTCCATCCTTGAACGCACGCCGCGTGCATCATGTTCTTGTACAATTTGTGAATAATATATATAGGTTCTCCTCGTCGGAGTTATTTTTGAAGGTCAACAAAAAATGATTTTCCTGTAATTCATTTCTCACGCTCTAGGTATAATAATGACTTTTCCCTGTGTGGGATTTTTGATAAAGAGGTTGACAACTAGTTGGACAACCCCTTCTCATTCCTCATGTTTGGTCCTGTTACAATAAAAACACTTACACAAACCTCCCATGCTGGCACCGTCTCAGTGGTGTCGGCACTTGTGTTCTTGGGGCTCTTTTGAGGTTTTTACATCATGTGAGCCCTGTGCCCAATCAGCGCTGACGTCACTGTCCCCACCTTCAGACAAATCAAGCATCATGAGGCCGTCAGAGAGCAGCCGCAGCCCTGGCCTCCTGTTGATGTTCAATACGTGTGAAGGAACAGTGAAAGCTGCTGCTGATTGGGTGCAGGGCTCGTGTGATGTGACAACCTCACATAAGCCCCGGGACAGTGAGTCTCGACACCGCTGAAGTGGAGCCGGCACGCCAGCGGAGTATGAGTGTTTTTATTTTAATGAGGCCAAACATGAGGAATGAGTCCTTTGAAAAAAAAAAATATATATACCGTATTTTTTGGACTAAAAGATGCACCTAGGTTTTAGAGCAGGAAATTAGGAAAAAAATTAACGCAAAAAGTGTGGTCAATTCTGTACTTAATATCCCCTATCCTGGTATGTATGGTCCCCTCACCCCCATCCTGATACACATGGCCATCTCATCCTTACTTAGTATGCATGGATCACTCATCCCTATCCTGGCAGAAATGATCACCCTCATCCCTATGCTAGTATGCGTGGTCACATCCCTATCCTGGTATACAGTGCCCCATCCTTATCCTGGTATGCAGGGCCCCCATCTCGTCCTATTATGCATGGCCCCATCAGAAAATATTAAAAAAAAAAATATTACACTTACCTACCCAGGGCTCCCTCACAGCATCCTGCTCCGATGCCAGCAATTGTTTTAGGCTATGTGCCCACGCTGCAGAAATGCTGCAAAATTGTCTGCAGCATTTCCACAACTCCCTGCCGTGGGTAAAATGCATGCGGAATTTGCAAGCGTTTTCCGGCAAAACACAAGCATTTTTAGCTTCCATAATGCTAGCGCTTTCCAACCGATTTGAAGCATCGCTTGAAATAGTGATACAGGTTGGTCCCACTTGTCAAGCATAGTGCTTGACAAGTGCGACCAACTTTTTACTATTGATGCTGCCTATGCAGCATCAGTAGTAAAAGATAGAATGTTAAAAATAAAAAAATGTGTATACTTACCCTGTCAGCCCCCAAAGTCCTCCAGGTCCTTAGCGACGCTGCCAGCAACTTCCGTTTACAGAGATGCATTGCGCAAATGACCTCTGATGACGTAGCTGTCACGCAACCGTGACGTCACAAAGCTCATTCGCGCAATGCATCCCTGGGAACGGAAGTTGCTGGCAGCATCGCTGGGGGCCGACAGAGGGTAGATATCCATTTTTTTAATTTTAATTCTATTTTGTACAGAAATATGGTACACAGGGCATGGAGGAAAGTCTCCTCCAGACCCTGGGTACCATCCGCACATGAAGCACTCACTTTACGTATAGTGGGCATAGCCACATGTGTAAAGTGAGCGTTTCAATGCAATCCTATAGCAGCGGAATCGCCGAGATTCCGCAAAATTAATGGACATGGTGCGGATTTTACTGCGATGCGATTCTACAGCGGAAAAATCCACGGCATGGGCACAGCAATTGCGGATTCCCATAGGATTGCATGGGAATGCGTTGTTATAGCGTTATTTGCACAGCTGCCGGAGTGCTCACCGGGACTGTTCATCAGAGATAGCGGTGAGTATTCATTACTCTTCAGTAGCGCGCAGTGTCAGCCACCGGCTTCCTGCTGCTGCTGGCGGTCACGTGTGCCGCTACTTAAGAGAAATGAATATTCATTGGACTCATTCATTCATCAGGAGACTATTTGATATTGAACTATATTCAAGCGGGACTAGATGAAGAAAACCCTAAAATCATGTATCATGTTATCCGAAACAGTCAGAAAACTAGCCCCATATTGGAAGATCCCAGAACTCAAACTATATACTTTGTAAGTTTATAAGTCACTCCAGTGTCAGGAATAGATAGTATGTGACAATACAGTATATACCGCTCAGGGAACACTTACCTTTCAGAGATAATTTCCATATTCATACTAAATAATGGCACAGATCTCCCAGACATTATGATTGCACATATCCCTAGTCTTTATAACGATATTGCACTCATTCCCTGACAGACCGCAGCATGGCCATTAGTTAGAAGCTGCTAATGATCTTTGGAGCAGGTAAGTTTTCCCTGAGTGGTACGTATTGGGCCGTCTGAAGACTGAGTTTAGTCTAGGATAATTTGTCTGCACTACTAATTAACAGCAGTTACATTACCAAACTAGGGAAGTCCCTATAGGAGAAAAACACAAGAATTATACTGTATTTTCACATACTATCTATTCCTGACACTGGAGGGGCTTATATACTTACACAGTATATAGTGTGAGGTCTGGGATCTGCCAATATGGGGCTAGTTTTCTGACTGTTTTGGATAACATGATAAATGATTTTAGTTTTTTTTTTGTCTAGTCTCGTTTGAATATAGGTCAATATTAAATAGTCTCCTGATGAGTCGTCTTTGGTGAGGACGATGAAACCCATAGAAATGAGAGGCTTGGAGAGTGAGTGTGTATACATCACCTCACCCTATGTACTGTACTGAACTGTGGGGTACATGTTTTTTCTATTAGTCACCTATTGACTAACCTTCAGGGGATGAATTATGGGTATAGTTTTATATTTGGAATTAATAAAACTTAGTTTTATCCTTTTGTCAGCAAACATGAGGAATGACAAGAGACAACCCATTTAAGAAGATTCAATTTTGGCTAAAACTATTCCAACAATATGAACATAAAAAAGTCTTCTCCCCTATGTGACATCTCTGATGTTTATTAACAGTTGATTTCCAAGTAAAACATTTCCCACATTAAGAAAATAAAAAAGGTTTCTCCTCTGTGTGACTGCTCTGACGTCTAACAAGAAGCACTTTCTGGTTAAAATATTTCCCACATTAGCAGGAAAAAGGCTTCTCTCCTGTGTGAGTTCCATGGTGATTAACCAATTGTGATTTCTGGTTAAAACATTTCCCACATTCTGAACAGGAAAAAGGCTTCTGTCCTGTGTGGACTCTCTGGTGCTTAACACAATCTGATTTATTGTTAAAACATTTCCCACATTCTGAACAGGAAAAAGGCTTCTCCCCTGTATGAGTTCTATGGTGATCAACCAATTGTGATTTCCGGTTAAAACATTTCCCACATTCTGAACATGAATATGGCTTCTCTGCTGTGTGAATTCTCTGATGTGTAACAAGACTTGAATTCTGAGTAAAACATTTCCCACATTCTAAACATGAAAAAGGCTTCTCTCCTTTGTGAGTTCTTTGGTGTTCATCAAGATTCCTTTTCTGGTTAAAACATTTCCCACATTCTGAACAGGAAAAAGGCTTCTCCCCTGTGTGAGTTCTATGGTGATCAACCAAATGTGATTTCCGGTTAAAACATTTCCCACATTCTGAACATGAATATGGCTTCTCTGCTGTGTGAATTCTCTGATGTGTAACAAGACTTGAATTCTGAGTAAAACATTTCCCACATTCTAAACATGAAAAAGGCTTCTCTCCTTTGTGAGTTCTTTGGTGTTCATCAAGATTCCTTTTCTGGTTAAAACATTTCCCACATTCTGAACAGGAAAAAGGCTTCTCCCCTGTATGAGTTCTATGGTGATCAACCAAATGTGATTTCCGGTTAAAACATTTCCCACATTCTGAACATGAATATGGCTTCTCTGCTGTGTGAATTCTCTGATGTGTAACAAGATTTGAATTCTGAGTAAAACATTTCCCACATTCTAAACATGAAAAAGGCTTCTCTCCTTTGTGAGTTCCTTGGTGTTCATCAAGATTCCTTTTCTGGTTAAAACATTTCCCACATTCTGAACAGGAAAAAGGCTTCTCCCCTGTGTGAGTTCTGTGGTGACTAATAAGAGTCCCTTTGTGGTTAAAACATTTCCCACATTCTGAACAGGAAAAAGGCTTCTCCCCTGTATGAGTTCTATGGTGATCAACCAAATGTGATTTCCGGTTAAAACATTTCCCACATTCTGAACATGAATATGGCTTCTCTGCTGTGTGAATTCTCTGACGTGTAACAAGACTTGAATTCTGAGTAAAACATTTCCCACATTCTAAACATGAAAAAGGCTTCTCTCCTTTGTGAGTTCTTTGGTGTTCATCAAGATTCCTTTTCTGGTTAAAACATTTCCCACATTCTGAACAGGAAAAAGGCTTCTCCCCTGTGTGAGTTCTGTGGTGACTAATAAGAGTCCCTTTGTGGTTAAAACATTTCCCACATTCTGAACAGGAAAAAGGCTTCTCCCCTGTGTGAGTTCTATGGTGACTAATAAGAGTCCCTTTGTGGTTAAAACATTTCCCACATTCTGAACAGGAAAAAGGCTTCTTCCCTGTGTGAGTTCTATGGTGATTAACCAATTGTGATTTCCATTTAAAACATTTCCCACATTCTGAACATGAATATGGCTTCTCTTCTCTGTGAATTCTCTGATGTGCAATAAGAGTTGAATTCTGAGTAAAACATTTCCCACATTCTGAACATGAATGTGGCTTCTCACCTGTGTGAGTTCTATGGTGATCAACCAATTGTGATTTCCGGTTAAAACATTTCCCACATTCTAAACATGAAAAAGGCTTCTCTCCTGTGTGGGTTTTTTGGTGTGCATCAAGATTCCCTTTGTGGTTAAAATATTTCCCACATTCTGAACAGGAAAAAGGCTTCTCCCCTGTGTGAGTTCTATGGTGACTAATAAGATTCCTTTTGTGGTTAAAACATTTCCCACATTCTGAACATGAAAATGGCTTCTTTGCTTTAGGAGCAGTTTGTGTTTTAATGCCTCTTTTGTGACTTTGATTTTCCTTAGTAGTCAGTAATGAATCAGAAGATGGGACCTGTTTCATAGGATCAGATGACAGATCTTTGCTGTGAATGGATGATGATATATCTGGAGTAATGGCATTCACTTCATCTGTCAATAGAAAAACAGATTAGGCAGGTTACAGTTAATACAATAGTTAGGGTTACTGTTAGGCTAAAGTAAGGGTTATTGTTAGGGTTACTGTTAGGCTAAAGTCAGACTAAAGTTAGGGTTACTGTTAGGGTTAAATGGTTAAAATGGTCCGTCAGTATTATAGTGCAGAGGAGGCTTATGCACTTTTATGTTCTGACAGTGAAGAAAGTGCAGTGTCAGATGGCGATGTGGATTTCGAGGGCTTTAGTAGCAGCGACAGTGATAGCTCAGAAATGAGCAGTGATTCTGGTCCATCCTCACACACAAGGACCAGTACAACAAGAAGGACAAATAGCGCCTCTGGAGAAATGTCTCCAACTCAGGGAACAATGCCCAGTACTAGCGCTGTCCCTAGTGCTCTTGAATTGGCGCACACCAATGACAAATTGCACTACAACTTTTGGGGTCCAATTTCTCCTGTTACCCTTTGGAAAAAAAAATGGAGGGCGAAAAGATCATTTTTTGTGGAAAAAACATGACTTTTTATTTTCACGGCTCTACGTAATTAACTTCTAAGAAGCACTTGGAAGCTCAAAATGCCCATCACACATTTCCTTGGGGGGGGGGGTCTAGTTTCCAAAATGGGGTCACCTGTGGGTTTCCACTGTTTAGGCACATCAGGGGCTCTCCAAACACGACATGGCAACCACTAATTATCCCAGCATATTTTACATTCAAAAAGTTAAATGGCGCGCCTTCCCTTCTCAGCCCTGCAGTGTGCCCAAACAGTAGATTTCCCCCACATATGGGGTATCATCGGCATGCTCAGGAGATATTGCAAAACAAAATGTATAATCCATTTTCTCCTGTTACCCTTGCGAAAATAAAAAAAACTAGGTCTAAAGGAAAATTTCTTGTTATAGAAATGTTTATTTTTTCCTTCCACATTCCATTCATTCCTGTGAAGCACCTGAAGGGTTAATAACCTTCTTGAATGTGGTTTTGAGCACCTTGAGGGGTGCAGTTTTTTTTTGAATGGTGACACTTTTGGGTATTTTCTGTCATATTGATCAGGGCTGTGGAGTCGGAGTCGGAGTTAGTTTTGGTTGGAGTCGGAGTCGGTAGAAATGTACCGACTCCAGCTTTAAAAAAAATGTATTAATATTTCATAATTGAACTTTCATATGAATTTTATAAATGTTACTCAAATATATATGTTCTATCAAACTATGAACAACAGTGATAAGCAGTTCTGCTGGAAATAGAGACATTTCTTACTTCTTGTGTGTCACTGTTCTCCACTGCCCTTATCTAATCTTATACTTGGTTAACCTCATGCTGCCCCAACCCCCCTACTTACAATGTATGAAACTGAAAGTGAAAATGTGTTGCAAATTCTTAGTAGTAAAGCTCCTCCTCTAGACTAGATCATACTAGGTGTGCGTCTTCCAAGCATCTCACAGCTGCCTGCTACTCAGAAGAGGAAGACTGTAAGAAGTATTATCCTTTCAACAAACTTTGCATCAGTTAACTGTGAGTACATGAGGAATAATAACAGTATTACTGACCACTATATCAGTTGTACGACCTGGCAATAATTTTGTACAATTGTTTTTAGGAAAAACAATTGTCATTTGGATTGTGAATGCAACATTAAAAACCTGAGAATGTCAAAGAAGCATCACATTAAATCAGCTGTATTTGAACATTTCACCATCACTCAAGATAGAAAACATTATGTCTGTCTGTGTATGACAAATGATCCAGACGAAAACAAATGCTGTGAAGCCAAGATGAGTGCATATTCAGGCAAAGATAAAAATGCTCCTACCAGAGCTTCTAATCTAAAGAGACATTTACAGCGCTTTCATCCAGAAGTACTGAAAGCAGTGGATGAGAAAGACTGCAGCCAAACCAATGAACCAGTGCCCAGCTCTTCCAGCCAAACAAAGGAGCAGAGAACTTTGCAGCCATCAGTTGCAAGATATTTTGTCAGTGACAAAGTTACTGTGACAATGACAGTAGATACATTTAAAAAACAGATCATAGAGCTTGTTGCAAAGGATAGTGTGCCTATTTCATTATTTTCACGACCAGCTTTTATGTGTCTGAATGGGGAAATGGCCCGCAAGCTTGGTGTTTCTCTGGAGAGAGAATTAGAAAATTAGTAATCGAAGAAGCTTTTAAACAAAAGGAAGAACTTAAAAAAACTCTCAAGGGACGCTTTCTGTTTCTTAAAATGGATGCCTGCACACGTCACAGAGTGAACTATTTTGCCATCAATGTCCGATTTGTTTGTGACAAAAATGAAATAGTTACCAAGACATTGGCCTTAAAAGACACCAAAGCTCATCACACCAGTGAGTTTCTCCAGGTCTTGGTGGAAAAGGTTCTGCAAGACTATGAACTTAAAAAAGAGCAAGTTCTTTCTGTCGTAACTGACAATGCTTCAAATATGATAAGTACTATTAAGCTAATGAATGAGAGTAATGATGGTGACCAGCAGCTAGAAGAACATTCTGGGTCCACAGACACAGAAATGTTTGAAATAGAGGAACACAGTATTGTAACTGAGGAGCAAACTGAAGTTGCTTCAGATGAACAGCAACATGATAGTTTAGATGATCTTGTTGAAACTGTGTCAATATGTTCTTTCATTCATCACATGCGGTGTTGTGCATACGCTACAGCTGGCTATAAGAGACAGTCTGCAAGAAGGACATGCTGCTGCACTGATTGGCAAGGTGAGAAAATTGGCTACTGTTGCCAGAACCCCTAAAGTTGACTCAATTTTGAAGAGACGTGCTGGAAAAGGGGCAATTATTGATCAAGCCACACGATGAGGCAGTACTTACTTAATGATTCAGCGCTTGGTTGAACTGAAAACCTTTCTTGTAGACATGGCTAACCCTTAACTGATGCTAAATGAAAGTCAGTGGAATCATGTGACTGAGCTGGAAAAATTGCTAGAGCACCCATTTACAGTGACTAAAAAATTACAAGCAGAGGACTTAACTCCAGGTATTTTCTTAAAGGAGTGGAAGAACCTGATGTTTCGCCTGTCCCAAAGAGGAGGGTTAATTGCAAGTGGCATTGCTACATCAATGAAACGGAGAGAGGAGCTACTATTACAAAATAACATTCTTTTGGCAGCTGTTTATGTAGACCCAATGCATCGGATTCTTCTAGATGATCAACAGCTAAGTAAAGGAAAAGAAGCTCTGTTTGAAATAGCAGTAAGGATGAAAGGGTTGCAGAACAGTCAGGAGGAACAAGAAGAATTTGGTCGTCCTGCCACATCTTCACCCTCATCATCAACTGATGAAGAATTTAATTTTGAAAAATATTTGGATCACAAGGACCGTGCAAAGCGTTCCCGCATAGAAGAAGAGTCATCCCCATCAAGGAACACAGCCAGTACATTTCAGCAGAATTTTTCATGTGCACTAAAAGAAATTGAGAAATTTGACCGTTCATCAAAAATAACAGTGCAACAAGCGATTCCTCTGTATCCTGACATTGTCAGAGATGTTGCCCGAGTGGTTACTGCTTTGCCACCAACACAAGTTAGTGTACAGAGGTTGTTCTCTGCTCTCAAAATAATTAGATCAGATTTGAGGGCATCCATGAAGGAGGATCTGACAGAGGCAATACTTTTTCTGAGGACAAATTTATAGATTTCTTCGTATTAACTGCATAAAAGTGTTTATTGCATATTTACTTACAGTTTAGAAAAGTTTATAAAAGTTATTTGCTATATTCTAATTGTATTCTAATAAATGTAGTTTTTGCTCTAAGTGGTCTGATTACTTATATGATGGTGAGAAACTGAATAAGCACGATGTTTAATATTTTACAACAGTAAATTTGTTGTTATGAATTGGCCATTTATGAAGGAGTCGGAGCCGGAGTCTGATAAAATCCAGGAGTCGGAGTCGCAACTGTGGCTTACCGACTCCACAGCCCTGATATTGACCCCCAAACTCACTTCAAATGTGAGGTGGTTCCTAAAAAAATGGTTTTATAAATTTTGTTGTAAAAATGAGAAATCGCTGGTCAACTTTTAACCCTTACAAAAGAAAATTGTTTCCAAAATTGTGCTGATGGTAGACATGTGGGAAATGTTAATTTATTAACTATTTTGTGCGATATGACTCTCTGATTTAAGAGCATTAAAAAATGTGAACATTGCAAAATTTTCAAAATTTTTGTCAAGTTTCCTTTTTTAACAAGTAAACGCAAGTCATATCAAATAAATGTTACCACTATCATAAAGTACAATATGTCACAAGAAAACAATCTCACAATCACCAGGATTCCTTGAAGCATTTTAGAGTTATGACCTCATAGAGTGACACAGGTCAGAGCTGAAAAAATTGGTCACAAAGGCAAAAACAGGTTCTGGCGTGAAAGGATTAATATTTTGTTGCACAACCTTTTGAGGCAATCACTGCGATCAAACGATTCCTGTAACTGTCAATGAGACTTATGTGGTGCTCTGATTACATGTTCATCTGTATTGGCTTATGACAGGTCGCTGATCCCTCACTGACCTGCCCCCATTATTACATAATGCATATAATAGCATTGATATTATTGGTGATAATGCCTATTATATTGTGGCTATTGTGAGGCATAGAAAAAAATTACATCCAGCAAATTGTCACCGGCGATGGCGGCGCCTGCGTAGTAGCATCTATTAGAGACTACACTCATCACTGTCCCCAATCTCCTCTTTTTCCTGTACGGATTTGGCTGTTCATCACTACAATGACACTCTTAGAAGCACCCTTGACCAAGTAGCTCCCCTCACCCTCAGAACCTCCAAGCACAGAGTGAAACAGCCCTGGCTCACATCGCAAACTCAACTTCTCCAGCGATGCTCTAGGAGTGCTGAACGCCTATGGAGAAAAACCTGCACACCAGAAGACTTCATCCACTTCAAATTTATGTTAAGAACCTATAACGCTGCCCTTCACCTCGCCAAACAGAGCTACTTCACCACCCTGATCTCCTCACTAGCCAACAACCCCAAGAAACTTTTTGACACCTTTCACTCCCTCCTCAGGCCGAAAGCACAAGCCTCTATCACAGACATTTGTGCTGATGACCTGGCCTCCCACTTTACAGAAAAAATAGATAATATCCGTCAGGAAATCTGCACCCAACCACCAAGTGCTGTGATTCCCATGGCTCACTTTCCACATTTGATCCCATCACAGAAGAAGTCTCCAGACTCCTGTCTTCTTCTCGTCCGACTACATGCACGACCGACCCCATTCCCTCTCTCTCCAGTCATCACAACTCACCTAACTACAATCTTTAACCTCTCCTCGGGCATCTTCCCATTCTCCTTCAAACAAGCCATCGTTACTCCATTACTAAAGAAACCCGCTCTCGACTGGGGCGTGGCCTGGCGCGGATGTGAGAGGACGTGAGGCTGAGGAGCTCCACTGTCATTCTGAAGAATAATCCTTAATAGGCCGACATAACAGAGACCCGTGCACACTTACTGCTGTGGTGGGTGCCCGAGGGCCGAGTGGAGACACCGGGAGTGAAGAGTGCGGAGATGGGGAGGAGGAGGCAGAAAGACGTCGGGGAGGACGGCAGTGTGGCTGCACAAGATGGCGCCGGGAGAGTGGAGGAGGCACAGAGACTGACTGAGAACTATGGCAGAAGGTCACAAATTATCCAGAAGCTGCAGCGCTTTGCAAGGGAAGATGAGGGGGGCACCGGAGAAGGTACTGTGCTGGAGGGAGAGAGAATGAGCAACGAAGCTGCAGGAGAGGCTGAAAGCAGGGAGGAGGGGGGAGGGGGAGTCACTGTCTCTGAGTGTGCATCTGAAGAGGAGGATAGTGAAGCTGACGAGGAGGGCCCTGAAGGGGAACCAACTTTAAAAGATGTCTTTCTGGTGGTATTGTTCTGTAAAAAAACACTGACTAAGTTGAGCAGCCGGGTTGATAATATTAAGGAAGAAATTATTGGAATTAAAGAGGCACTAAACAAGGCGGATGCTAGGATGGGTGCTGTGGAAGAGAGAGTGAGCACCACTGAGGACACTGTAAATAAAATGCAGAAAACTCAGAACCAGCACACGCAAAAGATTTCAGAAGTGCACTTAAAACAAGATGATCTAGAAAATAGATCTAGGAGAAACAATCTTAGATTTGTGGGATTCCCGGAAAAAGTAGAGGGTAACGACCCCACTGACTTTACTGAGTAATGGATCCTATCTAAAATTGGCAGAGACACACTCTCCAGTGTGTTTGCGGTAGAGAGAGCACACCGCGTTCCCCTGCGACCCCTCCCTCCGGGTAGTTCCCCCCGTACAATGTTGGCCAGGATACTTAACTGCAGAGATAGAGAGACTATCCTCCGGGAGGCTAGGAAGAAGGAGGACCTCATATTTAATGGACGCCGTATTGAAATACATCCGGACTATTCAGCAGAGGTTCAGAAAATGCGGATGAAATTTGGCGAGGTCAAGAAAGGACTGAGAGTGCTGGGAGTGAAGTACTCTATGTTATATCCCGCCAAACTGAGAGTAGCAGCTTTGGGGTCTGTTCAGTTTTTTCCAACCCCAGAGGAGGCCGTCAAGTGGATGGAAATCAACCACTCCAAACTAAGGGCTGAGAAAGAAGGAAAAGGCTGAAGAAGAAGAATTTTTCGGACATTTTTTCTCTATTTTTGAATCTGTGCCCCGCGACGCCTGGGTACTCAGATCTATTTTTGGGTCGTAGATCCTGGGTTTTTTTTTTTCTTTTATGTTTATTGAATTATCCATGTTAGAAAAAGTTATGTGGCCTATTGGGCATGTTTGTATGTGACGGTGGGAGCGATGTACGCCCAAGTGAAGGAGGTTCAGTGGCTATTCGAGGGCTCACAGTAGCTAGGTGCCAGTTGCACCCTCTCTCGTTGGAGAGAGAGAATCTGTTATACGGGGAAGGAGGGGAGAGGGGGGGCGGGGGGGATCAGGGGGGGATATGTTGTGGGAGAGTTTTCATACTGCAATGTGATAAAGGGACTACAAGAGACCGACTAGAACTGATGTTCATTGGACATAATGAGTGGTGATACAAGAATTCTAAGTTGGAATGTGAGGGGGGTTTCAGATCCAAGTAAAAGAGCGGCAGTCATGGCAGAAATTAGAAAGTACAATCCAGCTATTACGTGTTTACTAGAAACTCACTTGATTAAAGGAAAAGAAAAATGGCTGGAGAAAAAATGGATTACCCGGGCCTATCACTATGTATTCGGCCTACGCGAGGGGAGTCTCTGTACTGATACATTCTCATGCTCACTATGAGGAAATTGAATCTTACGTAGATAGGGATGGGCAGTTTGTTTCCCTGAGATGCCGAATTTCTGGTGTATGTGTGATTATAGTGGCATTTTATATTCCACCCCCATATTCGAAAAAGAAACAAGAGATTTTTGAGTGGACGGGGAGGGGAGGGGAATGTCCGGTGTTAATATTAGGGGACGTTAACAATGTCATGAACGAGTATTGGGATCGTGTGGGAATTAACCCCAGGAAGGATAGGATGACTCCATTCGGGACATATGTTAGTGAGATGGGTATGATAGACTTATGGAGAGTGCGGAATGAGGGGAACAAATGCTTTTCGTGTTATTCGTCCTCGTATCATGCCTTATCGCGCATAGCCTTAGCATTAGGTAACAGGGGCATGGACGGAATAGTTGGGACGGTGGAATATTTACAGAGAGTTATCTCCGACCATAAGGCAATTGAAGTTAGTTTGAGACTGGGAGTGGGAAAAAGGAGGAGAGTAGGGGGGACAATACATCCGGAATGGCTCAAATGTCTTAATATGGAAATTATTAAAAAAGATCTTATTGAATTCTTCCAATTAAATGAAGGTTCTGCTGACTCACTTATAGTGTGGGATACCATGAAAGCATATTTAAGGGGACTATTCATACGAGATATTTCGAGACGTAAGACACAAACGAGACAGGTAAACCAAGAGACTACAGACAGATTGAGCAGGGCAGAGGAGGAAATGATATGTAGGCCCAGTATCGCCACTAAAAAGGCATTAAAAGAAGCACAAGAAGAAGTAAATAAGTTATATTTACAAGGGATAGACAAGAAAAGGGCATTCCAGAGAGCACTGTTCTATGACGAAGGGGAAAAGGTGGGACACTTACTGTCAGTGATATCTGCGGCGCAGAAAGGGTCCACACAGATATATAAAATTGTCAAGGAGGATGGGGTAACTCATAACGCCACCTCTGGGATATTGGAATGTTTCCGGGAATACTATGTAAAATTATATACCTCAGAATTGGGGGTTAGAGAACAAGAAATGGATAGATACTTACAAGAGATAGAGATACCTAAGTTAGATGATACTGATAAACAGAATCTGGAAGAATTATTTACTGTAGAGGAAGTGGAGAAGGCTATTCTGTCATTGGCAAATAATAGGTCACCTGGCTCTGACGGTATCCCGGGAGAAGCATATAAGGAACTAATAGAGGTCGTAGCACCTAAACTTAAGGAGGTATTTGAAGATGCAGCGGAGAGAGGGGCTTTGCCGAGGTCTATGAGGGAGGCCGTAATTGTGGTTATTCCTAAGGAGGGGAAAGATGCCTCATCCGTTGAATCCTATAGACCCATCTCGTTATTGACGTCAGACGTTAAAATATTAGCTAAAATGTTGGCGATAAGAATGTCTGGGGTTGTTCAAAAATTGATACATCCAGACCAATCGGGTTTTTTACAAAATAGATCTACCGCCATTAACCTACGTAGACTCTTTCTTAATGTACAACTCCCGGCAGATAATGTAGGGGAAAGGGTGGTGGCCTCGCTGGATGCACGAAAGGCATTTGATAGGGTAGAGTGGAATTATCTATGGGCAGTATTGAAGTTAATGGGATTCGGACATAGATTTATTTCCTGGATTAAATTATTATACGCGGATCCAAAGGGGTACATTAGGATTAACGGGGAGACCTCGGAGTCGTTTGGGTTGTTCAGAGGAACTCGTCAGGGATGCCCCTTATCGCCGTTGCTATTTGCTACTCTGCAAGGAGTTTGTATGTTCTCCCCGTGTTTGCGTGGGTTTCCTCCCACATTCCAAAGATAGAGAATTTACATTGTGAGCCCCATTGGAGACAGTGATGATAATGTGTGCAAACTGTAAAGCGCTGCGGAATATGTTAGCGCGATATAAAAATAAAGATTATTATTACTGCAATGCTCTATTAATTGGCCTCTCAGTTACTCGACTATCCCCTCTCCAGTCCATCCTCAATGCAGCAGCCAGGGTCATCCATCTGGCTAATCGGTACTCGCCCGCTCTTCGCCAATCCTTACATTGGCTGCCCATTCATTATAGGATCCAATTCAAAGTACTTGTTCTCACCCACAAAGCTCTCCACAGTGCGGCACTCCCCTACATATCCTCCCTAATTTCTGTCTATCGGCCTGACTGTTGCGCTCTGCAAACGACTTTCGACTAGCATCTGCACTAATCAGTACCTCCCACTCCTGACTCCAACACTTCTCCCGCGCTGCGCCAATCTTTTGGAATGCTCTACCCCAAGAAATGACTATCCACAATTTGCATAGTCTCAGGCGTTCCTTTAAAACACATTTGTTCAGAGCGGCCTATCACGTTCACTACTCAAAGTCATTGTATGTGTAAGTGTGCGTGTGTATCCCATTCACTATCTCCATCCATTCCTCACTCCCACAAGATGGTTGGACCATCATTGTAAATACACCATTGTAAATACACACCAGTACTTTGTATCTCCCCCACCTCATTGTAGATTGTAAGCTCTCACCAGCAGGGGTGCCTTATTTTGCTTTAATTATTGTATTGTTAACATTGTTACTTATGACTTGTGTTTTGAAACTGTTAAACTGTAAAGCGCTGAGGAATATGTTGGCGCTATATAAAGATTATTATATAAAAATGGGGGGCAGGTCAGTGAGGGATCAGTGACCTGTCATAAGCCAATACAGATGAATATGTAATCAGAGCACCACATGAAGCCCCGCCCACAGCCCCACCACAGAGCACGAGAATTTCATTAACTGAAAGCTACAAATACAGATTAAACAGTAAACCAGAGTTGCCCTCATTTATGGTGGACCATTGGAGCTACTATGGATCCTGAGCAGAAGATTAGAGAAAATAATATTGCTCCCCATTTCAGGAGAGATTGTGCAGTAATCTGAATTCCTTAGGATCAAAAACAATGTAATGTATGACGTGGAGTGAATCCATGACACCAGGGCTGGAGCCAACACATCTCCTGCAGGCGGGAATAAATGTATATTACAGCCATCGGCCACGCACAGCTTAGAGATCTATCATGGCACAGGTGGAATGTTTGTCCTGTAGATTATCACAATCCTCCCTGAAGTTAGTTGGTTTTAATACAAACTGAAATGTCAGGATAAAGGGAAACTCTGCTGTTATTGGACAGAAATCCACACTTGGCCTCACTGCACATTTACTGGTGTCGCTCATAAAAGGGAAGTTTGGCCAGAAAGACTGGACCTGGTCTTGTAGGGACCATGAGACATTCAGCAGCACAGAAGGGAGAGAAGATTCATCCGATAAGATCTCAGTGATCTAGGAAGCCAGCAGCATCATTACCCTCCGCTTTCTCTTACAGGCCCAGCATAAGATTTTTCTTCAAGTGATTTTCTATCTTGTCAGCACATTCTACGTACGCTGTCATTTGGCTTTATAGTTACAGATCTGGGCAGGTAACGGTCACCGTCTCCTAATGTGAAGGAGAGAATGGCTAATGAAATCAATTATTAACCCTTATACAAGTCAGTTCACATATGGTGTACCAAGATGGCGTCTGTGTCTTCAGACAACACCCTGGAAGGAATCCTTAGAATGCAGAAGCTGAGATACTGGATACCATATATGGAAGTGAAGCTGAAATGGACCTATCATAGACTGACACTGGCTCCTCAGAAGATTGTGCGACACCCATTTCCTGTCTCTCTGTCATAAGAATAAACTTCAGTTGTGTAGAAGCCTTTGCTGAGAAAGGAGTAGACATCTAAATCTGTGTTCGGTGTGACTCTTGAAGCGCACACTCAGCCTATATTGGGTCAGGTACAAGCAATCATATAGATCTCGCTTTAAGGGATCACCTTCACACTAATCCCAGGGGGTAGGATGATCCTCCAGGTTGTAAGTTCTATTGAAAAGGGCTTTCAATGCCCAAAGTCATTTGAACAGTTTTGGGTGAATGTTGTGGTCTAGAGGCAAAATGGTGATCATGGTAATACGACCGGACTACACCACCGATAAAGCAGCCACAGCCGGTGACTGAGAGGAATCTGTGACGTCTCTGCATTCAGTGGTTACTACTCACCTGGGTAGTCATATGTGGGAATCTCCTCTTTACACCACTCATCTTCTCTCACATATGTCTCTGTAGTATTAATATGGGTCAGATCTTCACACTGAAACAAATATTGTAAAAGTCACAGACAGATGGAGAAGTCCCATCTATGATCAGCTCTAATCCTGCCATCTCCACCGTTCTCATTACACAAGTATAAAACATATAATACTGGAGGATAAAACAAGACTGAGCACAAGACCTTCACAGCCGTCTACACATCATAGGGGAGATCTCCTGACACCTTCTCTCCATCTACCTGATGATCCTGAGGAGCACTGGGATCTTCTTGGTTACAGTCCTGTGGAAGAAGAGGACGGGGACATCTCTCTGGTGTTGTTCTCTTACTGGATAGATCTGGAGGAAACACATACAGGGACTGAATTCATTCTCTACATACAGATAATTATAGGCCGTGTGTATTTAGTCCTGTCTATTACCTGGAGATGTGAGGGGCTGGGGAACCTCCATTATGACGTTCTTGTACAGATAGCTGTGTCCTTCTAAATACTCCCACTCCTCCATGGAGAAATAGACAGCGACATCCTGACACCTTACAGGAACCTGACACATACAATGATACCGTCATCCCCCCGATCCCTTCATAGTGTTACTGTATAATGTCCCAGCATTCCCAGCAGTGTCACCTCTCCAGTCAGCAGCTCAATCATCTTGTAGAGGAGTTCTAGGATCTTCTGGTCATTGATGGCCTCATGGATCAGGGGGTGAGGTGGAGGCCCCGTGATTGGGCTCAGGGGTCTTCCCCATCCCTCAGACACAGGGTCCTGACAGCGATCACTAGAGGTCTTCTTCACCACTGTGTAATCCTGGTAATGGAGGGACACATTAATAAATCTCACTACAGACATTTCCAGAGTCCTCACCTCTCCAGTTCTGTCCATCTGTTATTCCCATAGATGAGAATAATGTAATGTGACGTCATCAGAATCTCTCACCTCTCCAGTGAGACGGAAGAGGATCTCTAGGGTGAGGTGTAACATCCTCTCCACCATCTTGTCTCTGTCCATATCCATCCTTGATGGGTAAATCAGGAAAATTCTCTTCTGTAGAAGATCTTCCCTGAGAGGATCCGATATTGTAGAGACCTGAATGAGAAGAAGATGATCCAATGTAACATCATAATAATCCTGTGTAATAATACAATTACTGGAGATAATAAGGGAAACATATGAGGAGATTTATTATCTTACAGGGTTTAGTTTTCTTCCCTGACATCTACTAATAAAACCTATATATTTAGGCCACAGACAACAAGCAGTTTCCTCCTCAGAGTCGGCAGCTGAACACGTTCCTCATAGACTCATCTTCCATAACGCTAATTCTCGTCTCATTACCGACACTGGAATCGGCATTAGCAATACTGCAGGAGATATTCATTACACGCGACATGAGAAATAACTCCTTCATGATGAGGACGACATCTTCATCTTCTACTGCGGCTCTAGAAACAGATTTGGCCAGTCGGTCACTGACTCCATCCCCACCGGCCGTCTATATGAAGGTTTCCCGTCTTCCCCGCACTGGAATCTTCTATCACGTTAGATCTCAGCTCTGAGTCACACACAGAAGTTTGAAGCTTTTAGAAAAGATTTTTTTGTTTCCACAAACACAACGGACAGAAATGATCTGATCCCAAAGTCTCCATGTACAGTGATTTATGGGGTTTATTTCTGGCCTTAGACTTTCCTATATAACAAGAAAAACTCAAGAAAAAGCCGACATTAAAACGTTTCTAATGAAAAATTGGCTCCAATAATTCTTGTAAAAAGAAAAACAAAGCAGAAGACACGTTTTACTATTTTTTAACAAGTGAAACATTTTTTTTTTTTACAAATTAACTCTTTTTGGAACCATAAGGCTGAGTTCACACGTGGCGTTTTTCCGCGTTTCCGCGGCGGTTTTAACCGCGGGATTTTGCCGCAAAAACGCGAAAAATAAGCATCCCATGCATTCCTATGGGATTCCGCAATGCTGTGCTAATGCTGCGGTTTTTACCGCGGCGGAATCGCTTTGCGGTAAAAACCGCAGCATGCTCATTAATTTGCGGAATCGCGGCGATCCCGCACCCATAGGAATGCATTGTTCCGCTTATTTCCCGCATGTGGCTGTGCACACCATGCGGAAAGTAAGCAGAACAATTACGGATGGTACCCATGGTCCGGAGGAGAGGAGACTGTCCTCCGGGCTTTGGGTACCATATCCCTGTAAAAAATAGAATTTAAAATAAAAAATATTGTTATTCTCACCCTCCGACATCCCGCGCAGCCTTCCCGCTTCTCTTCACGCTCTCGTTCCCAGTAGTCCTTTGCGAAAATGCTCGCGATGACGTCCGTTCTCGCGGGATCGCGAAGTCTCGCGGTCATTCGCGCGACGTCATCGCGAATTACCGCGAGACGTCGCGATCCCGCGAGAACTGACGTCATCGCGGGCATTTTCGCAAAGGATTACTGGGAACGGATGCGCGGGACGTCGGAGGGTGAGAATAACACCGTTTTTTATTTTTTTTTTACATTCTATATTTTACTACTGATGCCGCATAGGCAGCCTCAGTAGTAAAAAGTTGGTCACACTCATCAAACACTATGTTTGATGAGTGTGACCAACCTGTCAATCAGTTCTCCAAGCGATGCTACAGATCGCTTGGAAAACGCTAGCTTTTTTCAAGCTAATTACGCTTGCAAACTGCTAGTTTTTCCGCGGGAAAATCGCGGGAATTTAAAATGTGATTTTCCCGCGGACTGGAATTCCGGAATTCTCGCGGTAATTTCCGCGAGAGTTCCGGTACGTGTGCACTTAGCCTAACAGATGTACACCGCAGGGACGGCACAGGAGCGGCTGCAAAAAAAAACCAAGGCAGTTTAAAGGGAAGATGCCATCAAAGCCGGATGTGGCGTTGGCGTGCGTTCCACATGCCGCATTGGCGTGCGTTCCACATGCCGCATGTGGCATTAGCGTGCGTTCCACATGCCGGAAATAAAAGGCTGTGGACCGCGCGTCATCAAGCCAAATCGGTTGCATATTCTACTTCTATGTGGTTCAAGAAACCACAAGTTATTTTGGCTTGCGTTCCACTTACTGGAAACACTAGGTTGTGGAGTGCACGCCTCTGCCTCATGGGACACAATTAGTAGTCTGCCTTCATTTGAGTGTCGCAGATTTTTTCCTTGCGGCTCACGCACCTTTATGGCATCCTGGCGTGCGTTTCAACCACCGGAAGTACTATGGTATGTATTTCATACCCCCCCTTTAGCTCAGCACTATGGCACCTCACCTCCTATCACAAGGATAAAGGGGGTTTTACACTAAGCGATATCGCTAGCAATATCGCTAAAACGTCACTGATTTTGTGACGTTATAGCGATATTGCTAGTGATATCGCTATGTGTGATACTTACCAACGACCGGCTCCCCCGCTGTCCATCGCTGATCGCGCGAGAATGTCCGGCTCCATTTCTCGTCGCCTGCTTCCTGCTGAGACTTCCTGCTGTGACGTCCAGCGACGCGTGGAGGCGGGCGGGAGGACGCAGGATCGCTGTGTGAATGGTAAGTATCGTGCGCTGCGTCGCTGCTGCATCGCTGTGAGATCTTTCTGTATGAAAGCTCACTAGCGATCATTTAGCGATGCACCAGCGATCCTGACCGGGTCGGATCGCTGGTGCATCGCTAAATGTAAAAGGGCCTTAAGTCCCCTGATGACTCAGCTTGGAAGAAACGCTTTGGGCCCTTCCATGGGGGGTGCAGGGCTTGTTTAGCACAGGGGGAGCTGTGGACGGTCAGGGGGGAGTCTTGGGGATAGATTACTGTTAGCCATTTAGGGTCTTGTAGGGCATTTTCTTCCCCTTGTCCTATATGGAGCATCCTGGACCCAGGATCTCCTTTTCCTCCCGCACCCCCTTCATGAATTGCTGAGCTTGTGCCTTTCCTCACTTATTGCTCTGGCATATTTCGGGTGGTAACTCTATTAATGTCATCCAGATTCCAGTCATTACTGTTATATGCAGCCAGAATCTGTCAGTCGTTGTTTGCGGGGTTCTGTGGGATTCTCCCAGATCCACAACGTGAGATTCTGGGACTTGCTGATTGCAGTTCAGCCATTGCAAGTGGGAATCATTCCTCCTGATCGGGCTGTGCTCCTCACGCCCCTTTATTTGTGACTTCACCCAAACATTTATATTCACTCACTCTGGGGGACACAAAGTTGTTTTTATCCTACTATCTTACTAAAGGTTATGTTTTATCTCCTGTCCACCACACTCCAGCTGTGATGGAAATATATACATTTCATACAGATCTCACTTGCATATATCCTTATATACTGATAGACACATTTTCATAGCTATCTTGAACCTTATAATCAATTGCTGAAAATGACCTACTAACCCCATGAGCCAGTCTGGAGAACCAGCATAGTCTCGTGGTAGCATTGTCTTGTGATATATCAGCCAGCCATGGGAAAGGAGGAAGTTGGACCAGATGCACTAGCTGATATCGGAGGTTTGCTGACATTGCAAGACAATGCATAAGAGTAAACCATATGATGCTAAATCACCCTCATGTCGGACACTGCCATATAAGTTCATTTACTCAAATAGCCAATAGCATTAAAACACAAGCCTTATGTTAATTGACTAACCACTCCTTTCTGTATGTAATGAAAAAACCATATATGTGCAATAAACCATCAGACTGGAGATACTGCTAACAAGGTGTTTAGGGTGTCTTTTCTGTTGAGCGCTCAATGAGACTGTTCTAATTAGGACAGGCCGCAGCACACAGAGATATATCCAAATTTCCATATCATCTGGCGCAGAGACGCGGGGCTGTGGACAAAACGCACGGGGACCCTGTTGACCAGAGAGACGGAGGTGCCGACTAAGGCCTTGACTCATGGGGACGGAGATTTGCGCAACTCCATAAGGTAAGAAAATCTGGTTATCTTACATGAATGTCCCCTGTGCCCAGTCCGGGTCTGTACCTCTAGCGGGTCAGGTGTGGTCACCACCGCATTCCCAGGTAGTGTAAAAGTCCACACCCTTATCCAAACCCTGGGATAAGCCAAGGTGTCTGCTTTGTGTCCTGTTTGTGTCTAGATCCGGGAGAAAGCTGGTGGAACGGTGATTGATTGTGCATGTGGTTGCTGGGAAACCGATATCTGAGAGATTCAACTTCCCCTGCTAAGTCCTCACAAATAAACCTGTACACAAGGAGGACAGGAGAGGCCTATCCAGGTATGAGTTGTGGGGGCTTAGAGAGATATCACTAGTCGAGTCTCCTATCAAGCCATCACATATACACCCATGCATCGGAAGGGACAGGAGCACCCAGATCGCCAGGCACGTGGTGGTGTTTAGTTTGGGGGAGATATCGCAAGCCAAATCACTTGACAGGTTGCCACCGATTCACCTGTACATCGGAAGGACAGGAGAGGCCGGCCAGGTACAGATGGTGGCAATTTTGTGGGAGTTATCACTGATTCCTGTTACCGGCGGGACGAGTGTGTTAACATTCCCGGGTGACCGAGCGCAGTACACCCAGTGTGATTGGCAGTTGTCGGTTACCAGAGCTGCTTGTGCTACGTGTCACTAAAGAGGGCCTCGATTTCTCCCCGGACGTCTACATGTGCATCAACCTATAAATTCACTGCTGTTCTCCATGAAGATCTGAAGCAGAAAGTTTTTTTCCTTTCCTTTTACACTTCCTCTTTTGCCCGTGGGGTGCGTCTCTGATATTTTTCATATTGTCACATTTGTTCTGTACTCTGCTTTTCCCTTGTTTTATCTTGCATTTGGTGGAAGTTTTTTTTACTGTAGTGTGAGAATTTTTGGGAATGCTGGGTTGTTGAATATATACCATTGTCTCAGTTTGCTCTTTTGTTTCCATTGTTCTCAGAAGATTTTACTGAGAGACGCAGGCAGAGGAAAGGGGAAGTGTGTGTATCCTCCATTTGTGCACGGACATTTTATTGTTGGAAGTTTTACTGAATTTTGGATTTTTTATTTCTTTTTGGAGTGTTCTTTCCAAGTTTTACCAACTTCCTGATTATTCTTTTTGTTTTCTTTTTTCTCCATTTTCTGAGTTTTTATTAGTTTTCCATTTCCTTTTGAAGTTTTTATAAATATTTTGGTTTTTTTTTTTTGCTTTTTTCCTTTCCTTTTTAAGCAAGTTTAAAAAGGGTTATGAAGTTTTAATCACCTTTTTTTTTAAGTTTTTGGAATAGACATAGTAAGTGTTATTCAGAAAGTTAAGTATGTAGATTTACAGGGGCAGCTTTTAAGCTGCAGCATGGCATAATGCATTAAGAAAAAAGGGAAGTTAGTTAGTTGAGCTGAATTGAAGTCCGCGTTTTATAAAGTGGCAGCGGATTTACAGCATAGAAGTACTGAGAGTTAGGTGAACAGGAAAGGATTATTTTTACGTGTACAAGAGAGAAAAAAGTGTTTTCAGCGGAATTCTAAGCTGTGCCGTCTGTGAGGCACCCCGCTCCCCCCCCCCCCTGGGAGAAGGCACAAGTCCAAGCATGCCTTCTCTGACTGCAGAAAAGGGGAAGGAGTCCGCTGCTCCTTCCCTCTCCACTCCTCCCTCATCTATTTTTCCTCCTCCCTCATCTTTTCCCTGTCTTTCATCCTCCTTCATCCCCCTCGTCTTCTCTCTCCCCTCCTCTTCTATCACCTTCCTCCTCTCCTCCCTCTTTCTTTTTTCATCTCCCAACCTTTCCACTCTCTCCTCTACCCCTCCCTGCTCCTCACCCTCTCTCCCACCTCTCAGTTCATTGTCACCAGCTGGGCCAGTGTCAAATCCAGAAAATGAGGTGTCCTTATCGCCACAGGGCACCCTCTCTAAAGAGCCAGCTGATACCAGGATAAGAAAGTGAAACACTCCCTACACATAACACCACAGGTGCCCCCCCAATACAACAGCTAGCAGAAGGGAGGTGCAAGTCATCAGCGTCTGCAGCTGCTGGGTCTTACAATGAGGATCCTAAGTGCCAGGCAGACCTGCAACCTCAGAAGGGGGGAGCACCCACACAATGTCACAGTTCCTCCTCTGATGAATATGAAGAGGGGACATCATACATGCTGCCCAGTACTAGGTGAAGAAACCCACAGACACCAAGTAGGCAGGGGCAGATAGAGCCAGAACTCTTACACTATGTGCCCTTCACCCCTAGTCAGGTGTTCAGTATTCTGAAAAATCTGCCAGACCCAGATATGGACCCCATGCCATTTTACTGAAGAATGCAGCAGAGCCAGCAAACATATCTGCAATCTGGATTGATCTCTGGTCCATAATGGAATTAAAAGCAGGTGAAACACTCTGGCCAATCATGAAGGAACACTTCAAGCTTCCATCAGAATTAGATGTGCACTCCTGGAAGTCAGGATCAAAGCTAATTGAGCTGCTCAGAGAGTGGGCCGAAGCCAGACAAGCACTCAGCCTACATAACATGAGCCAGGCCGAGACAGAGTCTGTAGACAAGTTTCATGGCAGAGCGAGGCAAGTATTCCAAGACTTAGGCTTCACTATTCATGATCAGATACACAGACAAATGTTGGCAGAGGCTTTTAGCCTTGGACGAAGAGAACCAATCAAGAAGCTGCTGATAGTGACCAGGCCTGAGTACAGGTCAATAGCCGTAGATGCCCTGCTCGCAGTAGCCAGAAGAATTCAGTCCCACCCAGGAGTGCGGAAGACAGACCCTCCTATGGTGGCCACCGATGTGGAAGAGCACCCACCCTGCAGGGACGGGAGACCCATCAGGTGTTACAACTGTGGCAACCTTGGTCATTTCCGGAACCAGTGCACAGCACCCCGGCAGCCCAGGACAAAACGCAGGGGAATAGGCCAAGCAAGAAACACAGAAAACAGTGAAGAACCCTGTCTATAGGACAGAGGCAAGCCAGGTCCGCAAGACATCACGCCCCTGACATGTAAAACTCCATCAGCGGACCCAATACCTCAAATCTCCGGGGGTTGTCATATCTTTCCTTGTGGACACTGGTGCAGTCTGATGAGGCATGTGGAACTCCCCGACCCCACCAGAACACTGTCTTGTGTGGGGATTGAAGGTCAAGTCAGACATTCCCAGCTTAGGGCCCCGTCACACATAGCGACTCACCAGCGATCCCGACAACGATATCACCTTGTCAGGATCGCTGGTGTGTCACTAAATGATCGCTGGTGAGCTGTCAGGCAGCTTCACCAGCGATCAGTACCAGCGACACGCGGGTAACAAGCGACGCACGTGGCTTAGTTACCCGCATTGTATCTTAGTTACCAGCGTGCTGATGCAGGCAGCGGGTAACCAAGGTTGTGACTCAGCAGCGATCTCGCTATGTGTGATGGGGGCTTTACAAGCCCCTGAGCGTGTGGACACAGCCAGGACACTCCATCCTGTTTCAGTTTATGGTGGAGACCAGCCCACCCCACCTGATGAGACAAATTGACATGACATTTTCTCCACCTCTGACCCAAGAAGAATCCATCATGCTGGTTGCCCTTCAAGAGCCTCGAACAACCGGTGCAAGCCTACTCAAGGAGGTGCTGGATATAGTACCCAATAGCCTGTGGCCCAAGGGAGACTTCAAGTTGCGCCAGGGTGGGTGTCACTCAAGTCTGGAACCCCGTACCCTCTGCCCCCGTCCGCCACGCGCCAGCTCCGGCCCTGCCCCCGTCCGCCACGCGCCAGCTCCGGCCCTGCCCCCGTCCGCCACGCGCCAGCTCCGGCCCTGCCCCCGTCCGCCACGCGCCAGCTCCGGCCCTGCCCCCCTCCAGCTCCGGCCCTGCCCCCCTCCAGCTCCGGCCCTGCCCCCCTCCAGCTCCGGCCCCGCCCCCCTCCAGCTCCGGCCCCGCCCCGCCCCCCTCCAGCTCCGGCCCTGCCCCGCCCCCCTCCAGCTCCGGCCCTGCCCCCCTCCAGCTCCGGCCCTGCCCCTCCCCCCTCCAGCTCCGGCCCTGCCCCCGTCCGCCCCCCTCCAGCTCCGGCCCTGCCCCCGTCCGCCCCCCGCCAGCTCAGGTCCTACCCCCGTCCGCCCCCCGCCAGCTCCGGCTCTACCCCCGTCCCCAACGCGCCAGCTCCGGCTCTGCCCCCCCACACACCGTCTCCCTTCTGTCCTCTGCGGGGTGTCGGCCGCTCCCTCCTCCGATGACAGCTCTGCTCCTGTCGCTCCACAAGATCGATACCGGAAGTGAGCCGCTTCTACTTCCGGTTGCAGCTGTTTAAAAAAAAAAAAAAAGGTAGAGGGCGGCTAAATCCAAGTCGCCATGGAGCTGTGCTGACGTCATGCCCATGTGACCAGAAGGGGCGGGGCCTCCTCCTCCTCCATAGAGCAGAGCAGCAGACAGGAAGCTGCCGGTGTCATGGCAGGTAAGTGGATGTTCATGCACGAGCTGGAGGAGGGGTGATGTTTGCTTGCATGGGGCTGCGTGTGCATGCTGGAGGGGGGTCTGCCTGGGGAGAAGGAGGTGATGTTGCTTGCATGGGGCTGCGTGTGCATGCTGGAGGGGGGTTTGCCTGGGGAGAAGGGGGTGATGTTGCTTGCATGGGGCTGCTTGGGGAGAAAGGGGTGATGTTGCTTGCATGGGGCTGCATGTTCATGCTGGAGGGGGGGTCTGCCTGTGGAGAAGGAGGTGATGTTGCTTGCATGGGGCTGCGTGTGCCTGCTGGAGGGGGGTCTGCCTGTGGAGAAGGGGGTGATGTTGCTTGCATGGGGCTTCATGCTGGAGGGGGGGTCTGCCTGAGGAGAAGGGGGTGATGTTGCTTGCATGGGGCTGCATGTGCGTGCTGGAGGGGGGGGGGTCTGCCTGGGGAGAAGGGGGTGATGTTTCTTGCATGGGGCTGCGTGTGCATTTTGGAGGGGGCGTCTGACTGGGGAGAAGGGGGTTATGTTGCTTTCATGGGGCTGCGTGTGTATGCAGGAGCGGGGGGGGGGGTTGCCTGGGGAGAAGGAGGTGATGTTGCTTGCATGGGGCTACATGTGCATGCTGGAGGGGGGTCTGCCTGGGGAGCAGGGGGTGATGGTTACATGGGGCTGGATGCTGGAGGGGGGTCTTACTGTAGAGCAGGGTGTGATGCTTGCATGGGGCTGGACTGGATGCTGGAGGGGGGGTTTGCCTGGGGAGAAGGGGGTGATGTTGCTTGCATGGGGCTGCGTGTGCATGCTGGAGGGAGTCTGCCTGGGGAGAAGGAGGTGATGTTGCTTGCATGGGGCTGCGTGTGCATGCTGGAGGGGGGGTCTGCCTGGGGAGAAGGGGGTGATGTTGCTTTCATGGGGCTGCGTGTGCATGCAGGAGCGGGGGGGTGCCTGGGGAGAAGGGGGTGATGTTGCTTGCATGGGGCTGCATGTGCATGCAGGAGCGGGGGGGTTGCCTGGGGAGAAGGGGGTGATGTTGCTTGCATGGGGCTGCATGTGCATGCAGGAGCGGGGGGGGGGTCTGCCTGGGGAGCAGGGGGTGATGTTGCTTGCATGGAGCTGCGTGTGCATGCTAGAGGGGGGTCTGCCTGGGGAGAAAGAGGTGATGTTGCTTGCATGGGGCTGCATGTTCATGCTGGAGGGGGGGTCTGCCTGTGGAGAAGGAGGTGATGTTGCTTGCATGGGGCTGCGTGTGCATGCTGGAGGGGGGTCTGCCTGTGGAGAAGGGGGTGATGTTGCTTGCATGGGGCTGCGTGTGCATGCTGGAGGGTGGGCTGCCTGGGGAGAAGGGGGTGATGTTGCTTGCATGGGGCTTCATGCTGGAGGGGGGGTCTGCCTGTGGAGAAGGAGGTGATGTTGCTTGCATGGGGCTGCGTGTGCATGCTGGAGGGGGGTCTGCCTGTGGAGAAGGGGGTGATGTTGCTTGCATGGGGCTGCGTGTGCATGCTGGAGGGGGGTCTGCCTGAGGAGAAGGGGGTGATGTTGCTTGCATGGGGCTGCATGTGCATGCTGGAGGGGGGGGTCTGCCTGGGGAGAAGGGGGTGATGTTGCTTGCATGGGGCTGCGTGTGCATGCTGGAGGGGGGCTGCTTGGGGAGAAGGGGGTGATGTTTCTTGCATGGGGCTGCGTGTGCATGCTGGAGGGTGGGCTGCTTGGGGAGAAGGGGGTGATGTTGCTTGCATGGGGCTGCGTGTGCATTTTGGAGGGGGCGTCTGACTGGGGAGAAGGGGGTTATGTTGCTTTCATGGGGCTGCGTGTGTATGCAGGAGCGGGGGGGGGGTTGCCTGGGGAGAAGGAGGTGATGTTGCTTGCATGGGGCTACATGTGCATGCTGGAGGGGGGTCTGCCTGGGGAGCAGGGGGTGATGGTTACATGGGGCTGGATGCTGGAGGGGGGTCTTACTGTAGAGCAGGGTGTGATGCTTGCATGGGGCTGGACTGGATGCTGGAGGGGGGGTTTGCCTGGGGAGAAGGGGGTGATGTTGCTTGCATGGGGCTGCATGTGCATGCTGGAGGGTGTCTGCCTGGGAGAAAGAGGTGATGTTGCTTGCATGGGGCTGCGTGTGCATGCTGGAGGGAGTCTGCCTGGGGAGAAGGAGGTGATGTTGCTTGCATGGGGCTGTGTGTGCATGCTGGAGGGGGGGTCTGCCTGGGGAGAAGGGGGTGATGTTGCTTTCATGGGGCTGCGTGTGCATGCAGGAGCGGGGGGGTGCCTGGGGAGAAGGGGGTGATGTTGCTTGCATGGGGCTGCATGTGCATGCAGGAGCAGGGGGGTTGCCTGGGGAGAAGGGGGTGATGTTGCTTGCATGGGGCTGCATGTGCATGCAGGAGCGGGGGGGGTCTGCCTGGGGAGCAGGGGGTGATGTTGGTTACATGGGGCTGGATGCTGGAGGGGGTCTTACTGTAGAGCAGGGCGTGATGCTTGCATGGGGCTGGATGCTGGAGGGGGGTCTGCCTGGGGAGAAGGAGGTGATGTTGCTTGCATGGGGCTACATGTGCATGCTGGAGGGGGGTCTGCCTGGGGAGCAGGGGGTGATGGTTACATGGGGCTGGATGCTGGAGGGGGGTCTTACTGTAGAGCAGGGTGTGATGCTTGCATGGGGCTGGACTGGATGCTGGAGGGGGGGTTTGCCTGGGGAGAAGGGGGTGATGTTGCTTGCATGGGGCTGCATGTGCATGCTGGAGGGTGTCTGCCTGGGAGAAAGAGGTGATGTTGCTTGCATGGGGCTGCGTGTGCATGCTGGAGGGAGTCTGCCTGGGGAGGAGGTGATGTTGCTTGCATGGGGCTGCGTGTGCATGCTGGAGGGGGGGTCTGCCTGGGGAGAAGGGGGTGATGTTGCTTTCATAGGGCTGCGTGTGCATGCAGGAGCGGGGGGGTGCCTGGGGAGAAGGGGGTGATGTTGCTTGCATGGGGCTGCATGTGCATGCAGGAGCGGGGGGGTTGCCTGGGGAGAAGGGGGTGATGTTGCTTGCATGGGGCTGCATGTGCATGCAGGAGCGGGGGGGTCTGCCTGGGGAGCAGGGGGTGATGGTTACATGGGGCTGGATGCTGGAGGGGGTCTTACTGTAGAGCAGGGCGTGATGCTTGCATGGGGCTGGATGCTGGAGGGGGGTCTGCCTGGGGAGAAGGGGGTGATGTTGCTTGCATGGGGCTGTGTGCGCATGCTGGAGGGGGGTATGCCTGTGGAGAAGGGGGTGATGTTGCTTGGATGGGGCTGCGTGTGCATGCTGAAGGGGGGGGTCTGCCTCGGGAGAAGGGGGTGATGTTGCTTGCATGGGGCTGCGTGTGCATGCTGAAGGGGGAGTCTGCCTCGGGAGAAGGGGGTAATGTTGCTTGCATGGGGCTGCATGTTCATGCTGGAGAGGGGCGTCTGCCTGGGGTGAAGGGGGTGAATGCTGGAGGTTGGTCTGCCTGGGGAGCAGGGGGTGATGCTTGCATGGGGCTGCATGTGCATGCTTGAGGGGGTCTGCCTGGTGAGAAAGGGGTGATGTTGCTGGAGGTGGGTCTGCCTGGGGAGAAGGGGTTGATGTTGGTTGCATGGGGCTGCATGTGCATGCTGGAGGGGGGTCTGCCTGGGTAGAAGGTGGTGATGTTGGTCGCATGGGGCTGGATGCTGGAGGGGGGTGTCTGCCTGGGGAGAAGGGAGTGATGCTTACATGAGGCTGGATGCTGAAGGGGGGGGTCTGCCTGGGGAGAAGGGGGATGTTGCTTGCATGGGGCTGGAGGGGGGGTCTGCCTGGGGAGAAGGGGGTGATGTTGCTTGCATGGGGCTGCATGCGCATGCTGGAGGGGTGTCTACCTCGGGAGAAGGGGGTAATATTGCTTGCATGGGACTGCGTGCTTGGAGTCTGCCTAGGGAAGGAAGTGCGCTACCGCTCTTCCTGCCAGGGGCGCTGCCACTGTAACCAAGGTCGCACCTTTAAAAGATTCTGTAATGCTGTAGAAAAGCCCCGGATGTAACCTGAAAGATAAGAAAAACAAGTTATATTATACTCACCGGGGGCGGTTAGTGTCGCGGTCCGGTCCGGGTCCTCCCATCTTCATGTGATCACGTTCCCCTTCTTACTTCTGCTGCGGCTCCTGCGCAGGCGTACTGCTCTGCCCTGTTGAGGGCAGAGTAAATTACTGCAGTGCGCAGGCACTGGGAAAGGTCAGAGAGGGCCTGCGCTGCTGCAGCAGTAAGAAGGAGGACGGCATCACATGAAGATGGGAGGACCCGGACCGAACCGCCACACCCATCGGACCGGATCCCGGGGTGAGTATAATCTGACTCTTTTTTTTCTTTTCTTTCAGGTTACATCCGGGGCTCATCTACAGCATTACAGAATGCATTACAGAATGTTGTAGATAAGCCCCTGATGCCGGTGGCCGCAGCTTATAGGCCAAAAATGGGAACACAGATTCCCTTCAAAGCTAGGGCCCCCTGTTTTGGTAACTGTGACGTGGTAGTGGGCTTCATACAGGCTTATCAGAATGTAAAGTAATAACCTCATGTTCAGGTTGTACATTGTTGCTGATGGGCATTAGATCACGGTGTGAATATTGGGAGGGGCGGCCATGGCTTTTTGTACAATTTAGGCAGGATTTTTCTTATATAAATTTCTTTGTTTTCTTCTAGGTGTTGGGGGTTTCCTCCATCTTCTTTCACCGTGCCCTCCACAGTAGTGACTTCTTTAGATGGCAATTCATCATGTGCCCTCTCTCCACCAAGTGGAGTGCTGGTGCCTCCACCATCCGTGTTCTGCCAAAATTGGTGTGACCCAACACCCCTCCGATGTCAGATAGATGAGTCTAAGATCTCCGAAGTTCCCGTCCCCTCTTTCCACTTCTTGTGGCTTGCTAGGGTTGGTCCTTTGGGGGTCTACCACCTTTTCATTTCCTTTGTCCAATATTTATTTCTCACCTTTACCTTATCTGCTGTACATACTCTCTGTACTGTCATGCTTCTCTCTATTTTTTCGGGGCTTTGTTTTATGGGGTTTTTTTGGGGTCATCCAAGGACTTGTTATATATGGCACAGGGCCCACCTAGGTCCTTGATAAAATTTAGTCACCGAGGAGGATAGCAGGCCCAGGCTAAGCCACAGAAAACCAGAGAGGTTGGTAACTAAGCGGATGCAAACCCCTGATCCTGTCCACACAACTAGCAGTAGCCGTGGGGCGTACCTACGATGATCCTAGATGCCTCGGCACAGCCGGAGAGCTAACTAAGCCTAAAGCAAGAAAGGGGAAATCTAAACTGCCCCAGAGCAGACCTCAAAGGAATAGCTAGCCCCCAAACATATACTGTTGGTGAGACAAGATGAAAACACAAACGCAGGCAGAAAAATAGACTGAGCAAACGATGGGGCCCACACTGACTAGACAGGAAAGGAAAGACACTGTCTGCAATCACGCAAAAAACCCTGCAAAAATCCGACACGTCTGATGCACAAAACCACTGAAGTCGCACAACTTCGCCCAGCACTCTGGTATATTCTGAAAGCAAAGCAAAAAGAGACCAATATAAAAGGGGACAAAACAAACTGGCACGTGCAGTAACATATGGGCGGTGATACAGCCCCAGGCAGAGCTAGCTGACCCGCATAAAGCAGAGACAAAACGAGATCAAATGCAAACAGAATAGCACATGTTCCACTTAGCTGAACATGCAGGGAAAGAGCAGGAGCCATCAGACCTCAGGAGGCACAGGAAGAAAATCACCAGCAGGGATAGAGGGAGTCAGCTGTCTTAAATCCTAATCAGAAACCCCAGATCTCCAATCGTCTTCCTCATTATCAGGTGGCAAGCCTCTGTCAATCAGATCAGCTCCACTACCTCCAGTAACCACCAGAGGGAGCCCAGAAAGAGAACTCTCAATCTGACCCGCTCCACTATCTTCAGTAATCACCAGAGAGAGAATTCACAACAGTACCCCCCCTTGAGGAGGAGTCACCGAACCCTCATCCACGCCACCCGGCCGGTCAGGATGGGCCCGGTGAAAAGCACAAACCAATCTTTCGGCATGAATGTCAGAAGCAGAGACCCAATAATTATCCTCCTGGCCATAACCCTTTCATTTGACCAGGTACTGGAGTCTCCGTCTAGCAAACGAGAATCCAATATTTTCTCTACCTCATACTCCAAATTACCTTTAACCAATACAGGGTCAGGAGGTGCCACCATTGGAACTACTGGCTCTACAAACCTCTTCAACAAGGATTTATGGAACACGTTATGAATCTTAAACGTAACTGGAAGAGCCAAACGGGATTAAGGATTTCCAAAATCTTATAAGGTCCAATGAATCTTGGCTTGAATTTTGGAGACGCAACCTTCATAGGAATATTCTTTGAAGACAACTAAACCATATCACCCACTTTAAACCTGGGACCAAAAGTCCTATGCCAGTTGGAAAACCGTTGGCCTTTTTCTTGAGTGGGACAACTTATCCACCACTTGGTCCCAAATCTGCTGCATTCTCTCTACCACAGAATCCACACTTGGCCGAAGATTCCACCTGCCCTGACGAAAATCGAGGATGAAACCCAAAGTTACAGAAAAAGGGCGACATCAAAGTGGCAGTACTAGCCCTATTGTTTAGCGCAAATTCGGCCAAGCGCAAAAATGAGACCCAGTCATCCTGATCAGCATATAGGAAACATCTCAAATAGGATTCCAAAGTCTGGTTTGTGTTCTCAGTTTGCCCATTGGTCTGAGGATGAAATGCAGAGGAAAAAGATAACTGAATTCCCAGTTTGGAACAAAAAGCTCTCCAAAATCTGGAAACAAACTGGACTCCTCTGTCCGACACAATGTTCTCAGAAATCCTGTGCAACCGAACCCACCTGTTGTAAAAACAAGGGCACCAACTCAGAAGAAGATGGCAACTTTGGGAGTGGTACAAGATGGACCATCTTAGAAAATCTATCACAGATGACCCAGATAACAGTCATTCTCTGAGAGACAGGAAGATTAGAAATAATATCCATTGAGATATGAGTCCATGGCCTCCTGGGCACCGGCAGGGGCATCAACAACCCACTAGAATGAGAACAGGTCTTGGACCGAGAACAAGTCCCACAGGACTGCACAAAATTCCTGACTTCACGAGATAAGGTAGGTCACCAAAAAGACCGACTCACCAAATCTCTGGTACCAAAAATACCTGAATGACCAGCCAATGCGGAGCAATGAATTTCAGACATTACTCTTTTCCTCCACTGGTCAGGGACATACAATTTCCCCATAGGGCAACGTTCAGGTTTGTTCTCCTGAAATTCCTCCAGGGCACGTCTCAAATCGGGTGAGATGGCGGAAAGAACTACACCCTCATTTAGAATGGTAGTAGGCTCGGTCACATCAAAAGAATCTGCAAAGAAACTCCTAGAAAGGTCGTCCGCTTTAACATTCTTAGTGCCCGGAAGAAAAGAGACCACAAAATTAAAACGCGTGAAAAACAAGGCCCACCTAGCCTGTCTAGGATTCAAGCGTTTGGCTGATTCAAGATAAATCAAATTCTTGTGGTCAGTGAGGACCACAACTTGATGTCTAGCTCCCTCCAGCCAATGTCTCCACTCTTGAAATGCCCATTTCATGGCCAACAATTTCCGATTCCCCACGTCATAGTTGCGTTCAGATGGGGAGAACTTTCGAGAAAATAAGGCACAGGGATTCATCTTAGAAGTCACCGGATCTCTTTGGGACAAAACGGCTCCTGCACCAATCTCAGAAGCATCTACCTCCACCTGAAATGGGAGTGAGGCATCAGGTTGCCGTAGAACTGGAGCCGAAGTGAATCTCCGCTTAAGCTTCTGAAATGCCAAAACTGCCTCTGGAGACCAATTCACCACATCAGCGCCCTTTTTGGTCAAATCAGTCAGTGGTTTAACAATACCAGAAAAATTACTTATAAATTTACGGTAGAAATTAGCAAAACCCAAAAACTTCAGGAGAGCCTTCAAAGAAGTAGGCTGAACGCAATCATAAATGGCCTGTATCTTGGCCGGGTCCATTTCAATAGCAGACTGGTACAAAATGAATCCCAAAAATGAAATCCTCTGTACACCAAAGAGGCACTTTGATCCCTTAACATACAGAGAATTTTCCCTCAAAATCCGGAACACCATCTGGACATGTTCCACATGAGAATCCCAATCACTGGAAAAGATCAAAATATCATTCAGACAAATGATCAAAAACTTATCCACAAGGTCCCGGAAAATATCATTCATAAAAGACTGGAAGACAGAAGGGGCATTAGCCCAAAAGGCATCACCAGGTACTCAAAATGTCCCTCTGGAGTATTAAATGCTGTCTTCCATTCATCCCCGTGCTTTATGCAAATAAGATTATACGCCCCCCTGAGGTCAAGCTTGGCAAACCAACAGGCACTTTAACTCTGGAAAATAAATCAGAAATCAGGGGTAACGGGTACTGATATTTAAAAGTGATCTTGTTAAGGGAACGATAGTCCATACATGGCCTTAATGAACCATCTTTCTTGGCCACAAAAAAAAGCCAGCACCTAAAGGTGAAGAGGATGGTCTAATATGACCCTTCTCCAACGACTCCTTGATATAAGATCGTATAGCATCATGTTCGGGTACCTATAGTTGAAAAGCCGACCCTTGGGAAATTTAGACCCGGGCATTAACTCAATTGCACAGTCATAACTCCTGTGAGGAGGCAAACACGCAGACTTAAGGCCCTTTTACATTTAGCGATGCACCAGCGATCCGACCCGGTCAGGATCGCTGGTGCATCGCTAAATGATCGCTAGTGAGCTTTCATACAGAAAGATCTCACAGCGATGCAGCAGCGACGCAGCGCACGATACTTACCATTCACACACAGCGATCCTGCGTCCTCCCGCCCGCCTCCACGCGTCGCTGGACGTCACAGCAGGAAGCCCAGCAGGAAGCGCCCGACGAGAAATGGAGCCGGACATTCTCGCGCGATCAGCGATGAGCAGCGGGGGAGCCGGTCGCTGGTAAGTATCACACATAGCGATATCGCTAGCAATATCGCTAGCAATATCGCTATAACGTCACAAAACCAGTGACAATTTAGCGATATTGCTAGCGATATTGCTTAGTGTAAAACCCCCTTTACTCTCACTGAATACATCAGAAAAATCAGCCAAATAGGAATATCATGAGACTGGGGAGAGGTGGAGAAAACAGGAGTGTCACTAAGAACACATTGACAACCCCAACTCACCACAGACACAGATTTCCAATCTAAAACAGGATTATGAGTTTGCAACCAAGGGAAACCCAGAACAATAGTGTCATGCAAATTGTGCAACACCAAAAATTTTCAATTTTCTTGGTGGTCTGGGATGACCCGCATTATCACCTGGGTCCAAAACTGAGGTTTATTCTCCGCCAAAGGAGTAGCATCAATACCCCTCAAAGGGATAGGAGTCCACAGGGGTATCATGGGAAAACCACAACGCTTAGCAAAGTCTAAATCCAGCAGATTCAAAGCTGCTCCTGAATCTACAAAAGCCTTAGCGGAAAATGTAGACAAGGAGCTGATCAGGGTAATCGCCAAAAGGAACTTAGGTTGTACACTGCCCACCGCAAATGTGTGAGCAAAACGCTTTTCTCGTTTAGGGCAGACAGCAATAGTATGAGAGGCGTGACCGCAGAAAAAACACAACTTATTACACCTTCTAAACTCCTGACGTTGCGCCCTAGGCAAAACCCTATCACATTGCATGGGTTCAGAAGTTCGTTCGAAAGGCGGCAACGCCTCTCGTGTAGTTTTATGTTCACGTAAATGCCGATCAATTTGAATGGCCAATGACATGGAGTCAAGACCAGAGGGGACAGGAAATCCCACCATAACATCTTTTACGGTTTCTGCCAAACCCTTCCGAAAGAGAGCCGCTAGGGCATCGTCATTCCATTTAGTAAGGACCGCCCACTTTTGGAATTTTTGACAATATAACTCTGCAGAATCCTGACCCTGGTTCAATGCCAATAAGGTTTTCTCAGCTTGATCAACAGCATTAGGTTCATCATACAACAACTCCAAGGCTTGAAAAAATGTATCCACATTAGCCAGAATAGGATCTCCAGGTGTCAGAAAAAGCCCAATCCTAGGGATCGCCGCGCAGCAGGGAGATGACAATTTTAACCTGCTGCACCGAGCTCCCCGAGGAGTTAGGCTTCAAGGCAAGAAATAATTTACAATTATTTTTAAAATTCAGAAATTTAGACCGCTCCCCAGAAAACACATCAGGAGTAGGGATTTTTGGATCAACAGCAGAAGATTGAGCGAGATAGGCAGAAATTCCCCGCACTTCAGCAGCGAGCTGCTCAACATGATAGGACAATTGCTTAGTCTCCATTGAGACAAAAAATATCCTCTTACGGCCCAGAAAAAAAGGAAAAAATATATGAAAAAAAAATTCTGACACTTTTTTTTTTTAATTCTTTCCTTCTTTAGAGTACCATAGAGTCTACAGTTAGGCTGGTGATTCTGTTATGAATGGGTCACCGAGGAGGATAGCAGGCCCAGGCTAAACCACAGAAAACCAGAGAGGTTGGTAACTAAGCGGATTGCAGACCCCTGATCCTATCCACACAACTAGCAGTAGCCGTGGAGCGTACCTACGATGATCCTAGACGCCTCAGCACAGCCGGAGAGCTAACTAAGCCTAAAGCAAGAAAGGGGAAATCTAAACTGCCCTGGAGCAGACCCCAAAGGAATAGCTAGCCCCCAAACATATATTGTTGATGACACAAGATGAAAACACAAACGCAGGCAGAAAAATAGACTGTGCAAACGATGGGGCCCACACTGACTAGACAGGAAAGACCCTGTCTGAAATCACGCAAAAAACCCTGCAAAAAGTCCAACACTTCTGATGCACAAAAACACTGAAGTCGCACAACTTCGCCCCCACTATATCAGCACTCTGGTATATTCTGAAAGCAAAGCAAAAGAGACCTGGCACATGCAGTAACATATGGGCGGTGATTCAGCACAGCCCCAGCCGGAGCTGGCTGACCCACACAAAACTGAGATAGACAAAACCAGATCAAATGTAAACAGAATAGCATATAAACCACTTGGCTGAACATGCAGGGAAAGAGCAGGAGACATCAGACCTCAGGAGGCACAGGAAGAAAATCACCAGCAGGGATAGAGGGAGTCAGCTATCTTAAATCCCAATCAGAAACTCCAGATCTCTAGTCGTCTTCCTCATTATCAGGTGGCAAGCCTCTGTCAATCAGATCAGCTCCACTACCTCCAGAAACCACCAGAGGGAATCCAGAAAGAACTCGCAACCCCTCTGTCAATCTGACCAGCTCCACTATCTTCAGTAATCACCAGAGGGAAGCCAGAGAGAGAATTCACAACAGGTCCTCTTCCCTTTACCCATCCTCGTGTCCTATAGTGGATTCAATGAGAGAGGAATTTTGTGTTAAGTACCTCAATACATTTTTTGCAGCTAAAGAACAGGGGACTTTGGTACAAAACGTTTTTTTTTTTCTCATTAATCTCTAATGTGCCTTAACCCCTTTCCTACATTAGATGTACTATTCCGTCCATCTGACCTGGGACTTACAGTAAGTCCCAAGGATGGAATAGTACATTTAACGCGATCAGCAGCACTCACGGGGGGAGCGCCGTTTATGGCGGCCGGGTGTCAGCTGATTATCACAGCTGACACTCGGCACTGTGTCAGGGGTGGTCACGGACCGCCTCCGACACATTAACCCCTGGCACACTGTGATTAAACATGATCGCAGTTTACTGGGACATAGGAGAGAAGCGTGCAGGGAGAGGGCTCCATCCGTGCTTCCCTGAGACCCCCGGAGCGATGCTATGTTCTGCGTCGCTCCGAGGGTCCTCCTCCCTGCAAGCCTCCAGATCCGATATGGCCGCGGGGGCCTGCAGGGAGGCGGCTTCCTCAGTGCCTGCGGAGTGCAGGCACGGAGGAAGCCTGCAGCAGTGCCTGTCAGATCAGTGATCAGACACATGACAGTGATGTCCCCCCGGGACAATGTAAGGCTAGTTTCACACTTGCTTTTTTTTGCAGCGCGTTTTTCCCGCAAAAAAACGCATTAAAAAAACGCATACAAATGCATACAAACGCTGCGTTTTTTTCCAGCATTTTAATGCGCATGCAGGAAAAAAACGCAGCGTTTTTGCGCGTTTGTATGCGTTTTTTGTGCGTTTGCGTTTTTTTACAGATTTTGGAAAAACCCCACAAAAAAGAAAAAACAACCATTCAACAACACACAAGACCAATGGGACTTCATTGTGGGTGTGGTATGTTAATATATATACACCCTGTCTACAGTATTCTTCACATTTGCTTGATTCTTCTCGTGACCATGGATCTGCGCTGGAAGAGTTTTCACTTCAACTTGGATTTGGACATCGCGATGGCTCAGGCGTATGCAGTTGCTTGCCATGAACAAAGGAAGAGAGAGAGGCAGCGAAGACGGCGGCGTATGTGGATACATCCGATTGTTGAACTCCGGGAGAGCCGTGGGGCATACCATACCCTCTACAGCGAGCTCCAGTCAAACCCGGAGAAATTTACAGATTATATCCGGATGTCCCACGAAAGTTTCATGGATTTGCTTGCTCGTGTCCAACAATCCATCCGGAGACAGGACACACAGCTCCGTCGTGCGATTCCTCCTGAGGAACGGCTACTGGTGACATTACGGTATGTTTTAAAAACAAAGGGGTGTGGTCTGATGTTTTTTTTTGTAAATTTAGTATTCAAAACCTTGTGTAATTAGTTTTCGTGAATGTACTAATATTTTTTTTATAGTTTTTAAAAATAATATACATAAATATTAATTTTACTTCTTTGTCTGTTCACAGATTCCTGGCGACTGGAGAAACCCTATCCTCACTACACTTCCAGTACCGTATTGGAATCTCTACCTTGTCTGGAATTGTTGCTGACACCTGCCGGGCTCTCTGGAATGTTCTTTGCCCAGAATTTATGCCCCTGCCCACCGCTGAAAAGTGGATGGAAATTGCTGACAAATTCTGGACAGTATGCAATTTTCCCAACTGTTTGGGAGCTGTTGATGGGAAACACATACGGATCATCAAACCCCAAAGAACGGGATCTGAGTACTATAATTACAAAAAGTACTTTTCAATAGTACTCATTGCAATTGCGGATGCCGGATGTATGTTTGTAGCAGTGGACATTGGAGCATTTGGCCGTGGTAATGACTCGCAGGCTTTTAAAAACTCAGACATGGGCCGGAGGTTGTATGGCAACCAATTTAATTTCCCTATGCCACGGCCTCTTCCTCACACCGAAGCTCCGCCACTGCCCTTTGTAATGGTTGGCGATGAGGCTTTTCAAATGTGCGGAAACTTACTGAAACCCTACTCCAGCCGGGACTTGGACCACACCAAAAAAATTTTTAATTACAGGCTGACCAGGGCCAGAAGAACTGTCGAGTGTGCTTTTGGGATTCTTGTTTCCAGATGGCGAATTCTGGGCACGGCCATTAATCTTAAACTTGAAACAGTCGATGAGGTGGTGAAGGCCTGTGTGGTTCTACATAACTTTGTGATGGCTAAAGAGCACCCGACCTTTGAACTGGACGATGATGCTCCTAACCCATTGCCTGAATTCACTCAGCACACTCTCAGGTCATCCGTTGAAGTTGGCCAAATGAGGGACAAATTTGCGGCCTACTTTATTTCTGATGTAGGACGGGTGCACTGGCAAGATGAAATGGTGTAATGTTGTTGTTTATGGTAATAAAAATCCTTATTTGATACCATTACTGAGTGCACTATATTTTTTAAACTCCGATTAATTAAAAAACTTCCCATGTATAACTGAATTTTGTTATGTTCACACACCTGGGCAGGTAAATACACATACGAGTTAAAATGCAGCATTGCTAGTCTGCGTGAAATATATTGGAATGAGCAAAGCTGCAGGCCATGAATCAGGAAACCATTTTTTTTCAAGATAAAATTGTGCAAATAGTTTAAAACAAAGTATGTGATTTTCTCAAAACACAACACTCAAAACCCAACCCCAATGAAAGTCCATGGGGAATACAAGTCAGCATTGAGTGGATGAATGTAATCTGCTCCATTAAAAGTTATTACACTAGGCCTTTGAATTGACTATACTAGGCCGTGGTATTTCAAATATGAGTATACTAGGCCTTGGGGCTAGTAGTATAGTAATATGTGAAATACCACGGCATAGTATAGTCATACCAAGGCCTACTGTTATAACTCGATTTTTAACAACTAGCATCTTGTTTCAACAAAAACAAACTGGTGAAACTAGAAAGAAACTTATTTTTTAGACAAGTTTCAACAGTTTGTTTTTCATGAAACCAGATTCTATTTGGTAAAACTAGAGTTATTACACTAGGCCTTGGAATGACTATACTAGGCCGTGGTATTTCAAATATGAGTATACTAGGCCTTGGGGCTAGTAGTATATGTGAAATACCACGGCCTAGTATAGTCATACCAAGGCCTACTGTAATAACTCGATTTTTAACAACTAGCATCTTGTTTCAACAAAAACAAACTGGTGAAACTAGAAAGAAACTTATTTTTTAGACAAGTTTCAACAGTTTGTTTTTCATGAAACCAGATTCTATTTGGTAAAACTAGAGTTATTACACTAGGCCTTGGAATGACTATACTAGGCCGTGGTATTTCAAATATGAGTATACTAGGCCTTGGGGCTAGTAGTATATGTGAAATACCACGGCCTAGTATAGTCATACCAAGGCCTACTGTAATAACTCGATTTTTAACAACTAGCATCTTGTTTCAACAAAAACAAACTGGTGAAACTAGAAAGAAACTTATTTTTTAGACAAGTTTCAACAGTTTGTTTTTCATGAAACCAGATTCTATTTGGTAAAACTAGAGTTATTACACTAGGCCTTGGAATGACTATACTAGGCCGTGGTATTTCAAATATGAGTATACTAGGCCTTGGGGCTAGTAGTATATGTGAAATACCACGGCCTAGTATAGTCATACCAAGGCCTACTGTAATAACTCGATTTTTAACAACTAGCATCTTGTTTCACCAAAAACAAACTGGTGAAACTAGAAAGAAACTTATTTTTTAGACAAGTTTCAACAGTTTGTTTTTCATGAAACCAGATTCTATTTTGTAAAACTAGAGTTATTACACTAGGCCTTTGAATGACTATACTAGTCCATGTTATTTCACATATGACTATACTAGCCCTTGGGTTGGTTTTTAACATGTATTTACCCATCAGTGTGTGTGAGCGGCGCAAACAACATTAATGAAACTTATTAATGGTGAACCACAAATGTAAATTTATTTTTTATCACAAAAAAAAAATTTAAAAATTATTTTTTACGGCGTTTGGGGGCAGATGGTTTCAATTTGGGGGTGTGCAGGGAATATGCAACACTTGCAGTTGAAGACGGTGTTTGAGGGGAAGGGGCAACAAAACTTGTGGGGGAAGGTAGTCCAGTTAAGGGAATTAAACTTGGAACACTTGTAGGAGAGGAAATCTGTTCAGTTACATTAGTTGTAATGGCATGTCGCCGTAGGCTTGTGTGCCTGGACCGACTTTGGCCCAATGCCCGCCTTGATTGATTTCGCCTTGAAGTAGGGGCAAATATGGAATGTAGGTCCCCCGTCTGCTGGTATGGCTGCTGCTGCTGAGGTGGCGGCTGCTGCTGCAGAGGTTGCGGCTGCTGCTGAGGTGGCGGCTGCTGCTGAGGTGGCGGCTGCTGCTGAGGTGGCGGCTGCTGCTGAGGTGGCAGCTGCTGCTGAGGTGGTTGCTGCTGCTGAGGTGGTTGCTGCTGCTGCTGAGGTGGTTGCTGCTGCTGCTGAGGTGGCGGCTGCTGCTGAGGTGGCTGCTGCTGCTGAGGTGGCGTCTGCTGAGTTGGCTGCTGCTGCTGAGGTGGCTGATGCTGCTCTTCTTGGTCAGTGCTCGTCCTTGCAGGAGGACTGGTGGCGGCAGTGATGGCCCAGGTTTGCAGAGTGGTGGTGGCAGGGCTACTACATGTTGTAGCGGCAGGGCTGTTCCATGTTTGCCTAGTGGTGGCTGAGCTCCACGCATGCATGGGATTGGCGGTGGTGCTCCAGACAGGAGCAGCGCTTGCCATGGTGGTGTCGGTGAAGTGACCAGCTGCACTCAGACTTGTGGTGGTGTAACGGTGGGTGTCCAGCCTTTGAAGAGAGGTGTCCGTGCAGTGGTATGCAGCACAAGTCGGTAGTGAGGTGAAGCGAGTCAATGGTGGCACAGGTGGAAAGGACACCACTGACTGCTGACCGTACCGATTATGCTGCATAGCCTGCAAGAAAGCATTGTTGCAGGCCTGCAGCACATTCAGCTGTTGATCAGGACTAAGGTGTTCCGCCATGCCCTTTTCAATCTTACTAAAAAAATGGTGTGCTGGTCTGTTGAGGTCGGCCTCCAGACGGTCAAGGCGCTGTTCTACAGAATTGAAGCGGTGTTCAAAGTGGTTAAAACCACGTTCCATCAGTGCAAAACCGCTTTCAACTCTGTCGGACAGTGACTTGAGGCTGGAATTAAATGTCTCGCTCAAATGCATAAACTCGGGCAAGACATTCCTGTCCAAGGCCCTCTGCCGCTGGCGGGTAGTGCCCGCATAACCAGTGGCAGAGACCTGGGACAGGGGAACACCTGATGGCCCAGCTTCCTGGTCACCAGCTGTGTGTGTGTGGGACCTGCAAGGTGCTTCCTGGCTGTCGGATGGCTGGGACGGGTCAGAGGACGTCCGACGAAGGACCGTTCCAGGGCCAGGTTGCAGGGTGCTGCTCCAGGTGCTGTGGAAGAAAGGAAAATCATTACTACCATGCCTTTACAAGAAGCATCAGCTGTGGATTAGAAAAACACAGATTAATAAAAATAAAAACCCAAAATGTATAATACTTACGATCTTGTGGCAAGGACCGGTCTTAGGAACTGCAACGCGTGATAGTGACGGTATCTAGTTCTGGTCCTTGACGCAGATCCACTGCGAACCTGGCCCTCAGCACGAACATCACTGTTGAAGCGGTCCTTGATCGAACGCCAACGTGTTCGGACTTTGTCCACTGTTGATAAAAAAAAACAGTGCCGTCAAGTACAACAGTCACTGCTTCACAATTTAGCAATACAATACTCAAAGCAGTCACTGTACACCCCGATGACACTGTTGGGTTTCCTGCTAGAATACACCTAGCACGAAACCCAACAGTGCCGTCAAGGACAACAGTCACTGCGGCACAATGTAGCAATACAATACTCAAAGCAGTCACTGTAGACCACGATGACACTGTTGGGTTTCCTGCTAGAATACGCCTAGCACGAAACCCAACAGTGCCGTCAAGGACAACAGTCACTGCGGCACAATGTAGCAATACAATACTCAAAGCAGTCACTGTAGACCCCGATGACACTGTTGGGTTTCCTGCTAGAATACGCCTAGCACGAAACCCAACAGTGCCGTCAAGGACAACAGTCACTGCGGCACAATGTAGCAATACAATACTCAAAGCAGTCACTGTAGACCCCGATGACACTGTTGGGTTTCCTGCTAGAATACGCCTAGCACGAAACCCAACAGTGCCGTCAAGGACAACAGTCACTGCGGCACAATGTAGCAATACAATACTCAAAGCAGTCACTGTAGACCACGATGACACTGTTGGGTTTCCTGCTAGAATACGCCTAGCACGAAACCCAACAGTGCCGTCAAGGACAACAGTCACTGCGGCACAATGTAGCAATACAATACTCAAAGCAGTCACTGTTGACCACGATGACACTGTTGGGTTTCCTGCTAGAATACGCCTAGCACGAAACCCAACAGTGCCGTCAAGGACAACAGTCACTGCGGCACAATACAGAGCAGGGAAATACTCACTAAACGCCTTTTTGGCGGATGCTGTGGCGCTGTCCCAGCCATCCATCAACGCTGCGGCCACCTCATTCCATAGCCGCCGTGTCACCACATTGTCCTTGTACAGCCGGTCACGGCTGTCCCACAACGGCGAACGCTCCTGGACCAGGCTGATGAGCTGCTCATTATCCAGGTAGACGTCTTCATCCCGTTGTGGAACCTAGACAAAACACATTCATTAGAATAATCAAATTTAAATTGACTAAAAAGTTACAAAAAAAGAAAAAAAAAAAAGAGTAAAAATAGAAGATAAAAAAAAAAAAAAAACATTACAAATCATTTGATACTTACATTACGTATCACCACCGGGACTTGGCTTCGCTGCTCCTGCTGTTCGCCCTCACTATTCCCGTCCGCAGATGATGATGACGATGTCTGAAAGTTGAAAAAAACGTAAGAGATTTGGAGAAGCAGCAGATATACTTACCAGATGCACGAAAATAATCACCTCACGGTCTGCTTGCGCCAATTCCTGCCGCGATGGGGAATACTCCGATTCTGAAGACATACTGCATGTAAAAATAATAAAAATCATTAGTACATACATAATTTAAAAGGACAGGCATATAATGTAATATACTCACATTCTTCGCTGATATAATGTGTTCTTGGTTGAATGTCTGCTCTTCAATCTGTCTAGTGTAGTAGTGGCAGAGTTTTGGCAGGCACCTCCTTTATATAGCCTTTTTTTTTTGGACTTTAGAAGATTCTAACTAGGATAAAAAGTGGACACCACCCAAAAAACGCTGCGCTAAAAAAGCGCATACCTGCGCATGCCAGTGCGCACGTATGCGCATCCATAGGCTATAATGGCCATTTTTAGCGCAAAACGTGCGCATACGTGCGCATGCGATTTTTTCAAGGGCCAAAAAATGCAACATGCAGCGTCTGGAAAATACCAACGCACACCCCAAAAAAACGCAGCGCATGAAAATCGCATACATGCGCTTACAAGTGCGCAGGTATGCGCACACATGTTAAATATAGGGGAAAAATCGCATGCGCACGTATGCGTTTTTTTCCAGCGCTAAAAAACGCAAATGTGAAACCAGCCTAATAAAGTTAAAAAAAAAAAAAAGTGTAAAATTAATTTATAAAAAAAAAATCCCTAATAAATTCACTTTTTGGGAAAAAAAAGCAATAAAAATACACACATTTAGTATCGCTGCGTCCGTAACGACCCGCCCTATAAAACTGTCCCCCTAGTTAACCCCCTTGGTAAACCCCTTTAAAAAAAAAAGAAACAAAGCAAAAAAACAATGCTTTATCATCATACCACTGAACAAACAGTTCAATAACGTGCGATAAAAAAAGTATATGAATAAACATGGTACCGCTGAAAACGTCATCTTGTTCCGCAAAAAACGAGCCGCCATACGGCGTCATCAGCGAAAAAATAATAAAATTATAGCTCGCAGAATAAAGCGATGCAAAAACAATTATTTTTTTATATAAAATTGGTTTTATTACATAAAAGCGCCAAAACATAAAAAAAGACAAATGAGGTATCGCTGTAATCGTACTGACCCGAAGAAAAAAACGCTTTATCAATTTTACCGCACGTGGAACGGTGTAAACGCACCCCCCCAAAAGAAATTCATGAAATGCTGGTTTTTGTTCATTCTGGGTCCCAAAAATCAGAATAAAAAGCGATCAAAAGATGTCACATGCCCGAACATGATACCAATAAAAACGTCAACTCGTCCCGCAAAAAATAAGACCTCACATGACTCAGTGGGTCAAAATATGGAAAAATGATAGCTCTCAAAATGTGGTGATGCAAAAACTATTTTTACAATAAAAAGCGTCTTTTAGCGTGCGACAGCTGCCAAAAATAAAAACCGCCATAAATAGTAAATCAAACCCCCCGCTATCACCCCCTTAGGGAAAAATAATATTAAAAAATGTATTTCCATTTTCCGGTTAGAGCTGGGGTTAGGGGTGTGTTGGGGTTAGGGTTGGAGTTAGAATTGGGGGTTTCCACTGTTTGGGCACATTAGGGGCTCTCCAAACGCAACATGGCGTCTGATCTCAATTGCAGCCAATTCTTCCCTGAAAAAGTCAAATGGTGCTCCTTCCCTTCCGAGCTCTGCCATGCGCACAAACAGTGGTTTACCCCTACATATGGGGTACCAGTCTACTCGGGACAAATTGGACAACAACTTTTGGGGTCCAGTTTCTCCTGTTACCCTTGGAAAAATAAAAATATTGGGGACTAAAAGATCATGTTTGTGGAAAAAATATAATTTTTTTATTTTCACACCCAGGTGTTATAAACTTCTGTGAAGCACTTGGGGGTTCAAAGGGCTCACCAGACATCTAAATAAGTTCCTTGGGGGGTCTAGTTTCCAAAATACTGTCATTTGTGGGGGTTTCCACTGTTTAGGCACAAAAGAGGCTCTCCAAATGCAACATGGGGTCCGATCTCCATTCCAGCCAAAAAAAGTCAAATGGAGCTGCTTCCCTTCTGAACTCTGCCATGCGCCCAAATAGTGGTTTACCCCCACATATGGGGTATCAGCATACTCAGGGCAAATTGCACAATAACTATTGGTGTCCTGTTTCCTTTGGGAAAATAAAAATTGGGGGTGAAAAGAATTTTAATTTTATGGCTGTACGTTATAAACTTATGTGAAGCCCATGGGGGTTCAAAGTTCTCACCACACATCTAGATAAGTTCCTTGGGGGGTCTAGTTTCCAAAATGGGGTCACTTGTGGGGCGTTCGCACTTTTTAGGCACATCAGGGGCTCTCCAAATGTGACATGGCGCCCCATCTCAATTCCATCCAATTTTGCGTTGAGAAAGTCAAACGGTGCTCCTTGCCTTCTGAGTTCTGCCATGCGCCAAAACAGTGGTTCCCCCCCACATATCACTTATCAGCGTACTCAGGACAAATTGCCCAATAACTTTTGCAGTCCAATTTCTCCTGTTACCCTTGGGAAAATTAAAAAAATTGGACCTAAAGTAATTTTTTTTGTGAAAAAGTTAAATGTTTTTTTGTTTTTTTTTTAAACATTCAAAAAATTCCTGTGAAGCACCTGAAGGGTTAATGATCTTGAAGGTGGTTTTGAGCACCTTGATGGGTGCAGTTTTTAGAAAATACCCAAAAGTGACACCATTCTATCATATAGACCCCTCAAAGTGACATCAAATGTGATGTGGTCCCTAAAAATAAAATGGTGTTGTAAAAGTGAAAAATCGCTGGTCAACTTTTAACCCTTATAACTTCATAACAAAAAACATTTTTGGTTCCAAAATTGTGCTGATGTAAAGTAAACATGTGGGAAATGTTACTTATTAAGAAAATTCCAAGTTGGAAAATTGCGAAATTTTCACCAAATTTCATATCAAAGAGATTTTGCCACTAACATGAAGTACAATGTCAGAATCACCGGGATCCATGGAAGCTCCAGAGTTATTACCTCATAAAGGGACAGTGGTCAGAATTGTAAAAATTGGCCCGGGCATTAACATGTAAACCACCCTTGGGGGTAAAGGGGTTAATTCATTGTTTTGATTTCTAAAAAACTCATTATCATTCATTTGTATGTATGCATAGATTTAAATATTTTAGTTCTAACTATTTGACTTGTAATAAAATAGTGTGACAGATACGAGTTGAATTTTCATTTCTAGAATGATAAAGCTCGGTGTGACATTAGTCTTTGTAAGATGCACTTTTTCCCCAAAAAAATTTTGGGAAAAATGGGGGTGCGTCTTACAAAGCGTACATGCTTTACCGATGCTGTGGGTGTTGGCCGCAAGCTGGGATGAGGGGGGTGTCCGGGTGCCTGGCGGTTGCTGGATGCTGCTGTGGGTGTCTCCGGTGCCTAGCGGTACTGCGTGGGTGTCCGGTGTTCTGCCGACATTTTGCGACATGCCAGAGCCCCAGTACTTCCATGTTTCCCTGTGCGTGTGCTGTGTACTCCGGGAATATAGCCGGCGGCGGCGCATGCGCAGAAAATGATCTCAGGACCAAGATCTCGAGAGATGAGCTCTCAGCGCTGAAATCTCTCTCAAGATATTGGTCCCGAGATCACCGTCTGCGCATGCGCCGCCACTGCGGCGGCATACAAATTATCGGAGTCCACTGCCCACGCACAGGGAAACGTGGAAGTATCGGGGCTCTGGCATGTCGCAAAGTGTTGGCAGAACTCCGGGCAACGCTGGACTCCCACGCAGCACCGCTGGGCACTGGAGAGACCAGCAGCAGCGGCCAGCAACCACCGGAGACCCCCGCACCAGCGCCGCACATCGGAGCACCCCCTCATCCCTGCCTGCGATCTGCAGAATCACCCCACTCCTGCCTCCTCCAGCAGTGACCCTGGGACACCGCTTCATCGCAGCCACCACCCCCCGATAAGCAATAAGACGCATGGATTTTAAGAAGCACCACCATTTTATTAAAAAATATTTTTTCCTTATTTTTCTCCGAAAAATCCAGTAACCGCAGTTGGATCTGTATCGGGCTGTGTCCACACCTTGCGGTTTATTGGGGGAACTACCTGCAGGGAAGTCCTCACCAGTAGACCAGACCCGCACTTCCATGGAGCCCGTACAGCCGGACCAGCTGTATGTTTTGTATTTTTTTGTCTATAATTGTTTTTTCTTTCTTAAGCTGCTCCGCGCTGAGGGTCAGACTGCTGCTGTCACCACTGATGGGACAGGCGATGGTAGATTTTCCAGAGGAAAAATATCTTTGTAATGTTAGGCAATATTCACGGTTTATTTTTTAGATACTAATGGCTTACAAAATTCTGACGACCTGTGACAGAGCTGGAATGAATGTGTCGCGTGGATTTATGTCTTGCTCCATCAATGAAGGAATGTGCTCCTCAGACCTCCTGAAGACCACAACCCTGGATCAGACCTAACATCACAGGACAACAATGGGATGTGCACACGTTGCGGAATTTTCCGTGGGGAATCTGCATCTTTTGGCAGAATCCGCAGGTCAAAATCCTTGCGTTTTTTATGCTGATTTAGTGCGGATTTGGCCTGCGTTTTTACAGCTGTGGATTCCTATAATGGAATGGGTGTAAAAACGCTGCGGAATCCGCACAAATAATTGACATCCTGCGGTTCCGCGCAGATTTTTCCGCAGCATGTGCACAGCGGGTTTTTTTTTCTCCGTAGAACAACATTGTACTGTAAACCACTTGTGGATCTGCAGGAAATCCGCAACGTGTGCACAGACCCTAAAACCTCCCCCTCCTTATCTATGAACTGCCCCAATATTTCTAGCCACAGCTGTGTATCACTCTCCCATATTGATAGTTCTGCTTCCCTTGTTTCCTGCCTGTTCTGTAGAATATGTGACTCTTCACATCCTGAGTCTCGCGCATGCTGGCATAATAATCAGCTGAATGCGATCCTCTGCATATTGGCCTGCACTCGGAGCAATGTTCTTCTATCAGGCCGGGCAGATCGGGGGGGTTTTCTCATCTGGACTCGCAATGTGACTGAACTCAGATGGGTCTGAGCAGAAAACATTGGCTGCCATCCGGCCCATCAGTGCGACATTTATAAAGATACAATTCTGTAATATGGAAAGTGGTCCTGTAAAAGATTAATAGCTCATGATTAACAAAAACTGGGCTAGCACAATAATGAGAAGTGAGAACAATTCCTCCCTGTGGAGATCTGAGGTTGTGGGGTGTAATAATCACCGAGGCAGGTCACCGATGCAACTATTCTTATTCCATAAATCCAGCGTTGTACAACAAATCCATGTAGATGGCCGACATGTAATGTCCTCAGTCCACAATGTCCCCATCTTACATCTCCAAAACTCCATAGTCCATGGGGTCCATTAAACGATGGTCCGTCTTCTGGTGGCAGCGGTCGGTCTCCGGCACCTTCCGCTGAGCCTCTAGTCCATAAACACATGCAGCCGAAACAAAACCGCAGCGCTCCCAGAGTGAAGCGTAAAAGGCCGTGCAGCAAGTGGCAGGGAAGGCCGCAAGTGACTGTCCAGTGCTCAGCTTTCCCTGCTCTGCACGTGTGCGGTACTCACAGTCACGGTGTGCACAGCACCTTTCTCTGTTTCTGTCATGGGGCCCAAGGCACCTTTATCTCCCGCGGTCCCGCTGTGGACAGCGAACGCAGCCTGCCGCAGCGCCGATACTCGGTAGACGGAGTGAGCTGCTCTCAGCTGTGCGCTGCTGCTGGTTATCGCCAAACTGACTGCTGTAGCGCGCGCTTTTCCTTTTATCCTGGGTCATGAGGTCGGTCCAGCTCCTCATTACGGCCCCATGCAACATGGGAGGCAGCCTCAACAGTTCTGGACCAGGCTCGGTACAGGTACCTGCAGCCCAGTCTTCGTCCGTACAACAGCACCACCACCAGCAGTGTCACCGAGCATCTGCACCCCGTCCCATGGAAGTGTCCAGCTCTCCGTCACCCAAACCCTAGACAGAAAGAGGAAATACACTACTCACCCACTGGCCCTGAATAACAGCATGTACAGATTCCTGGCCTTTGAAACGCTGCCATTCCATCTAATGGAGAAAAACAGTTTTAAAAAAGTGATTGTGGTGGCTGTTGTGCAGTACGTGGTTCCCATGCACCACTAATTTTTCAAGCGGGGCCATCAGTGTCCAGCACACACATGTTGCAGCCAAAATCAGGTGTGCAACACCATCAGTGGCAAGGTCCAGATAACTACCGATAGGCGGAACAGTAAGCACGGGCAGGGACGTTACTGCGCAGGAGCTGTGGACAGTGACTAAACAAGAGACCGATGAGTGGTTGGGGCTGCTGAACATAAGTCTTGGCCTGGTGGGGTGCGATAAGGGCTCATGCTCACTTGCGGTGAAATCGGACAAATTCAATCCAATAAAAAAATCAAATTGAATTTGTACCAATGTTACTCTATGATGGTGTGCTCATCTGCGTATTTTTCCAGCTCAGATCGGATCAAGATCAGGCTGGAGAAAAAAATCGCAGCATGCTGCAATTGTAATCACAAATCGGATCGCATCCTGCAATAGAAGTCAATGGGTACGATAAAAAAATCGGACAGCACTCAGACCATGCGAATGCTGTCCGATTTATACGCACCGCTGTCCTTTGAAAAGCCGGCAATTCATGTCCAGCTATTGTAAAATCACACTGACAGCTCAGAAAAGAATAGATAGAATAGATACAGTATATACACATAGAATACCGTATTTTTCCGACCATAAGACGCACTTTTTTCCCCCAAAATTTTGGGGGAAAGTGGGGGGTGCGTCTTATGGTCGCAATACAAGAAACTAACCTAGCTGGTGGCAGCGGGCGGGGCTCTGCGGTGCGGTGGTGGCAGCGGGCAGTGCTCCGGTGCAGGGGTGGCGGCTCCGCCGGCATTTCTTCGCACCCCGGAGGCCCCCGCAGATCCCTTGCTGGCCGCCGCCATGTTGCCCCTGCACCGGAGCACTGCCCGCTGCCACCACCGCACCGCCGAGGGCCGCGCGCTGCCACCACCGCACCGCAGAGCCCACCTGCCCCTACCCCAGCACAGAGCCGCCCGCTGCCACCACCACAGAGCCCACCTGCCCCAGCACAGCTGCCCCAGCCCAGCTGCCCCAGCACAGAGCCGCCCGCTGCCACCACCACCACAGAGCCCACCTGCCCCAGCAGTTGCCCCAGCGCAGCTGCCCCTACCCCAGCACAGCTGCCCCAGCACAGAGCCGCCCGCTGCCACCTCCGCAGAGCCCACCTGCCCCAGCAGTTGCCCCAGCGCAGCTGCCCCTACCCCAGCACAGAGCCGCCTGCTGCCACCACCGCAGAGCCCACCTGCCCCAGCACAGCTGCCCCAGCACAACCAACCTGCCCCAGCACAGAGCCGCCACCGCACGAGCCTGGACCACTGAGTGACCCCTGTGACTACTTCACCTGTGCCGGATCCCTTCCCAGGTAAGCTGAATTCGGACTGTAAGACGGACCCCCATTTGACACATTATTATTTTTTTCCCTATTTTCCTTCTGAAAATTGGGGTGCGTCTTATGGTCCGGTGCGTCTTATAGTCCGAAAAATACGGTACATAAATATATATACATGTCAGTGACACAAACACAGTGCCTTGCGAAAGAATTCGGCCCTCCGGAACTTTTCAACCTTTTCCCACATATCATGCTTCAAACATAAAGATACCAAATGTAAATTTTTGGTGAAGAATCAACAAGTGGGACACAATTGTGAAGTAGAATGAAATTTATTGGTTATTTTAAATTTTTGTGGAAAGTCAAAAACTGAAAAGTGGGGCGTGCAATATTATTCGGCCCCTTTAGCGTAATACTTTGTCGCGCCACCTTTTGCTGCGATTACAGCTGCAAGTCGCTTGGGGTATGTCTCTATCAGTTTTGTACATCGAGAGACTGAAATTCTTGCCCATTCTTGCTTGGCAAACAGCTCGAGCTCAGTGAGGTTGGATGGAGATCGTTTCTGAACAGCAGTTTTCAGCTCTTTCCACAGGATGCCGTCAATCACCACTGGGAGGACCGGTCGCCCTCCAACATACTTGGCTCGCCACTTCTTTGGGCCTTGTGGTCCTACTCCTGGGGGGATGGTCCTCTGCCCCAGGGGTTGCTCATTTAAATAACAGAATCTTGCGATGTGGCCTGCCTTGCAGCAGTGACGACAGATGGGACGTCCATCCTGGTCATAGCGATCGTTGTCACTCCCCTCGGAGTGGCAGGATCCTCTTCTTCCGTAGCCATGGGACATCCTCTGGAGTGGAGGCCAGCTGGATCTTCTCCTTTGAGGACATCTGTATGGACTGCACAGTTTTGGCGAGTGCAGCCATATTTTTGGTCAGCTCTTGGACCTGAAGGCGCAGTTCTGTAGATGGATCATTATCCAAAGTCTGTGCGTCAGCCTCCGAGGGAAAGATGCTGCTTCTTGGTGGTATGTGATTGCTGGGCGCCTAGGGGGTGCTGGACGGCTGACATTTGGTTCATTCAGCACCCGGTTAGCCCTGTCTTTAAAGTCTGCAAAGTCTAGATCAGGGGTTTGTAGGGCTATGATGCGCAGCTGTGCTCTGGGTGCTGGATAGGAGTCCCTCAGTAAATTGGTCCTTTAACAACCTGTCTCCATCTTTCACACTGTCTGAGTCAATCTGCTTTATGGCTCGCAGCGCCTCCTGCAAGTTAAGAGCATAGTCCCATATACTGTCCTGCACTCTTTGCTTACACCCAAAGAATCTCATTTTTATTTCAGCTGCAAAGCAGGTGTCAAAGGTGCTTCTTAGCTTAGCCAGAATCTTTTTAACAGGCTCTTTATCAGTGTCCTGCCAGGACTTTACTTCTCTTTGCGCTGCACCAGTTAGCTGCCCAATAAGGATGTTCACTTTTTGGTTTTCAGACAGAGGATACACCTCAAACAAGCTGCACAGTCTCTTTGAATTCACTCAGGGTATGTGACTCCCCTGAGTACTGCGGTAACCAGGCCACTCCCGGTATATAGGGCATGGACAGCGGCATTATGGGGACTGCTGCGCTGGTTCTTGAGGTGCTCTGGAGGCGGTGCTGGATTCTGCGGTGCCATTGAAGCCGCAGCTGCGCTGGCCCCTGCACCTTGCGGCGCTGTGGGGGGTGCAGTGGCGTCCACCGCTGCATCTTCTCTTCCCCCCTAGTTAACGTTTGCCAGGCCCCGTGTTTCACTGGCTTACCGTTTGCCGCTCCAGGGGCTGGATGATCGGGGATGCCAGGACTGCAGGCCTCAGTTCCTCACATCCCGCCCGCTGGTCTCTTCCCGCGCAGCACTTCACTTTTCGCGCTCTCTTGCAGGCTCCACCCATGAAGGCACACCCCTTTGGCTTCCCGCACACGCCAAATGGGGTAATGGCGGCAATTGCAAAATAAGTCTATGGCACACAATACAGTCTCTGGCACACAGGACCTGGTAGCACTGGACTTCGTAAATCCTGTTCGTGACGCCAAAATGGATCGCCTGCCAGGGCAGTGGGGTTACTCGGTACCGGGCCGGTGTCTCAGAGGGACGTGTCACGGTGGCGGGGACCCGGTCTGTGGCCCTAGGAGTCCATGCAAAAGGGGTGAAATGTGGCTGAATAAAGTTTATAGGTGGATGATACGTGACGCCACCTGTGGTGCTCGGCAATGAAGGGGCTAAGCCGACACTGCAGGCAGATCCTCTGGGACAGATGGTATAAGGCAGCAACGTGTAAGAGCTCCCCACAGGTAGAGCTGTAGTCCCAGGGCAGTGGTAATAGGTGTTGAGGGAGAGGGTGCAGTGTTAGGCACAGAGATGTAGCAGTGCTGAAGGGGTTGCAGGAAGGAGGCAATGGCACAACAGGGTGCTGTTTCCTTTACCTTTACTTTGCTTTGTAAGTGCAGTCGAGGATCCAGATTACAGATGGAACAGGAGTTAATCAGCCTGGAAGCAACTTAGGAATCTCTTTATGCAGATGGGTTGTGTAGTCTCCTTCCTAGCGCTTATCTGAGGTACTTGCAGTACTGAGTTACACTGAAGTTCCCCTTGCTTGCTCTCTTTTAGAACTACCCTTGTATGGCAGACAGCCGTAGCCTCCTCTGTTGTGAGTTCATTCTCCCCTTCGTCACTGAGGTCTGGTGAACTCCCTTATCTGGTAAAGGAAGGTAATGAGCCTGATTATCAGGCACCTGAGTCTAATGATGATGACTGGCTGAGTGGAGTCACGGACTGGATATAAGGCTGCCGATGCCCTTCTGCCCTGCGGGTGATTTCTCTGTGGACTTCTAGGAAACCAGTCAGATTCCTGCTCCTCTAAAGCTAAGTTTTCTGCTTTGCCTTTTAGCATTTGTGTTTTGTTTTTGTTTGCCTTGCTTTTCTGGATTCTGCCATTCCCTGCTGGGGTGAGCTGATTCTTCTTTTGCCTGTTGCTCTGTCTTCAGAATATTCCTGAGTACTGACATAGTCTTTTTGAAGCCTAGCGTCTTCAGGGCCTTTTTCACTGTCAGTCTGTTGGCTCTTATTTTCATAGGGTTTTTCACGGATTGCAGACAGCAGCCTTCCTGTCCTTTCCTATCTAGTTAGCTTGGGCCCCGTCTTTGCTCAGTCTATCTTTCTGTCTGTGTTGTGTTCTTTCTTCTTGCTTCACCGTCATTATATGTGGGGGGCTTCCTTTTGCTTTGGGGTCTGCTCTGGGGCAGTTTAGATTTCCCTTTCTGTCTTTAGGCTATTTAATTCTCCGGCTGTGATCGAGGGGTCTAGGGCATCGTAGGAACCCCCCACGGCTACTGCTAGTTGTGTTGATAGGTTCAGGGGTCTGCAATCCGATAGCTTCCAACCTCTCTGGTTTTCTGGACTTAGCTGCATTTCTGTTTTTGCCTCCTACGGTGACTCAATCATAACACTCCTCCTTCTATGGCTCACACTCGTTGCTGCTGTGCCTCCGAGTCTTATGTGGGAACAGAGCATTTACAGCCTCCTGTTCCTCCGGTTTCTGTTGCAGGAACATCAGCATCCATACAACCTCGGAGACCAGACTCCGGACCATGCGCTACAGCTAGAAGTGAGCCTGAATTCCGCTCAATCCTCCAGCTCATCTCTCCCACATCCACACACTTTGCCATCTCCACACGAACTCACTAACTTCCCTTTCCTGGCCACAGAGAGCAGCTCCTCAGCAGTTTGGGTTCAGAGCTCCCTGTGCTGGCCTGGAGTGGGAACTGTGCTGTGTGCTGGATTTACCTGCTAGAGAGATCCTTCATTGCTTCCAAGCAAGACATCACACTCCCTAGGAGGAAGGTAATGCCACTGTGGCGACCATACTCCAGGGGGTGCCACAGAAGCACTCGGCTGAGTGGTTCTGTTCTGAATTTAGACGTTGGGCAGCTGGGATTTCTTGGAGTGATGCCGCCCTTTGGGGGTTGTTCCGTAGAGGCCTGTGTGAATGTCTGAAGGATGCCCTGCACTTCATCCTCCACCTGACTCCCTGGAGGATGCCATGACCCAAGCTGTTTGTATGGATAGCAGACTGTGGTCAAGAGGCGTTATGCAACTCAAAACATCGTTATTCTCCAGTCGAGGTGATACCCGGACTCCTCCTGTGGCTATGGAGGTGAGTGCTGTCACCTGTGAGGAGAAGGAAATAAGATGCCGCCGGGAGAAGCAGTTGTGCTTCTATTGTTGGGAATCTGGATATTGGAAGAAGGACTGCCCTTCCTGTCCGTCGTCCTCCAAGGTGGCGGGAAATGACTAAGTCTGGGTAGTAGTCGAGGAGGCTACCAAGACATTCAGGTACACTTTTCCTCACTTGCAAAAATTGTGCTTCAGTTGAAACTGGAACTTGATGGTCCTGTTCAGACTACCGCCTTTGTTGACTGTGGTTCTGTTGTTAACCTGATTGATACCCATATTATGACTCTTAATAAGATAGGGACAGTCAGCAGGATCCTGTTAAACTTGTGACAATTGACTCGTCCCTTCTTACCCAGTATGGTATCTGTTTCAGGTCTGAACTTTTTTCTCTGAAAGTGGGTCCCACTCATGTGGAAAAACTAAGTTGTCTTGTGTTAGATAACTTGCCTGTGGGACTGGTACTGGGGATGCCTTTGCTTCAACGCCATAATCCTACCATTGATTGGGTAACGGGGGAGCTCACTCAATGGGGATGCAAGGATAAATGTTATAACCTGAGACCTCTTGTTAACTTTGTTAAATCCATATCTGTGTCATCTGTCGGTCTGGAAGGTATTACGGAATACCTGAAGAATTTCGAAGATGTGTTTTCCAAAAGCAAAGCTGAGGCGCTGTCACCACATAGACCATACGATTGTGCCATTGATTTACTACCTGGAGCCAAGTTACCTAAGGCTCGGTTGTTCAATTTGTCTGGGCCAGAGTGCCAAGCCGTGAAGGAGTACATAGCTGAGAGTCTCCGCAAAGGGCATATCAGGCCTTCTGTTTCACCCGTGACAGCAGGGTTCTTTGTGAAGAAGAAAGATGGTGGTTTGCAGCCGTGCCTTGACTTTCAGGAACTTAACAAGATAACGGTTAGGAACACTTACCCGCTTCCCCTCATCCCAGACTTAAGGCTCCGTCACACACAGCGATCTTGCTAGCGAGATCGCTGATTTTGTGACACATCAGTGATCTCTCCAGCAAGATCGCTGTGTGTGACGGGGATCAGCGACCGGCCCCCCTGCTCGTTATCGCTGATCGTCGTCGAATGTCCCGGGCCATTTTTTGAATGCTGGTCTCCCGCTGCCCAGCGCGCATCGCTGCATGTGGCAGCGAGAGACCAGCGATCAGTGACGCTGGTTTCTAATGTAAACGTCAGGTAACTAGGAGCCCAACGGCTCTTGGATACCGGCTGTTTACCTTGGAAATGAGCGTGCACGCTGGTTTCCAGGGTAAACAGCGGGTATGTAGGAGCCGTGGGGCTACTAAAAAGAGAAGCAGCATGGATTGTGGATTGCGATGCACAAGTTCCCCTTGGCCTCAATGATAAATTGAATATGTCCGTGTGGCTATGATCTATATTTCTTTTAATTTTTTATATTAGTCATTTCTCTGTACTCGCTGTAAATGTTTTGCACTTCTCAGTTAACCATTCCCTAACCCTTGTTAAAACGAAGTGGTGTAACCCCCTGACAAGCATGGACCGGCAGAAGTGCTAAGCAAGAGCGAAACGGCCATAGTCCGTCAGGCTCTCTAATCTGTATAGCTCCCTGCTACCTGCACGCCACACTCTAATATGGTTTCATGTCTCGTTTCACCATGGAATAAAATTGCAAGAAGGATCTGGGTGACAATTCTTTCAATTTCTTATGATTACTCTTATACGTATACGCAATGGTGATGAATGGAAGGCCGCATTCAATACACCGGAGGGTCATACTGAAAATTTGGTGATGCCATTCAGAATAAACAATGCTCCGGCAGTCTTTGAAAATGTCATTTTTTTTTTCTCACCGATGGGTAGATTTGCGGTAGTTTACCTGGATGATATATTGAGTTACTCACGTCCTCTGCAGGAGCATCAAGAGCATGTCAGACAGCTGGAGTGGGAAAAACATTACCCAGCAATCCCTTTTTGACATTTTGAAGACCTCCATAATTGAAAAATGTCCTAGCACCAAGAAACACAAAAGAGAAGAAGGAAGATTTGCTAAAAATTGCCTGTCTCCCGAATAAACTCATTACATGCAATCTGAAAACTTGCCTCTGCTGTGACTCGATCTGCCATGGTCTCTCTGAATTCACCCTTATTTCTACTGGTGAAATTTTCCCGATCAAAACTCCCATGTCATGTTCCACCAGTTATGTTACACACGTGATTATATGCTCATACCAGACATTATATGTGGGAAGGACGACCCAACCCCTCCACAAAAGGCTGAACTCACACCGTTCCAATACTCCATAGGGTTTTCTCCAACATGGGCTTTCACGTCACTGCACCATCAAACACAAGAAAGATTCCACACAACTGAGAATATTCCCCACAGAGGAGATTCCCCCACAGGGTCAGAATCGCATTGGATATCTACATCGGGAAGAAATCTTCTGGATTTATAAACTAAACCCCCTTACTCCAAATGGCCTCAGTGAGATTACAGATGTTACAGAGGCTCCTGCTGCACCAGCCTGGGATAAGTCAGATCATCAACGAACACCTCCTGTGACCCGGCTCCACCAGCGCTGCCGATCCCCCCCCCCCGGGTTTACTGAATTCAGACTGTGGGACAGACCCCCATTTGACACATTAACTTTTGCCCTATTATCCTTCTGAAAATTTGGGGTGCCTCTTATAGTCTAGTGCGGCTTATAGTCCGAAAGATACAGTATATCTTTATTCATTCTTTTAGGTGACCTCACTTCATTCATAGGCACTTTATAATATAATTATTGTATGTAAGTGTGTTCTGTTTTCTCATGAACTATAATTTATCTTTGTGTGACGGACTTTCTCATGAACTTTGACATTTTGTGATTTGTTGGCATTTTTTCATTTCAAAGACATACTGATAGGGAATTTAGATTGTGAGCCCCATCGGGGACAGCGATGATAATGTGTGCAACCTGTAAAGCGCTGCGGAATATAAGTAAATAAACATTTTTAATGAAAATCTCCATCTCCGATCGTCTCCATCAGCAGCGCAGGTACAGACACATTATACCCGGATCAGCTCTTCTGCTCGGTCTTTGGCCCCGGGTCCTGCAGCAGCTGATTTATGCATTGAGCATGGTGTAAAGGCGCCACTCCATCAGGTGAGTGTAATACTCCCCTACTCTCATTATATCTGGTTATCAGGTAAGACCCTATTTTTCGCTTGTTTGTTCCTCAGTATCTCGACTACAAGAAATCTCTGTAACACTTTCAGGTTACTTGGATAAAACCAATGAAGGGACTGCTGGGACCGTAACGGGGTCCATCTGAACCCCCAATGCAGAAGCCACATGTCCTGAGAACTGGACCTGCTGGACCACAAATTGTCATTTCTTCAGGTTACCAAATAAATAGTTGTCACGTAGACCCTGGAGACCCTGTCTGACATGCTCAGCATGCTCCTCCAGAGGACGGGAGTAACTCACTATATCATCCAGGAAAATTACCACAAATCTACCAATCAGTGAGAAAAAATAATTACTGACATTGTCACAGACTGCCGGAGCATTGGTTACCCCGAATGGCGGCATCAGGTTGGGTTTTCTTACCACGAATATTGGATTTATGTTGGGGCCCCCTGTCCCTGACAGCCGGTGTCGTTTCCCCTACAGAGGCTAATCCACAAGGGCCCTGAGGAGCGAGACTCGGGCGAGTTTCTCCCAAGTGTGACCCCGGCCTCAGCCGGACTCTGGAAGGAGGAAATAACCGAGATTTGGGCATTTCAGCTCCTGGTGTGGAGTCGATAGCACAATCATATGCCGACATATAGTAGACGGCCGGTAACTGGTGAGAATTCCCTCATGTGTGGGGTCTATTTCCCTCCAGAGAAATCACACGTTATATTCCACACATAACAATGTGTAGAGAAGGCGGCGCGGGGTAATTGTGCCAGTAGTGAGGGGCGAATAATGGCGGGAATGTCACTGACTGAGGAGAAGGCTCCATGGAGGTCTTCACTCCAGAGATCATGAGACCCCTGACTCCTCCCCTCCTGTGACCTCATCACAGGTCCTGTGCACAGAGCAGCCATATATGTGGAGTGCGGCTCTGCAGGTTAGTGGTGGGCGGTCCGGCTCTTCTGGCTCCTTTCTCCACTTTTCTCCCTCCTGTCCCTTCACTATAAAGCCTGGGCCTCATTATACAGCTGTACAGTGGTCTAGTGAAGGCTTTTTAGCCCTTTCCTCAGACTGTAGCTCCTGGGATCAGGCCCTCACTCCTGTCCCTTCACTATAAAGCCTGGGCCTCATTATACAGCTGTACAGGGGTCTAGTGAAGGCTTTTTAACCCTTTCCTCAGACAGTAGCTCCTGGGATCAGGCCCTCACTCCTGTCCCTTCACTATAAAGCCTGGGCCTCATTATACAGCTGTACAGGGGTCTAGTGAAGGCTTTTTAACCCTTTCCTCAGTCTGTAGCTCCTGGGCACAGGCCCTCACTCCTGTCCCTTCACTATAAAGCCTGGGCCTCATTATACAGCTGTACAGGGGTCTAGTGAAGGCTTTTTAGCCCTCAGACTGTAGCTCCTGGGAACAGGCCCTCACTCCTGTCCCTTCACTATAAAGCTTGGGCCTCACTATACAGCTGTACAGGGTTCTAGTGAAGGCTTTTTAGCCCTTTCCTCAGTCTGTAGCTCCTGGGAACAGACCCTCACTCCTGTCCCTTCACTATAAAGCCTGGGCCTCACTATACAGCTGTACAGGGTTCTAGTGAAGGCTTTTTAGCCCTTTCCTCAGTCTGTAGCTCCTGGGAACAGACCCTCACTCCTGTCCCCTCACTATAAAGCCTGGGCCTCATTATACAGCTGTCCAGGGGTCTAGTGAAGGATTTTTAGCCCTTTCCTCAGGCTGTAGCTCCTGGGAACAGGCCCTCACTCCTGTCCCTTCACTATAAAGCTTGGGCCTCACTATACAGCTGTACAGGGGTCTAGTGAAGGCTTTTTAGCTTTCCTCAGACTGTAGCTCCTGGGATCAGGCCCTCCTGTCCCTTCACTATAAAGCCTGGGCCTCATTATACAGCTGTACAGGGGTCTAGTGAAGGCTTTTTAGCCCTTTCCTCAGACAGTAGCTCCTGGGAACAGGCTCTCACTCCTGTCCCTTCACTATAAAGCCTGGGCCCCATTATACAGCTGTACAGGGGTCTAGTGAAGGCTTTTTTAGATCTTTCCTCTGTAGCTCCTGGGAACAGGCCCTCACTCCTGTCCCTTCACTATAAAGCCTGGGCCCCATTATACAGCTGTACAGGGGTCTAGTGAAGGCTTTTTAGCCCTTTCCTCAGACAGTAGCTCCTGGGAACAGGCCCTCACTCCTGTCCCTTCACTATAAAGCCAGGACCTCATTATACAGCTGTACAGGGGTCTAGTGAAGGCTTTTTAGCCCTTTCCTCAGACTGTAGCTCCTGGGCACAGGCCCTCACTCCTGTCCCTTCACTATAAAGCCTGGGCCTCATTATACAGCTGTACAGGGGTCTAGTGAAGCCTTTTTAGCCCTTTCCTCAGACTGTAGCTCCTGGGCACAGGCCCTCACTCCTGTCCCTTCACTATAAAGCCTGGGCCTCATTATACAGCTGTACAGGGGTCTAGTGAAGGCTCTTTAGCCCTTTCCTCAGACTGTAGCTCCTGGGCACAGGCCCTCACTCCAGTCCCATCACTATAAAGCCTGGGCCTCATTATACAGCTGTACAGGGGTCTAGTGAAGGCTCTTTAGCCCTTTCCTCAGACTGTAGCTCCTGGGCACATGCCCTCACTCCAGTCCCTTCACTATAAAGCCTGGGCCTCATTATACAGCTGTACAGGGGTCTAGTGAAGGCTTTTTAGCTCTTTCCTCAGTCTGTAATTCCTGGGCACAGGCCCTCACTCCTGTCCCTTCACTATAAAGACTGGGCCTCATTATACAGCTGTACAGGGGTCTAGTGAAGGCTTTTTAGCCCTTTCCTCAGTCTGTAGCTCCTGGGCACAGGCCCTCACTCCTGTCCCTTCACTATAAAGCCTGGGCCTCATTATACAGCTGTACAGGGGTCTAGTGAAGGCTCTTTAGCCCTTTCCTCAGACTGTAGCTCCTGGGCACAGGCCCTCACTCCAGTCCCTTCACTATAAAGCCTGGGCCTCATTATACAGCTGTACAGGGGTCTAGTGAAGGCTTTTTAGCCCTTTCCTCAGTCAGTAGCTCCTGGGATCAGGCCCTCACTCCAGTCCCTTCACTATAAAGCCTGGACCTCATTATATAGCTGTACAGGGGTCTAGTGAAGACTTTTTAGCCCTTTCCTCAGACTGTAGCTCCTGGGATCAGGCCCTCACTCCAGTCCCTTCACTATAAAGCCTGGACCTCATTATATAGCTGTACAGGGGTCTAGTGAAGACTTTTTAGCCCTTTCCTCAGACTGTAGCTCCTGGGATCAGGCTCTCACTCCAGTCCCTTCACTATAAAGCCTGGGCCTCATTATACAGCTGTACAGGGGTCTAGTGAAGGCTTTTTAGCCCTTTCCTTAGACTGTAGCTCCTGGGCACAGGCCCTCACTCCTGTCCCTTCACTATAAAGCCTGGGCCTCATTATACAGCTGTACAGGGGTCTAGTGAAGGCTTTTTAGCCCTTTGCTCAGACTGTAGCTTCTGGGCACAGGTCCTCACTCCTCTCCCTTCACTATAAAGCCTGGGCCTCATTATACAGCAGTACCGGGGTCTAGTGAAGGCTTTTTAGCCCTTTCCTCAGACTGTAGCTCCTGGGAACAGGCCCTGACTCCTGCCCCTTCACTATAAAGCCTGGACCTCATTATACAGCTGTACAGGGGTCTAGTGAAGGCTTTTTAGCCCTTTCCTCAGACTGTAGCTCCTGGGAACAGGCCCTCACTCCTGTCCCTTCACTATAAAGCTTGGGCCTCACTATACAGCTGTACAGGGGTCTAGTGAAGGCTTTTTAGCTTTCCTCAGACTGTTGCTCCTGGGATCAGGCACTCACTCCTGTCCCTTCACTATAAAGCCTGGGCCTCATTATACAGCTGTACAGGGGTCTATTGAAGGCTTTTTAGCCCTTTCCTCAGACAGTAGCTCCTGGGCACAGGCCCTCACTCCTGTCCCTTCACTATAAAGCCTGGGCCTCATTATACAGCTGTACAGGGGTCTAGTGAAGCCTTTTTAGCCCTTTCCTCAGACTGTAGCTCCTGGGCACAGGCCCTCACTCCTGTCCCTTCACTATAAAGCCTGGGCCCCATTATACAGCTGTACAGGGGTCTAGTGAAGGCTTTTTAGCCCTTTCCTCAGACTGTAGCTCCTGGGCACAGGCCCTCACTCCTGTCCCTTCACTATAAAGCCTGGGCCTCATTATACAGCTGTACAGGGGTCTAGTGAAGGCTTTTTAGCCCTTTCCTCAGACTGTAGCTCCTGGTCACCATGTGATCTCACCATAACCCTAACAAGCTAATTAAGGTGTGAAATCTTCGTCAAAATTATCTCAGTACACAAATCTCCCAGGGTGCCCAAAGTTTTGCATCGCCCCTTTCTCCTTTTTGCAATTATGAAATTGTAAAAAAGTCTATATATATTTTTTTATTATTATTTTTGCCTAAAATACAAAGGCCATGTGTGATCTTAGAGGTTCGGCCTTTTAGAGATCATTTCATCTTCATCTTACTACTGCTCACAATAACGGTCATTTTGACCCGGGGCGCCCACACTTTTACATGCCGCTGTCAATGCTTCATCCCGCTGGTGCTCAATATTTAATAGGGTCTCACTATTAAACTTAATGAAAAGTTTGGTGAATGTCTTTGAGCTGTTATTACTAGAGATGAGCGAATATCGTCGGAGAAGTTGTTATTGGCTAATATCACTTACAGAATAGCTGCATCGGGACCCCGGATCCCTGGAGCGCTCCCGATAATCAGCTGCATGTGTCGCCCTCCATGCAGGTGCTGTGACTAGCGGAGCTAGGACCGCTCGGATCACAGAGATATGGTTATTATATATCTATGTTATAGGGCTTTCGCAGGGCAGGCTCTTAAAGGTTTACTTCTAACTCCTGATTTCAAATAAAGAGTTTTTTCCCCCGCACTTTTTTCCTTTCAGTTGAGGCTGAGAGAAGCCAAATGGTGTAACAGCAGGGGGCCTCCTATTCCTAGTGTGAACACAGGCTGCAAAGGAGGGGGGGTGACACTGCTCTGTGTGTGTGAAGGGAGGAGGGGTGAAGCTGCAGTGCCAGCAGCCTGGATTGTCCTATAGTGCTGGATCTTTCTGGAAAGTTACAACAGAAAACATCATATTTTTGTAGGCAAAACCCCGTACCTCACAGACATTGTATATCACAAACATATCCTACACAAGGATGACCGGTTAAAAACACTATTCAAAGACCCCCCCTTGCTATGTTACAGACAACCTCCCAATCTAAGAAACATCATTATCCGAAGTTCAGTGCCCTCAGATTCACCAAGAGGAACATATCCTTGCAATGGGAGAAGATGCAAAACCTGCATTCACATAGAGACCAAAGACAAAATCCGAATTCCCAACACAGCAGGACTATAAGATCCCAGGGACATTCACATGTTCCTCTTCCAATGTGGTGTATTTAATTCTATGCAATATATGTCCTGTGGGTGGCCTCTATGTTGGAGAAACAGGACAGAGACTGAGAGCAAGGATGAGGTCTCATCCTCATACAATTACAGACAAAAAAACCCATTTACCTGTGGCCAAACATTTCTGTGGTCCAGGACACAACATAAACAATATGAAAGTTGTCATTTTAAAAGGCAATTTTAAATCACAGAAACACAGGAGAGTGTGGGAGCAGAAATTCATTAAAATCTTTGATTCTATTCACACAGGACTCAATTTGTCAGAAGGTTTTATGGCCTATTACCATATCTGAGCTACTTGCTTCAAACAGCCCTTTGATCTCACAGAATTTTCACACCTCTGATGTAATCTTACCTAATTAAGGATTTTCCCTTCAAGCTCAGTATTTGTTTATTGAGATTGTATTGTCTATTTAAATGTCCATGTATCACACCAGCATGTGCTTTAAACTGTATATAAAAAAGGTTTCTTCAAATATTTTGTTATATCAGCCTGAGGAAGGGACGTAAGCAGTCCCGAAAGCTTGCTTTGTAACAACATTCACTATTTGTTAGCCATTAAAAGGTATCATACCCACAAGATTCCTATTTTGTTTCTCTCACTGAGAGCACTTTATACAGTCATATGTAAAAGTTTGGGCACCCCTATTAATGTTAACCTTTTTTCTTAATAGCAATTTTGGTTTTTGCAACAGCTATTTCAGTTTCATATATCTAATAACTGATGGACTCAGTTATATTTCTGGATTCAAATGAGGTTTATTGTACTAACAGAAAATGTGCAATCTGCATTTAAACAAAATTTGACCGGTGCAAAAGTATGGGCACCCTTATCATTTTCTTGATTTGAACACTCCTAACTACTTTTTACTGACTTCCTGAAGCACTAAATTTGTTTTGTAACCTCATTGAGCTTTGAACTTCATAGCCAGGTGTATCAAATCATGAGAAAAGGTATTTAAAGTGGCCACTTGCAAGTAGTTCTCCTATTTGATTCTCCTATGAAGAGTGGCATCATGGGCTCCTCAAAACAACTCTCAAATGATCTGAAAACAAAGATTATTCAACATAGCTTTTCAGGGGAAGGATACAAAAAGTTGTCTCAGAGATTTAACCTGTCAGTTTCCACTGTGAGGAACATAGTAAGGAAATGGAAGAACACAGGTACAGTTCTTGTTAAGCCCAGAAGTGGCAGGCCAAGAAAAATATCAGAAAGGCAGAGAAGAAGAATGCTGAGAACAGTCAAGGACAATCCACAGACCACCTCCAAAGACCTGCAGCATCATCTTCCTGCAGATGGTGTTACTGTGCATCGGTCAACAATACAGCGCACTTTGCACAAGGAGAAGCTGTATGGGAGAGTGATGCGAAAGAAGCCGTTTCTGCAAGCACGCCACAAACAGAGTCACCTGAGGTATGCAAAAGCACATTAGAACAAGCCAGTTACATTTTGGAAGAAGGTCCTGTGGACTGATGAAAGAAAGATTGAGTTGTTTGGTCATACAAAAAGGCGTTATGCATGCGCTGTATTGTTGACCGATGCACAGTGACACCATCTGCAGGAAGATGATGCTGCAGGTCTTTGGAGGTGGTCTGTGGATTGTCCTTGACTGTTCTCACCATTCTTCTTCTCTGCCTTTCTGATATTTTTCTTGGCCTGCCACTTCTGGGCTTAACAAGAACTGTACCTGTGTTCTTCCATTTCCTTACTATGTTCCTCACAGTGGAAACTGACAGGTTAAATCTCTGAGACAACTTTTTGTATCCTTCCCCTGAAAAGCTATGTTGAATAATCTTTGTTTTCAGATCATTTGAGAGTTGTTTTGAGGAGCCCATGATGCCACTCTTCATAGGAGAATCAAATAGGAGAACTACTTGCAAATGGCCACCTTAAATACCTTTTCTCATGATTTGATACACCTGGCTATGAAGTTCAAAGCTCAATGAGGTTACAAAACCAATTTAGTGCTTCAGAAAGTCAGTAAAAAGTAGTTAGGAGTGTTCAAATCAAGAAAATGATAAGGGTGCCCATACTTTTGCACCGGTCAAATTTTGTTTAAATGCAGATTGCACATTTTCTGTTAGTACAATAAACCTCATTTGAATCCAGAAATATAACTGAGTCCATCAGTTATTAGATATATGAAACTGAAATACCTGTTGCAAAAACCAAAATTGTTATAAAGAAAAAAGGTTAACATTAATAGGGGTGCCCAAACTTTTACATATGACTGTATATTTTTTCTACTGGCTAACATGGTACCAAACCACTTTTTTCGCTTTTCAAAATAATGTACATATTTTATTAAAATTTCATACAAAACATTATTATGCCATGGATCATCCTTGGTAGCTGAGCCTGATTGGATATACAGGTAATACTGTTCACATGCCCATACACTATATTAGCATAATAGCAATCACTTATAGATGTGGGTTGGTCTTTGTCTATTAATTATTGTCGTCCATGTTATTTGGCTCTATCCATAGCACTGAGATATTTTCTCCCCTTGTGATATATACAGCATAGCTCTCATGGTTGCTTTTCCAAGGGGGTGGTGTGTCCTTTAAATCAACAGCTGCATATTTTGCACATTTCTTATCCATCATTCCCTCATGTTCTTTCCCCTGTGTCTTTTTTTTAGCATAATAATGTTTTGTATGAAATTTTAAACAATAAAATATGTGCATTATTTTGAAAAAACTCTTTGGACTAGTACACTTTTTTTCGTTTTTTCTTGCAGCCACCCCACAGAGTATAATGCAGCCCCCTCATAGAGTATGATGCAATCACCGCTCATAGAATATAAATATAATACTGTCCCCCAAAGAATATAATGTAGCCCCGAATAGAATATAATACAGCCCACCTCCCCATAGAATATAATGTAGCCCCATCAACGAGTATGATGCAATCCTCCCTCATAAAATCTAATACAGCCCCCCATAGAATATAATACAGCCCACCTCCCCATAGAATATAATGTAGCCCCATCAACGAGTATGATGCAATCCTCCCTCATAAAATCTAATACAGCCCCCATAGAATATAATACAGCCCACCTCCCCATAGAATATAATGTAGCCCCATCAATGAGTATGATGCAATCCTCCCTCATAAAATCTAATACAGCCCCCATAGAATATAATGTAGCCCCCCATAGAATATAATACAGCCCTCCTCCCCATAGTATATAATGCAGCCCCCCATAGTATAAAATATACCGCCCATAGTATATAACACAGCCTCCCTCATAGAATATAATATACCCCACAATAGTATATAACCCAGCCCACATATATAACCCAGCCCACATAGTGTATGGCACAGCCCTCATAGTATATAGCACAGTCCTAAAAGTACATAGCACTGCCCGCATAGTATATAGCACCGCCCGCATAGTATATAGCACAGCCCTCATAGTATATAGCACAGCCCGCATAGTTTATATAGCACAGCCCACATCTCCCCGCAAGAATGGCCTCACAGTCAAGTATTCACTTTTATAGTAAAAAAACCCCACTATCCTCACCTCTCCTCGTGCCTGCGCTGCTCCTGGCTCCTGTCTCAGCAGCTGCCTCTGCACTGCCTGCACCCGCAGTGTCAGAGGCAGGGAATGATGGGAGAGTGAGCATCAGCTGCCGCTCTCTCCCCCATCATTGCTTTGAACTGTACCGGCAGACGCCGGTATATTTCAATGTGGCGGTGGGTCAGCGCTGGTGGGCCCCCCTGCCTCACGGGCCTCAAAGCGGCTATGTGATGTGCCGCTAGCTGGGGACCCCTGGGGGAACGGGGGCCCTAGGCAGCGGCCTGGTCTGCCTGCCCCTAACGCCGGCCCTGGTTATAAGATACGTGGGGTTCCCGATCAGTTCGAAACCGCCGACCATAGACAAATGTCGGCGCAGCACAAAGCCCTGCTAGCGCTGATGTTTATCTACCGCTGGCAGTCATGAAGCGGTTAAGTTAAGGGTACCATAGTTTCTGTCCAGGCCTATTACATGAGATTAATTTTTTTTTTCATTCTGTGGAAGCATGGCTGAAAAGCCATGTCTGACATTCATTTCTTCATTTTCATAGATTTTTTGATTTATTATTACTTTTGTCAGATTCAAGTTATTTCTGTGACCATTGTGGGTTTTTCTGTCATTAAACGAGGGGTACCAACAATTTTGACCATGTGTGTAGGAGGAGTGAATAATTTGACTCCTCAGTCTCTTTCCAGAAATTAACACGCAGTGGATGTTGGAGTGAAAATTACACATTTGCCATTTTCTTACCCAGCACATAGTGCCCAGATTGTGCTCCAGGAGACACACACCGCAAATTAAGTGGATTCTTCTCACTATAATATTGCTAAATACAGGGATCCTAAATGTTGTTTGCGCACACTGCAAGACTCCGAAGTGAGAGCGGATTTTGCTGGATTGGTTTATAGAAACCTTGTTGCTTTTCAACAGCCTTTGAGCCACTAATAGTGTGGGAACCTCTGTTTTTCCACTGACAGATGATGGACCTGAGTGGGGACTTGTTTTTGTGAGATGAGAATTGGTATTATTTTCACCTACATGACATTGATTGGTTTCTTTTTATTCGATATTTGGGAGGCAGAATGAACAAACAGTTGAACACCGCACACTACTGGCTCATCCAGCAAGGTTTTCTATTAGACTGTGAACTGTCATTGTCTTGGTAAATAAAGTTTTTTACATAGCTTGCCATTTTTATGGACAGTTTAAGTAGAAATGTTCAAAAATATAAAACTCAAGGATATTTTATTAAAAAATAATTTTTTCATCTTTGCAGATGACTGTACCAGGACATCAGAGGGACAGCTGACATCTTCAGCTTCTCAATCTGATGATCTTGAGATCCTACAGGATACAACTGAAGTGATTGCTGTTACTCCAGATATAGCATCAGCCATTCACAGCAAAGATCTGTCATCTGATCCTATGAAACAGGTCCCATCTTCTGATTCATTACCGACTACTAAGGAAAATGAAAGTCACAAAAGAGGCATTAAAAAACAAACTGCTCCTAAAGGAAAGAAGTCATTTTCCTGTTCAGAATGGGGGAATTGTTATGCACATAAATCACTGCTTGTTACTCACCATAGAAATCACACAGGGGAGAAGCCTTTTTCATGTTCAGAATGTGGGAAATCTTTTAATCAGAAATGGAGTCTTGTTACACACCAGAGAATTCACTCAGGGGAGAAGCTTTTTTCCTGTTTAGAATGTGGGAAATGTTTTACCCGGAAAGCGCAACTGATTAGTCACCAGAGAATTCACACAGGGGAGAAGCTTTTTTCCTGTTTAGAATGTGGGAAATGTTTTACCCGGAAAGCGCAACTGATTAGTCACCAGAGAATTCACACAGGGGAGAAGCCTTTTTCCTGTTCAGAATGTGGGAAATGTTTTAACCAGAAAGTGAATCTGATTAGTCACCAGAGAACTCACACAGGGGAGAAGCCTTTTTCATGTTTAGAATGTGGGAAATGTTTTAACAATAAATCACATTTTCTTATCCGCCAAAGAACTCACACAGGGGAGAAGCCTTTTTCATGTTTAGAATGTGGGAAATGTTTTACCCGGAAAGCGCATCTGATTAGTCACCAGAGAACTCACACAGGGGAGAAACTTTTTTCCTTTTAATGTGGGAATATTGTAACCAGAAAGTTCTTCTTGATCGCCATCAGATGAAAAGCTTTTTCATTTTCTTAATGTGGGAAATATTTTACTTGCAAATCAACTGTTAATAAACATCAGAGACGTCACATAGGGGAGAAGCCTTTTTTATGTTCATAATGTTGGAATAATTTTAGCCAAAATTGAATCTTCTTAAATGGGTTGTCTCGTGTCAATCCTCATGTTTGCTGACAAAAGGATAAAACTAAACTTTATTAATTCCAAATGTAAAACTATACCTATAATTCCCCCCCTGAAGGTTAGTCAATAGGTGACTAATAGAAAATAACATGTACCCCACAGTTCAGTATTTAGGGTGAGGTGATGTATACACACTCTCCAAGCCTCTCATTTCTATGGGTTTCATCGTCCTCACCAAAGGCGACTCATCAGGAGACTCTTTAATATTGATCTATATTCAAGCGATATTAGACAAAAAAAGCTAAAATCATGTATCATTTTATCCAAAACAGTCAGAAAACTAGCCCCATATTGGCAGATCCCAGACTTCAAACATATAGTATGAAGTGGAGTATATAACACTCACTGGCCACTTTATTAGGTACACCTGTCCAACTGTGTGTTAAGACTTAATTTCTAATCAGCCAATCACATGGCGGCAACTCAGTGCATTTAGGCATGTAGACATGGTCAAGACAATCTCCTGCAGTTCAAACCGAGCATCAGTATGGGGAAGAAAGGTGATTTGAGTGCCTTTGAACGTGGCATGATTGTTGGTGCCAGAAGGGCTGGTCTGAGTATTTCAGAAACTGCTGATCTACTGGGATTTTCACGCACAACCATCTCTAGGGTTTACAGAGAATGGTCCGAAAAAGAAAAAAAATCCAGTGAGCGGCAGTTCTGTGGCCGGAAATGCCTTGTTGATGCCAGAGGTCAGAGGAGAATGGGCATACTGGTTCGAGCTGATAGAAAGGCAACAGTGACTCAAATTGCCACCCGTTACAACCAAGGTAGGCAGAAGAGCATCTCTGAACGCACAGTGCGTCGAACTTTGAGGCAGATGGGCTACAGCAGCAGAAGACCACACTGGGTACCACTCCTCTCAGCTAAGAACAGGAAACTGAGGCTACAATTTGCACAAGCTCATCGAAATTGGACAGTAGAAGATTGGAAAAACGTTGCCTGGTCTGATGAGTCTCGATTTCTGCTGCGACATTCGGATGGTAGGGTCAGAATTTGGCGTAAACAACATGAAAGCATGGATCCATCCAGCCTTGTATCAACGGTTCAGGCTGGTGGTGGTGGTGTCATGGTGTGGGGAATTTTTTCTTGGCACTCTTTGGGCCCCTTGGTACCAATTGAGCATCGTTGCAACGTCACAGCCTACCTGAGTATTGTTGCTGACCATGTCCATCCCTTTATGACCACAATGTACCCAACATCTGATGGCTACTTTCAGCAGGATAATGCGCCATGTCATAAAGCTCGAATCATCTCAGATTGGTTTCTTGACCATGACAATGAGTTCACTGTACTCAAATGGCCTCCTTAGTCACCAGATCTCAATCCAATAGAGCATCTTTGGGATGTGGTGGAACGGGAGATTCGCATCAGGGATGTGCAGCCGACAAATCTGCGCCAACTGTGTGATGCCATCATGTCAATATGGTCCAAAATCTCTGAGGAATGCTTCCAGCACCTTGTTGAATCTCTGCCACGAAGAATTGAGGCAGTTCTGAAGGCAAAAGGGGGTCCAACCCGTTACTAGCATGGTGTACCTAATAAAGTGGCCAGTGAGTGTACATCGTAACAAGAAACGAGGAAAGGATTCGGCACACCAACCATGTAAAAATAAAAGAAAACCTTTATTGCAGCATGTGAAACTGGTTTAAAAACATTGGAAACACTTAACACGTTACAAGAGCCCTTACTCATAGGATATGAAAAAAACAAACTGACATAAGCATTATATACAACAGAAAAGCAATCAAAATCATGTGAATAATGGCATTAATTATGCACCAGTTGTGAATCAATGAACTTGGGAATGGAAAGACACAATACAATAGTCAATGGACCCAACACTGTTCCTGTCTTAAATAACGTGAAAAACAAAAACTGATGATATAAAAATTATTAACATGATAATTGTACAGCCATGAAAAGAAAACGTAAAATAATATGGCAGGAAAATTAATAAATATAAAACAAATCGTGTCTCAAATTCATGCCTCTGGGGTGTTTAGTGTCAAGCTTTAAGATCCAATAGGCTTCACGTATAGTCAGAAGTTTGTGTTTATTGCCTCCTCTGGTCGGATTATAAACCTTCGCAAACGCATAAAAGGTAAAATTAGAACCATCTCCTCTGTGAACATTAACAAAGTGCTTGGCAGCCCCCGAATAAGCCACATTCTTATTGGGAAGATTGGTCAAGTGCTCGGCAATACGTTTGTTTTTATTTTCCGCGTATGTAATTTATCCCAAACAATGTGCATGAAATACAATAAATTACGGATTGGGGGTCACAATTGATAAATGAGGTGATGTCATACGATTTGCCGTCTGATGATTGAAAAACCTTTTTTCTGTCTATCGCATGCGTGCAAACATTGCACCTACTAACTACCAGCACATTTATAGAAACCAGAAATGGACGACCAAGATTTAGGAGTAGACATTGGCTTTAAAAGAGTAGGGGAAAGAGCATTAGCTAAACTGCAACCCCGTCTGGCCATGGACCGCAGCCTGTACTGATAATATGCCGCAATTTGTCGTCCTGATATTGGTAAATATTTCTTAATTATAGATATTCAATTATATTGGGGCTGTAAGGCGCGGAAAAGGTGATAATAGAGTCGGAATGAAAATGAATAACGGATGATGTTTTAGTCGGTTCTAATGCGCTGGGTTTATTGGAAGCGTTATTAAATGCACGCTTGATGTTCAGGTTACTATAACCCCTGTGAAGTAGACGTTTACTGATAATTTCACTCTCCTTATAGAACAAACACTGATCACAGCATATACGCTCCGCTCCGTTACATTCACCGTAAGGGATCGCCTTAGTTGTATGATGGGGATGAGAAGATGAAGAAAGTGACAGAGAATTACCAGAATTCTCCTTCCTATGGATAGTGGTGTGAATACAATGGAGGGTGGGATCGCCCATAAGAAAAATGTCCAAGAGGCAGATTTGGGTATTTATATTACTGACAGTAAAAGAAAGATTCAAAATATTAGAATTCAGATACTTATGAAGGGAAGACAAATCAGATGGTAACCTCCCCGAATGAGCAGTAAATCATCCACATACCTACCAGAAAAAACAAGATTTATACAAAAAGGATTGGAATCAGAAAATAAATATAATTCCTCCCACCAAGCCATATAGAGAAAGGCTAATGTTGGGGAGAATTTTGAGCCCATTGGGGCACCAAGGACCTGCAACAAAAAAAATCATTGTTAAACAGGAAAAAATTATGTTTTAACAAATATGTAAGAGAATCAATGATAAATGACTTAAGACGATCAGAATCATTGCTGTAACAATCTAAATGGTGAATAATCGCACGTACAGCCAAATTGTGGGGAACAGAAGAATATAGGATAACAACGTCACATGTAAAAAATTGAAAATCCTCTTGCCAATGAAAATGCTCAAAAACCTGCAAGACCGACAAGGTATCCTGGAAATCCCCGGAATTCTGGACACAAGAACTCAAATTCTCATGTAAAGATCCAATTCTAGAAATGATAGGACGTAAAGGTGGTGGAAAGACATTTTTATGACTCTTGGGTAGACCATGAAAACCAGGAATAATCTCATGATCTGGTAATAGCCATTTGCTGACTTTAGAATTTATGATGCCGGCACGTGTGGCTTTTCCACACTACAACCCCCTTTGTCAGATTGACGTATCACAATGTTGGAGTTGCACTGTATTTCCTCAACAGCATTAGATTAATAGACAAATTATTAACATGATTTATGTCAATTTCGGCATCCAGTGCTTTCGGTTCTTTTTCAACCAATGATTGGAAAACATCAAGAGAAGGAACCCTTGATTGTAAAGGGTAACTAGATGTGTATTTCCTGAAGGAAGTACAGATAGTGGTTTGAAATCGTACCCGGCTGCCCCTTTAAGAGAGACTTGCCTGCTGCCCCTGCAAGACTTTCAACTCAGGATCCGTTTTAACTATGAGTGCCTCTCAGGGGCCACTTTGGCCTCAGGGTCTGATTTGGTGGGTGGGGCCCCAGGATCTTATTCCTTGGCCTGGGCTCCTCAGGGCTTGAATTGTTGGCTGGGATCCCTCATGCTCCGATTTGGAGGCCGGGGTCGATCAGCCTCCGATTTGGAGGCCGGGGTGGCTCAGCCTCCGATCTGGAGGCCAGGGTCGATCAGCCTTCGATTTGGAGGCCGGGGTCGATCAGCCTCCGATTTCGAAGCCGGGGTCGATCAGCCTCCGATTTGGAGGCCGGGGTGGCCCAGTCTCCGATTTGGAGGCCGGGGTGGCTCAGTCTCCGATTTGGAGGCCGGGGTGGCTCAGTCTCCGATTTGGATGCCGGGATGACCCGGGGTCGATCAGCCTCCGATTTGGAGGCCGGGGTCGATCAGCCTCCGATTTGGAGGCCGGGGTTGATCAGCCTCCGACTTGAAGGCCGGGGTGGCTCAGCCTCCGATTTGGAGCCTGGGGTCACTCAGCTTTCGATTTGGCGTGTCGGCCCTTTAAGACTGATTTCGGTGCGCCGGCCCTTTAACAATCACTTTGGCGCGTCGGCCCTTTAAGAGCTAGTTTGGCTCACTGGGCTTCTTCTAAATAAACTCTGGCGGAAATTCTCTCTCAGGGGCATGCGTCATGTGATGAAGCTAGATTTGCATTAGAGCTGTGGGTTTCGCTTTAAGAGCTGATATTATGTGGCAGAAGCTCTGTCCTCGGGGCGTCATGTGACGTTCGTAGGCGTTGGCATAGTAACTGGGTGTGCCTGCACATATCAATGAGCTTAACTGCCATTTCAATCGCCTCTGGGCACGTTTTGCCATTTCCCATTGAAAAGCATTGGAGACAGTGCATTCCAATGACAGGAAAAAAAATTTTCAAACGCAAATTGCGCAAAAACTACAAATCTGATCGACACGAAAAATACTTAGCACACCTCTCATGGACGCTGGCTTCGAAACGACACCTCAACGGAGTCTGTGCGTGTAGCGGTTCGGGCCGCATTAATTGCGGAAATCAACTGAATAATAATAACTAGATGTGTATTTCCTGAAGGAAGTACAGATAGTGGTTTGAAATGGTGCCCGGGCTGCCCCTTTAAGAGAGACTTGCCTGCTGCCCCTGCAAGACTTTAAACTCAGGATCCATTTTAACTGTATGTGCCTCTCAGGGGCCACTTTGGCCTCAGGGTGTGATTTGGTGGGTGGGGCCCCTCAGGATCTGATTCCTTGGCCTGGGCTCCTCAGGGCTTGAATTGTTGGCCGGGATCCCTCAGGCTCCTATTTTGTGGGTGTGGCCCCTCAGGGTCCGATTTTGTGGGTGTGGCCTCTCAGGGTCCGATTTTGTGGGTGGGGCCCCTCAGGGTCCGATTTTGTGGCCGGGGCCCCGCAGGGTCCGATTTTGTGGCCGGGGCCCCTCAGGGTCTGATTTTGTGGGTGGGGCCCCTCAGGGTCCAATTTTGTGGCCGGGGCCCTCAGGGTCCAATTTTGTGGGTGGGGCCCTTCAGGGCCCGATTTTGTGGCCGGGGCTCCTCAGGGTCCGATTTTGTGGTTGGGGCCCCTCAGGTTCTGATTTTGTGGGTGGGGCCACTCTGGGTCTGATTTGGTAGGCGGGGCCCCTCAGGGTTTAATTTTCTGGCCGGGGCCACTCAGGGTCCGATTTTGTGGGCTGGGCCCCTCAGGGTCCGATTTTGTGGTTGGGAGCCCTCAGGGTCCGATTTTGTGGTTGGGGCCCATCAGGGTCTGATTTTGTGGCCGAGGCCCCTCAGGGTCCGATTTTGTGGTTGGGGCCCCTCAGGTTCCGATTTTGTGGGTCGGGCCACTCTGGGTCTGATTTGGTAGGCGGGGCCCCTCAGGGTCTGATTTTCTGGCCGGGGCCACTCAGGGTCCGATTTTGTGGGTTGGGCCACTCTGGGTCTGATTTGGTGGGCAGGTCCGCTCTGAGTCCGATTTTGTGGGTGGAGCCCCTCAGGGTCTGGTTTGGTGGGCGGGACCACTCTGGGTCTGATTTGGTGGGTAGGGCCCCTCAGGGTCCGATTTGGTGGGCGGGGCCACTCTGTGTCCGATTTGGTGGGCGGGGCCACTCTAGGTCTGATTTGGTGGGCGAGGTCACTATGGGTCTGATTTGGTGGGCGGGGCCACTCTGGGTCCGATTTGGAGACCAGGGTGGTTCAGTCTCCGTTTTGTAGGCCAGGGTCGATCAGCCTCCGATTTGTAGGCCAGGGTCAATCGATTTGGAGCCTGGGGTCACTCAGCCTTTGATTTGGCGTGCCGGCCCTTTAAGACTCATTTTGGTGCGCCGGCCCTTTAAGAATCACTTAGGCGCGTCTGCCGTTTAAGAGCCAGTTTGGCGCACTGGGCTTCTAAATTCTCTTTGCCGCACATTCTCTCTCAGGGGCATGCGTCATGTGATGAAGCTAGATTTGCATTTGTGCTCTGGGTTTCGCTTTAAGAGCTGATATTATCTGCCAGAAACTCTGCCTTGGAGGGGTCATGAAAAGTTTGTAGGCGTTGGCATAGTAACTGGATGTGCCTGCGCATATCAATGAGCTTAACTGCTATTTGAATCGCCTCACGACTGCCCCATGTTTTCCCTATGGCAAAATTTTCCATTTGAAATGCATTGAGACAGTGCATTCCAATGACAGGAAAATGTTTTTTCAAGCGCAAATTGCACAAAAACTATAAATCTGATCGACATGAAAAGTACTTAGCACACCACTCGTGGACGCTGGCTTCGAAACGACACCTCAACGGAGTCTGTGCGTGTAGCGGTTCGGGCTGCATTAATTGCGGAAATCAACTGAATAGTAATAATAATACTAGATGTGTATTTCCTGAAGGAAGTACAGATAGTGGTTTGAAATGGTGCCCGGGTTGCCCCTTTAAGAGAGACTTGCCTGCTGCCCCTGCAAGACTTTCAACTCAGGATCCGTTTTAACTGTGGGTGCCTCTCAGGGGCCACTTTGGCCTCAGGGTCCAATTTTGTGGGTGGGGCCCCTCAGGGTCCGATTTAGTGGCCAGGGCCCCTCAGGGTCCGATTTGGTGGGTGGGGCCCCTCAGGGTCCGATTTAGCGGCCGGGGCCCCTCAGGGTCTGATTTGGTGGGTGGGGACCCTCAGGGTCCGATTTTGTTGCCGGGGCCCCAGAGGGTCCAATTTGGTGGTTGGAGCCCCTCAGGGTCTGACTTTGTGACCAGGGCCCCTAAGGGTCCGATTTTGTGATTGGGGACCCTCATGGTCCGATTTTGTGGCCGGGGCCCCTCAGGGTCCAATTTGGTAGGTAGGGCCCCTCAGGGTTCGATTTTGTGGGTGCGTCCCCTCAGGGTCCGATTTGGTGGATGGGGCCCCTCTGGGTCCGATTTTGTGGCCGGGGCCCCACAGGGTCCGATTTTGTGGGTTTAGCCCCTCAGGGTCCGATTTGGTGGCTGGGGCCCCTCAGGGTCCGATTTGGTGGGCGGGGACACTCAGGGTCCGATTTGGTGGGCGGGGCCCCTAACGGTCCGATTTGGTGGGCTGGGCCCCTCAGGGTCCGATTTGGTGAGCGAGGCCCCTCAGAGTTCAATTTGGTGAGCGGGGCCCCTCGGGGTCCGATTTGGTCAGCATCGCCCCATAGGATCAGATTTGGTGGGCGGGGCCCCCAGGGTCTGATTTTGTGGTTGGGGCCCCTCAGGGTCCGATTTTGTGGGTGGAGCCCCTTAGGGTCCGATTATGTGTCCGGGGCCCCTCAGGGTCCGATTTTGTGTCCAGGGCCCCTCAGAGTCCGATTTTGTGGTTGAGGCCTTTCAGAATCCGATTTGGTGGGCAGGGCCCCTCAGGCTCCGATTTGGTGAGCGGGGCCCCTCAGGGTTCGATTTGGTGAGTGGGGCCTCTCAGAGTTCAATTTGGTGAGCGGGGCACCTCAGGGTCCGATTTTGTGGTTGGGGACTTTCAGAATCCGATTTGGTGGGTGGAGCCGCTCAGGGTCCGATTTGGTGAGCGGGGCCCCTCAGAGTCCGATTTGGTGGGCGGGGCCCCTCAGGGTCCGATTTGGTGGGCGGGGCCCCTCAGGGTCCGATTTGGTGGGCGGGGCCCCTCAGGGTCTGATTTGGTGGGCGGGGCACCTCAGGGTCCGATTTGGTGAGCGGGGCCCCTCAGAGTTCAATTTGGTGAGCGGGGCCCCTCATGGTCCGATTTGGTGAGCGGGGCCCCTCTGTGTCCGATTTGGTGGGCGGGGCCCCTCAGGGTCTGATTTGGTGGGTGGGGCCCCTCAGGGTCCGATTTGGTGGGCGGGGGGCACACTTTGCCGCACATTCTCTCTCAGGGGCATGCGTCATGTGATGAAGCTAGATTTGCATTTGTGCTGTGGGTTTCGCTTTAAGAGCTGATATGTGGCAGAAGCTCTGTCCTGGGGGCGTCATGTGACGTTCGTAGGCGTTGGCATAGTAACTGGGTGTTCCTGCACATATCAATGAGCTTAACTGCCATTTCAATCGCCTCAGGGCACGTTTTGCCATTTCCCATTCAAATGCATTGAGAAAAAATTTCAAACGCAAAATTGCGCAAAAACTACAAATCCGATCGACACGAAAAATACTTAGCACACTACTCGTGGATGCTGGCTTCAAAACAACACCTCAACGGAGTCTGTGCGTGTAGCGGTTCAGGCTGCATTAATTGCGGAAATCAACTGAATAGTAATAATAATACTAGATGTGTATTTCCTGAAGGAAGTACAGATAGTGGTTTGAAATGGTGCCCGGGCTGCCCCTTTAAGAGAGACTTGCCTGCTGCCCCTGCAAGACTTTCAACTCAGGATACGATTTAACTGTGGGTGCCTCTCAGGGGCCACTTTGGCCTCAGGGTCTGATTTTGTGGGTGGGGCCCCTCAGGGCCTGATTTTGTGGGTGGGGCCCCTCAGGGTCCGAATTTGTGGGTGGGGCCCCTCAGGGTCCGATTTTGTGGCCGGGGCCACTCAGGGTCCGATTTGGTGGCCGGGGCCCCTCTGGGTCCGATTTGGTGGCCAGGGCCCCTCAGGGTCTGATTTGGTGGGTGGGGCCCCTCAAGGTCCGATTTTGTGGCTGGGGCCCTTCAGGGTCCGATTTTGTGGCCGGGGCCACTCAGGATCCGACTTTTGTGGCCGGAACCCCTCAGGGTCCAATTTTGTGGGTGGGGCCCCTCAGGGTCCGATTTTGTGGCCGGGGCCCGTCAGGGTCCGATTTTGTGGGTGGGGCCCTCAGGGTCCGATTTGGTGGGTGGGGCCCCTCAGGGTCCGATTTTGTGGCCGGGGCCCGTCAGGGTCCGATTTTGTGGGTGGGGCCCTCAGGGTCCGATTTGGTGGGTGGGGCCCCTCAGGGTCCAATTTGGTGGGCGGGGCCCCTCAGGGTCCAATTTGGTGGGCAGGGCCCCTCAGGGTCAGATTTTGTGGCCGGGGCCCCTCAGGGTCCGATTTTGTGTCAGGGGCCCCTCAGGGTCCGATTTTGTGGTTGGGGCCCCTCAGGGTCCGATTTTGTGGCCGCGGCCCCTCAGGGTCTGATTTTGTGGCCGCGGCCCCTCAGGGTCTGATTTTGTGGCAGGGGCCCCTCTGGGTCCGATTTTGTGGGTGGGGCCCCTCAGGGTCTGATTTGGTGGGTGGGGCCCCTCAAGGTCCGATTTTGTGGCTGGGGCCCTTCAGGGTCCGATTTTGTGGCCGGGGCCACTCAGGATCCGACTTTTGTGGCCGGAACCCCTCAGGGTCCAATTTTGTGGGTGGGGCCCCTCAGGGTCCGATTTTGTGGCCGGGGCCGTCAGGGTCCGATTTTGTGGGTGGGGCCCTCAGGGTCTGATTTGGTGGGTGGGGCCCCTCAGGGTCCAATTTGGTGGGCGGGGCCCCTCAGGGTCCAATTTGGTGGGCAGGGCCCCTCAGGGTCCGATTTTGTGGCCGGGGCCCCTCAGGGTCCGATTTTGTGTCAGGGGCCCCTCAGGGTCCGATTTTGTGGTTGGGGCCCCTCAGGGTCCGATTTTGTGGCCGCGGCCCCTCAGGGTCTGATTTTGTGGCCGCGGCCCCTCAGGGTCTGATTTTGTGGCAGGGGCCCCTTTGGGTCCGATTTTGTGGGTGGGGCCCCTCTGGGTCCAATTTGGTGGGCGGGACCACTCTGGGTCCAATTTGGTGGGCGGGGCCTCTCAGGGTCCGATTTTGTGGTTGGGTCCCCACAGGGTCCGATTTTGTGGTTGGGGCCTCTCAGAGTCCTATTTTGTGGCCGGGGCCTATCAGGGTCCAATTTTGTGACTGGGGCCCATCATCCGATTTTGTGGCCGCGGCCCCACAGGGTCTGATTTTGTGGCAGGGGCCCCTCTGGGTCTGATTTTGTGGGCGGAGCCCCTCTGGGTCCAATTTGGTGGGCGGGACCACTCTGGGTCCAATTTGGTGGGCGGGACCACTCTGGGTCCAATTTAGTGGGCGGGGCCTCTCAGGGTCCGATTTGGTGGGCGGGGCCCCACAGGGTCCGATTTGGTTGGCGGGGCCCCTCAGGGTCCGATTTGGTGGGCAGGGCCTCTCTGGGTCTTATTTGGTGGGTGGGGCCACTCTGGGTAAGATTTGGAGGCTGGGGTTGCTCAGCCTCCAATTTGGAGACCGGGGTCGTTGAGCTTCCTTTTTGGAGGCCGAGGTCAAAGAGCCTCCGATTTGGAGGCCGGGGTCGATGAGCCTCCGATTTGGAGGCCGGGGTCGATGAGCTTCCGATTTGGAGGCCAGGGTGGCTCAGCGTCCGATTTGGAGGCCGGGGTGGCTCAGCCTCCGATTTGGAGGCCGGGGTGGCTCAGCCTCCGATTTGGAGGCCGGGGTGGCTCAGTCTCCGATTTGGTGTGTCGGCCCTTTAAGACTCATTTGGGTGCGCTGGCCCTTTAACAATCACTTTGGCGCGTTGGCCCTTTAAGAGCTAGTTTGGCTGACTGGGCTTCTTTTAAATCCACTTTGGCGCACACATTCTCTCTCAGGGGCATGTGTCATGTGATGAAGCTAGATTTGCATTTGTGCTGTGGGTTTCGCTTTAAGAGCTGATATTATGTGGCAGAGGCTCTGTGCTGGGGTTCAAGTGAAGTTCGTAGGCGTTGGCATAGTAACTGGGTCTGCCTGCGCATATCAATGAGCTCAACTGTCATTTCAATCGCCTCAGGGCACGTTTTGCCACTTCCTATTGAAAAGCATTGGAGACAGTGCATTCCAATGACGGGAAAAAAAATTTTCAAACGCAAATTGCGCAAAAACTACAAATCCGATCGACACGAAAAATACTTAGCACACCTCTCAAGGACGCTGGCTTCGAAACGACACCTCAACGGAGTCTGTGCGTGTAGCGGTTCGGGCCGCATTAATTGCGGAAATCAACTTAATAACTAGATGTGTATTTCCTGAAGGAAGTACAGATAGTGGTTTGAAATGGTGCCCGGGCTGCCCCTTTAAGAGAGACTTGCCTGCTGCCCCTGCAAGACTTTCAACTCAGGATACGATTTAACTGTGGGTGCCTCTCAGGGGCCACTTTGGCCTCATGGTCTGATTTTGTGGGTGGGGCCCCTCAGGGCCTGATTTTGTGGGTGGGGCCCCTCAGTGTCCGATTTTTTTGGGTGGGGCCTCTCAGGGTCCGATTTTGTGGCCGGGGCCACTCAGGGTCCGATTTGGTGGCCGGGGCCCCTCAGGGTCCGATTTGGTGGCCAGGGCCCCTCAGGGTCTGATTTGGTGGGTGGGGCCCCTCAAGGTCCGATTTTGTGGCTGGGGCCCCTCAGGGTCCGATTTTGTGGCCGGGGCCAATCAGGATCCGATTTTTGTGGCCGGAACCCCTCAGGGTCCAATTTTGCAGGTGGGGCCCCTCAGGGTCCGATTTTGTGGCCGGGGCCCGTCAGGGTCCGATTTTGTGGGTGGGACCTCTCAGGGTCCGATTTGGTGGGCGGGGCCCCTCAGGGTCCAATTTGGTGGGCAGGTCCCCTCAGGGTCCGATTTTGTGGGTTGGGCCCCTCAGGGTCCGATTTTGTGGCCGGGGGCCCCTCAGGGTCCGATTTTGTGTCAGGGGCCCCTCAGGGTCCGATTTTGTGGTTGGGTCACATCAGGGTCCGATTTTGTGGCCGCGGCCCCTCAGGGTCTGATTTTGTGGCCACGGCCCCTCAGGGTCCGATTTTGTGGCAGGGGCCCCTCTGGGTCCGATTTTGTGGGTGGGGCCCCTCTGGGTCCAATTTGGTGGGCGGGACCACTCTGGGTCCAATTTGGTGGGCGGGGCCTCTCAGGGTCTGATTTTGTGGTTGGGTCCCCTCAGGGTCCGATTTTGTGGTTGGGGCCCCTCAGGGTCGGATTTTGTGGCCGGGGCCTATCAGGGTCCAATTTTGTGACTGGGGCCCATCAGGGTCCGATTTTGTGGCCGCGGCCCCTCAGGGTCTGATTTTGTGGCAGGGGCCCCTCTGGGTCTGATTTTGTGGGCGGAGCCCCTCTGGGTCCAATTTGGTGGGCGGGACCACTCTGGGTCCAATTTGGTGGGCGGGACCACTCTGGGTCCAATTTGGTGGGCGGGGCCCCACAGGGTCCGATTTGGTGGGCGGGGCCACTCTGGGTAAGATTTGGAGGCTGGGGTCGCTCAGCCTCCAATTTGGAAGCCGTGGTCGTTGAGTTTCCGATTTGGAGGCCGAGGTCAAAAAGCCTCTGATTTGGAGGCCGGGGTGGCTCAGCCTCCGATTTGGAGGCCGGGGTGGATCAGCCTCCGATTTGGAGGCCGGGGTGGCTCAGCCTCCGATTTGGAGGCCGGGGTGGCTCAGCCTTCTATTTGGAGGCCGGGGTGGCTCAGCCTCCGATTTGGAGGCCGGGGTGGCTCAGCCTCCGATTTGGAGACCGGGGTGGCTCAGCCTCCGATTTGGAGGCCGGGGTGGCTCAGCCTCCGATTTGGAGGCCGGGGTGGCTCAGCCTCCGATTTGGAGGCCGGGGTGGCTCAGCCTCCGATTTGGAGGCCGGGGTGGCTCAGCCTCCTATTTGGAGGCCGGGGTGGCTCAGCCTCCGATTTGGAGGCCGGGGTGGCTCAGCCTCCTATTTGGAGGCCGGGGTGGCTCAGCCTCCGAATTGGAGGCCGGGGTGGATCGGCCTCCGATTTGGAGGCCGGGGTGGCTCGGCCTCCGATTTGGAGGCCGGGGTGGTTCTGCCTCCGATTTGGAGGCCGGGGTGGCTCAGCCTCCGATTTGGAGGCCGGGGTGGCTCAGCCTCCGATTTGGAGGCCGGGGTGGCTCAGCCTCCGATTTGGAGGCCGGGGTGGCTCAGCCTCCGATTTGGAGGCCGGGGTGGCTCAGCCTCCGATTTGGAGGCCGGGGTGGCTCAGCCTCCGATTTGGAGGCCGGGGTGGATCAGCCTCCGATTTGGAGGCCGGGGTGGCTCAGCCTCCGATTTGGAGGCCGGGGTGGATCAGCCTCCGATTTGGAGGCCGGGGTGGCTCAGCTTCCTATTTGGAGGCCGGGGTGGATCAGCCTCCGATTTGGAGGCCGGGGTCGATCAGCCTCTTATTTGGAGGCCGGGGTCGATCAGCCTCCTATTTGGAGGCCGGGGTCGATCAGCCTCCTATTTGGAGGCCGGGGTGGCTCATTGTCCGATTTGGAGGCCGGGGTCGATCAGCCTCCTATTTGGAGGCCGGGGTGGCTCAGCCTCCGATTTGGAGGCCGGGGTGGCTCAGCCTCGGATTTGGAGGCCGGGGTGGCTCATTGTCCGATTTGGAGGCCGGGGTGGCTCATTGTCCGATTTGGAGGTCGGGGCCCCTCAGGGTCCAATTTGGTGGGCAGGTCCCCTCAGGGTCCGATTTTGTGGGTTGGGCCCCTCAGGGTCCGATTTTGTGGCCGGGGGCCCCTCAGGGTCCGATTTTGTGTCAGGGGCCCCTCAGGGTCCGATTTTGTGGTTGGGTCACATCAGGGTCCGATTTTGTGGCCGCGGCCCCTCAGGGTCTGATTTTGTGGCCACGGCCCCTCAGGGTCCGATTTTGTGGCAGGGGCCCCTCTGGGTCCGATTTTGTGGGTGGGGCCCCTCTGGGTCCAATTTGGTGGGCGGGACCACTCTGGGTCCAATTTGGTGGGCGGGGCCTCTCAGGGTCTGATTTTGTGGTTGGGTCCCCTCAGGGTCCGATTTTGTGGTTGGGGCCCCTCAGGGTCGGATTTTGTGGCCGGGGCCTATCAGGGTCCAATTTTGTGACTGGGGCCCATCAGGGTCCGATTTTGTGGCCGCGGCCCCTCAGGGTCTGATTTTGTGGCAGGGGCCCCTCTGGGTCTGATTTTGTGGGCGGAGCCCCTCTGGGTCCAATTTGGTGGGCGGGACCACTCTGGGTCCAATTTGGTGGGCGGGACCACTCTGGGTCCAATTTGGTGGGCGGGGCCCCACAGGGTCCGATTTGGTGGGCGGGGCCACTCTGGGTAAGATTTGGAGGCTGGGGTCGCTCAGCCTCCAATTTGGAAGCCGTGGTCGTTGAGTTTCCGATTTGGAGGCCGAGGTCAAAAAGCCTCTGATTTGGAGGCCGGGGTGGCTCAGCCTCCGATTTGGAGGCCGGGGTGGATCAGCCTCCGATTTGGAGGCCGGGGTGGCTCAGCCTCCGATTTGGAGGCCGGGGTGGCTCAGCCTTCTATTTGGAGGCCGGGGTGGCTCAGCCTCCGATTTGGAGGCCGGGGTGGCTCAGCCTCCGATTTGGAGACCGGGGTGGCTCAGCCTCCGATTTGGAGGCCGGGGTGGCTCAGCCTCCGATTTGGAGGCCGGGGTGGCTCAGCCTCCGATTTGGAGGCCGGGGTGGCTCAGCCTCCGATTTGGAGGCCGGGGTGGCTCAGCCTCCTATTTGGAGGCCGGGGTGGCTCAGCCTCCGATTTGGAGGCCGGGGTGGCTCAGCCTCCTATTTGGAGGCCGGGGTGGCTCAGCCTCCGAATTGGAGGCCGGGGTGGATCGGCCTCCGATTTGGAGGCCGGGGTGGCTCGGCCTCCGATTTGGAGGCCGGGGTGGTTCTGCCTCCGATTTGGAGGCCGGGGTGGCTCAGCCTCCGATTTGGAGGCCGGGGTGGCTCAGCCTCCGATTTGGAGGCCGGGGTGGCTCAGCCTCCGATTTGGAGGCCGGGGTGGCTCAGCCTCCGATTTGGAGGCCGGGGTGGCTCAGCCTCCGATTTGGAGGCCGGGGTGGCTCAGCCTCCGATTTGGAGGCCGGGGTGGATCAGCCTCCGATTTGGAGGCCGGGGTGGCTCAGCCTCCGATTTGGAGGCCGGGGTGGATCAGCCTCCGATTTGGAGGCCGGGGTGGCTCAGCTTCCTATTTGGAGGCCGGGGTGGATCAGCCTCCGATTTGGAGGCCGGGGTCGATCAGCCTCTTATTTGGAGGCCGGGGTCGATCAGCCTCCTATTTGGAGGCCGGGGTCGATCAGCCTCCTATTTGGAGGCCGGGGTGGCTCATTGTCCGATTTGGAGGCCGGGGTCGATCAGCCTCCTATTTGGAGGCCGGGGTGGCTCAGCCTCCGATTTGGAGGCCGGGGTGGCTCAGCCTCGGATTTGGAGGCCGGGGTGGCTCATTGTCCGATTTGGAGGCCGGGGTGGCTCATTGTCCGATTTGGAGGCCGGGGTGGCTCATTGTCCGATTTGGAGGCCGGGGTGGCTCAGCCTCCGATTTGGAGGCCGGGGTGGCTCAGCCTCCGATTTGGAGGCCGGGGTGGCTCAGCCTCCGATTTGGAGGCCGGGGTGGCTCAGCCTCCTATTTGGAGGCCGGGGTGGCTCAGCCTCCGATTTGGAGGCCGGGGTGGCTCAGCCTCCGATTTGGAGGCCGGGGTGGATCAGCTTCCGATTTGGAGGCCGGGGTGGCTCAGCCTCCTATTTGGAGGCCGGGGTGGCTCAGCCTCCGATTTGGAGGCCAGGGTGGCTCAGCCTCCGATTTGGAGGCCGGGGTGGCTCAGCCTCCGATTTGGAGGCCGGGGTGGCTCATTGTCCGATTTGGAGGCCGGGGTGGCTCAGCCTCCGATTTGGAGGCCGGGGTGGCTCAGCCTCCGATTTGGAGGCCGGGGTGGATCAGCCTCCGATTTGGAGGCCGGGGTGGATCAGCCTCCGATTTGGAGGCCGGGGTGGCTCAGCCTCCGATTTGGAGGCCGGGGTGGATCAGCCTCCGATTTGGAGGCCGGGGTGGCTCAGCCTCCGATTTGGAGGCCGGGGTCGATCAGCCTCCGATTTGGAGGCCGGGGTGGCTCAGCCACCGATTTGGAGGCCAGGGTGGCTCAGCCTCCTATTTGGAGGCTGGGGTGGATCAGCCTCCGATTTGGAGGCCGGGGTGGCTCAGCCCCTGATTTGGAGGCCTGGGTCGATCAGCCTCCGATTTGAAGGCCGGGGTGGATCAGGCTCCGATTTGGAGGCCGGGGTGGCTCATTGTCCGATTTGGAGGCCGGGGTGGCTCAGCCTCTGATTTGGAGGCCGGGGTGGCTCAGTCTCCGATTTGGTGTGTCGGCCCTTTAAGACTCATTTGGGTGCGCTGGCTCTTTAACAATCACTTTGGCGCGTTGGCCCTTTAAGAGCTAGTTTGGCTGACTGGGCTTCTTTTAAATCCACTTTGGCGCACACATTCTCTCTCAGGGGCATGTGTCATGTGATGAAGCTAGATTTGCATTTGTGCTGTGGGTTTCGCTTTAAGAGCTGATATTATGTGGCAGAGGCTCTGTGCTGGGGTTCAAGTGACGTTCGTAGGCGTTGGCATAGTAACTGGGTCTGCCTGCGCATATCAATGAGCTCAACTGTCATTTCAATCGCCTCAGGGCACGTTTTGCCATTTCCTATTGAAAAGCATTGGAGACAGTGCATTCCAATGACGGGAAAAAAAATTTTCAAACGCAAATTGCGCAAAAACTACAAATCCGATCGACACGAAAAATACTTAGCACACCTCTCATGGACACTGGCTTCGAAACGACACCTCAACGGCGTCTGTGCGTGTAGCGGTTCGGGCCGCATTAATTGCGGAAATCAACTTAATAATAATAATAAGAAGAAGAATAAGTTAGCAGCGTTCGGATTACAATATAGTGGTTTTTTCAAACCACTATAACTAGATGTGTATTTCCTGAAGGAAGTACAGATAGTGGTTTGAAATGGTGCCCGGGCTGCCCCTTTAAGAGAGACTTGCCTGCTGCCCCTGCAAGACTTTCAACTCAGGATACGATTTAACTGTGGGTGCCTCTCAGGGGCCACTTTGGCCTCAGGGTCTGATTTTGTGGGTGGGGCCCCTCAGGGCCTGATTTTGTGGCCGGGGCCCGTCAGGGTCCGATTTTGTGGGTGGGGTCTCTCAGGGTCCGATTTGGTGGGCGGGGCCCCTCAGGGTCCAATTTGGTGGGCAAGGCCCCTCAGGGTCCGATTTTGTGGGTTGGGCCCCTCAGGGTCCGATTTTGTGGCCGGGGCCCCTCAGGGTCCGATTTTGTGTCAGGGGCCCCTCAGGGTCTGATTTTGTGGTTGGGTCCCCTCAGGGTCCGATTTTGTGGTTGGGGCCCCTCAGGGTCCGATTTTGTGGCCGCGGCCCCTCAGGGTCTGATTTTGTGGCCACGGCCCCTCAGGGTCCGATTTTGTGGCAGGGGCCCCTCTGGGTCCGATTTTGTGGGTGGGGCCCCTCTGGGTCCAATTTGGTGGGCGGGACCACTCTGGGTCCAATTTGGTGGGCGGGGCCTCTCAGGGTCCGATTTTGTGGTTGGGGCCCCTCAGGGTCCGATTTTGTGGCCGAGGCCCATCAGGGTCCAATTTTGTGACTGGGGCCCATCAGGGTCCGATTTTGTGGCCGTGGCCCCTCAGGGTCTGATTTTGTGGCAGGGGCCCCTCAGGGTCTGATTTTGTGGCAGGGGCCCCTCTGGGTCTGATTTTGTGGGCGGAGCCCCTCTGGGTCCAATTTGGTGGGCGGGACCACTCTGGGTCCAATTTGGTGGGCGGGGCCTCTCAGGGTCCGATTTGGTGGGCGTGGCCCCACAGGGTCCGATATGGTGGGCGGGGCCCCTCAGGGTCCGATTTGGTGGGCAGGGCCTCTCTGGGTCTGATTTGGTGGGTGGGGCCACTCTGGGTAAGATTTGGAGGCTGGGGTCGCTCAGCCTCCAATTTGGAGGCCGGGGTCGTTGAGCTTCCGATTTGGAGGCCGAGGTCAAAGAGCCTCCGATTTGGAGGCCGGGGTCGATGAGCTTCCGATTTGTAGGCCGGGGTCAATGAGCCTCCGATTTGGAGGCCGGGGTGGCTCAGCCTCCGATTTGGAGGCCGGGGTGGCTCAGCCTCCGATTTGGAGGCCGGGGTGGCTCAGCCTCCGATTTGGAGGCCGGGGTGGCTCAGCCTCCGATTTGGAGGCCGGGGTGGCTCAGCCTCCGATTTGGAGGCCGGGGTGGCTCAGCCTCCGATTTGGAGGCCGGGGTGCCTCAGCCTCCGATTTGGAGGCCGGGGTGGCTCAGCCTCCGATTTGGAGGCCGGGGTGGCTCAGCCTCCGATTTGGAGAACGGGGTCGATCAGCCTCCGATTTGGAGGCCAGGGTGGCTCAGCCTCCGATTTGGAGGCCAGGGTGGCTCAGCCTCCGATTTGGAGGCCGGGGTGGCTCAGCCTCCGATTTGGAGGCCGGGGTGGCTCAGCCTCCTATTTGGAGGCCGGGGTGGCTCAGCCTCTGATTTGGAGGCCGGGGTCGATCAGCCTCCGATTTGGAGGCCGGGGTGGATCAGCCTCCGATTTGGAGGCCGGGGTGGATCAGCCTCCGATTTGGAGGCCGGGGTGGATCAGCCTCCGATTTGGAGGCCGGGGTGGCTCAGTCTCTGATTTGGTGTGTCGGCCCTTTAAGACTCATTTGGGTGCGCTGGCCCTTTAACAATCACTTTGGCGTGTTGGCCCTTTAAGAGCTAGTTTGGCTCACTGGGCTTCTTTTAAATCCACTTTGGCGCACACATTCTCTCTCAGGGGCATGTGTCATGTGATGAAGCTAGATTTGCATTTGTGCTGTGAGTTTCGCTTTAAGAGCTGATATTATGTGGCAGAGGCTCTGTGCTGGGGTTCAAGTGAAGTTCGTAGGCGTTGGCATAGTAACTGGGTCTGCCTGCGCATATCAATGAGCTCAACTGCCATTTCAATCGCCTCAGGGCACGTTTTGCCATTACCCATTGAAAAGCATTGGAGACAGTGCATTCCAATGACGGGAAAAAAAAATTTCAAACGCAAATTGCGCAAAAACTACAAATCCGATCGACACGAAAAATACTTAGCACACCTCTCATGGACGCTGGCTTCGAAACGACACCTCAACGGAGTCTGTGCGTGTAGCGGTTCGGGCTGTATTAATTGCGGAAATCAACTTAATAATAATAAGAAGAAGAACTAGATGTGTATTTCCTGAAGGAAGTACAGATAGTGGTTTGAAATGGTGCCCGGTCTGCCCCTTTAAGAGAGACTTGCCTGCTGCCCCTGCAAGACTTTCAACTCAGGATCCGTTTTAAATGTGGGTGCCTCTCAGGGGCCACTTTGGCGTCAGGGTCTGATTTGGTGGGTGGGGCCCCTCAGGATCCGATTCGGTGGCCTGGGCTCCTCAGGATTTGAATTAGTTGCCGGGATTCCTCAGGGTCCAATTTTGTGGGTGTGGCCCCTCAGGGTCGGATTTTGTGGGTGTTTGCCCCTAAGGGTCCGATTTTGTGGGTGGGTCCCCTCAGGGTCCGATTTTGTGGGTGGGGACCCTCAGGGTCCGATTTTGTGGGTGGGGCCCCTCATGGTCTGATTTTGTGGGTGGGGCCCCTCAGGGTATGATTTTGTGTCCGGGGCCCCTCAGGGTCCGATTTTATGGCCGGGGCCCCTCAGGGTCTGATTTTGTGGGTGGGGCCCCCAGGCTCCGATTTTGTGGGTGGGGCCCCTCAGGGTCCGATTTTGTGGCCAGGTCCCTCAGGGTCTGATTTTGTGGCCTGGACCCCTCAGGGTCCGATTTTGTGGTTGGGGACCCTCAGGGTCCGATTTGGTGGGCGGGGCCCCTCGGGGTCCGATTTGCTGGATGGAGCCGCTCAGGGTCTGAATTGGTGGGCGGGGCCCCTCTGGGTCCGATTTGGTGGGCGGGGCCACACTGGGTCTGATTTGGTGGGTGGGGCCACTATGGGTCTGATTTGGTGGGCGGGGCCACTCTGAGTCCGATTTTGTGGGCGGAGCCCCTCAGGGTCTGGTTTGGTGGGCGGGGCCACTCTGGGTCTGATTTGGTGGGTAGGGCCCCTCAAGGTCCGATTTGGTGGGCGGGGCACCTCAGGGTCCGATTTAGTGGGCGGGGCCACTCTGGGTCTGATTTGGTGGGCGGGGCACCTCAGGGTCCGATTTGGAGGCCAGGGTGGCTCAGTCTCCGTTTTGTATGCCAGGGTCGATCAGCCTCCGATTTGTAGGCCAGGGTCAATCAGCCTCCGATTAGGAGCCTGGGGTCACTCAGCTTTCGATTTGACGCGCCGGCCCTTTAAGACTCATTTTGGTGCGCCGGCCTTTTAAGAATCACTTAGGCGCGTCGGCCGTTTAAGAGCCAGTTTGGCTCACTGGCCTTCTTCTAAATCCACTTTGGCGCACATTCTCTCTCAGGGGCATGCGTCATGTGATGAAGCTAGATTTGCATTTGTGCTCTGGGTTTCGCTTTAAGAGCTGATATTATCTGCCAGAAACTCTGTCTTGGAGGGGTCATGAAAAGTTTGTAGGCGTTGGCAAAGTAACTGGGTGTGCCTGCGCATATCAATGAGCTTAACTGCTATTTGAATCGCCTCATGACTGCCCCATGTTTTCCCTATGGCAAAATTTTCCATTTGAAATGCATTGAGACAGTGCATTCCAATGACAGGAAAATGTTTTTTCAAACGCAAATTGCACAAAAACTATAAATCTGATCGACACGAAAAATACTTAGCACACCTCTCGTGAACGCTGGCTTTGAAACGACACCTCAACGGAGTCTGTGAGTGTAACGGTTCGGGCCGCATTAATTGCGGAAATCAACTGAATAGTAATAATAATACTAGATGTGTATTTCCTGAAGGAAGTACAGATAGTGGTTTGAAATGGTGCCCGGGCTGCCCCTTTAAGAGAGACATGCCTGCTGCCCCTGCAAGACTTTCAACTCAGGATCCGTTTTAACTGTGGGTGCCTCTAAGGGGCCACTTTGGCCTCAGGGTCCGATTTTGTGGGTGGGGCACCTCAGGGTCCGATTTGGTGGCCGGGGCCCATCAGAGGCTGATTTGGTGGCCGGGGCCCCTCAGAGGCTGATTTGGTGGGTGGGGCCCTCAGGGTCCGATTTTGTGAGTGGGGCACCTCAGGGTCCGATTTGGTGGCCAGGGCCCATCAGAGGCAGATTTGGTGGGTGGGGCCTTCAGGGACTGATTTTGTGGCCGGGGCCCCTCAGGGTCCGATTTTGTGGCCGGGGCACCTCAGGGTCCGATTTGGTGGGTGGGGCCCCTCAAGGTCTGATTTGGTGGCCGGGGCCCCTCAGGGGCCGATTTGGTGGCCGGGGCCCCTCAGGGTCCAATATTGTGGCCGGGGCCCCTCAGGGTCCGATTTTGTGGTCGGGGCCCCTCAGGGTCCAATTTGGTGGCTGGGGCCCCTTAGGGTCCGATTTGGTGGGTGGGGCTCCTCAGGGTCCGAATTTGTGGTTGGGGCCCCTCAGGGTCTGATTTTGTGGGTGGGGCCCTCAGGGTCCGATTTGGTGGGCAGGGCCCCTCAGGGTCCGATTTGGTGGGCGGGGCCCCTCAGGGTCCAATTTGGTGGGCGGGGCCCCTCAGGGTCCGATTTGGAGGGCAAGGTGGCTCAGCCTCCGATTTGGAGCCTGGGGTCACTCAGCTTTCGGTTTGGCGCACCGGCCCTTTGAGACTCAATTTGGCGCGTCGGTCCTTTAAGAGCCAGTTTGGCGCACTGGGCTTCTAAATCCACTTTGGCGCACATTCTCTCTCAGGGGCATGCGTCATGTGATGAAGCTAGATTTGCATTTATGCTGTGGGTTTCGCTTTAAGAGCTGAAATTATCTGCCAGAAACTCTGTCCTGGAGAGGTCATGTGACGTTCATAGGCGTTGGCATAGTAACTGGGTGAGCCTGCGCATATCAATGAGCTTAACTGCCACCTCACGACTGTCCCATGTTTTCCCTAAGGCAACATTTTCCCATTGAAATGCATTGAGGAAAATGTTTTTTCAAACGCAAATTGCGCAAAAACTCCAAATCCGATCGACGCGAAAAATACTTAGCACACCACTCGTGGACGCTGGCTTCGAAACAAGGCCTCAACGGAGTCTGTGCGTGTAGCAGTTCAGGCCGCATTAATTGCGGAAATCAACTGAATAGTAATAATAATACTAGATGTGTATTTCCTGAAGGAAGTACAGATAGTGGTTTGAAATGGTGCCCGGGCTGCCCCTTTAAGAGAGACTTGCCTGCTGCCCCTGCAAGACTTTCAACTCAGGATCCGTTTTAACTGTGGGTGCCTCTCAGGGGCCACTTTGGCCTCAGGGTCCGATTTTGTGGGTGGGACCCCTCAGGGCCCGATTTTGTGGGTGGGGCCCCTCTGGGTCCGATTTTGTGGCCGGGGAACCTCAGGGTCCAATTTTGTGGGTGGGGCACCTTAGGGTCCGATTTGGTGGACGGGGCCACTCAGGGTCCGATTTGGTGGGCGGGGCCACTCAGGGTCCGATTTGGTGAGTGGGGCCCCTCAGAGTTCAATTTGGTCAGCGGGGCCCCTCAGGGTCCGATTTTGTGGTTGGGGCCTTTCAGAATCTGATTTAGTGGGCGGGGCCCCTCCGGGTCTGAATTGGTGGGCGGGGCCCCTCAGTGTCCGATTTGGTGGGCGGGGCCCCTCAGGGTCCGATTTGGTGGGTTGGGCCCCTCAGGGTCCGATTTTGTGGGTTGGGCCCCTCAGGGTCCGATTTTGTGTCCGGGGCCCCTCAGGGTCCGATTTTGTGGCCGGTGCCTCTCAGGGTCCGATTTTGTGGTTGGGGCCCCTCAGGGTCCGATTTTGTGTCCGGAGCCTCTCAGGGTCCGATTTTGTGGTTGGGGCCCCTCAGGATCCGATTTTGTGGCCGGGGTCCCTCAGGGTCCGATTTTGTGGCCGGGGCCCCTCAGGGTCCGATTTTGTGGGTGGGGCCCCTCAGGGTCCAATTTTTTGGCCGGGGCGCCTCAGGGTCCAATTTTGTGGGTGGGGCCCCTCAGGGTCCAATTTTGTGGGTGGGGCCCCTCAGGGTCCAATTTTGTGGGTGGGGCCCCTCAGGGTCCGATTTTGTGGTTGGGGCCCCTCAGGGATCGATTTTGTGGTTGGGGCCCCTCAGGATCCAATTTTGTGACCGGGCCCCTCAGGGTCTGATTTTGTGGGTGGGACCCCTCAGGGTCCGATATTGTGGGTGGGGCCCCTCAGGATCTGATTTTGTGGGTGGGCCCCCTCAGGATCTGAATTTGTGGTTGGGGCCCCTCAGGGTTCAATTTTGTAGGCGGGGCCCCTCAGGGTCTGATTTTGTGGCCGGGGCCCCTCATGGTCCGATTTTGTGGGTGGGGCCCCTTAGGGTCCGATTTGGTGGACTGGGCCACTCAGGGTCCGATTTGGTGGGCGGGGCCACTCAGGGTCCGATTTGGTGAGTGGGGCCCCTCAGAGTTCAATTTGGTCAGCGGGGCCCCTCAGGGTCCGATTTTGTGGGTGGGGCCCCTCAGGGTCCGATTTTGTGGTTGGGGCCTTTCAGAATCTGATTTAGTGGGTGGGGCCCCTCCGGGTCTGAATTGGTGGGCGGGGCCCCTCAGTGTCCGATTTGGTGGGCGGGGCCCCTCAGGGTCCGATTTGGTGGGTTGGGCCCCTCAGGGTCCGATTTTGTGGGTTGGGCCCCTCAGGGTCCGATTTTGTGTCCGGGGCCCCTCAGGGTCCGATTTTGTGGCCGGTGCCTCTCAGGGTCCGATTTTGTGGTTGGGCCCCCTCAGGGTCCGATTTTGTGTCCGGAGCCTCTCAGGGTCTGATTTTGTGGTTGGGGCCCCTCAAGATCCAATTTTGTGGCCGGGGTCCCTCAGGGTCCGATTTTGTGGCCGAGGCCCCTCAGGGTCCAATTTTGTGGGTGGGGCCCCTCAGGGTCCAATTTTTTGCACGGGGCCCCTCAGGGTCCAATTTTGTGGGTGGGGCCCCTCAGGGTCCAATTTTGTGGGTGGGGCCCCTCAGGGTCCAATTTTGTGGGTGGGGCCACTCAGGGTCCAATTTTGTGGTTGGGGCCCCTCAGGGATCGATTTTGTGGTTGGGGCCCCTCAGGATCCAATTTTGTGACCGGGGCCCTCAGGGTCTGATTTTGTGGGTGGGGCCCCTCAGGGTCCGATATTGTGGGTGGGGCCCCTCAGGATCCGATTTTGTGGGTGGGCCCCCTCAGGATCTGATTTTGTGGTTGGGGCCCCTCAGGGTTCAATTTTGCAGGCGGGGCCCCGCAGGGTCTGATTTTGTGGTTGGGGCCCCTCAAGATCCGATTTTGTGGCCGGGGTCCCTCAGGGTCCGATTTTGTGGCCGGGGCCCCTCAGGGTCCAATTTTGTGGGTGGGGCCCCTCAGGGTCCAATTTTTTGGCCGGGGCCCCTCAGTGTCCAATTTTGTGGGTGGGGCCCCTCTGGGTCCAATTTTGTGGGTGGGGCCCCTCAGGGTCCAATTTTGTGGGTGGGGCCCCTCAGGGTCCAATTTTGTGGTTGGGGCCCCTCAGGGATCGATTTTGTGGTTGGGGCCCCTCAGGATCCAATTTTGTGACCGGGGCCCTCAGGGTCTGATTTTGTTGGTGGGGCCCCTCAGGGTCCGATATTGTGGGTGGGGCCCCTCAGGATCCGATTTTGTGGGTGGGCCCCCTCAGGATCTGATTTTGTGGTTGGGGCCCCTCAGGGTTCAATTTTGTAGGCAGGGCCCCGCAGGGTCTGATTTTGTGGCCGGGGCCCCTCAGGGTCCGATTTTGTGGGTGGGGCCCCTTAGGGTCCGATTTGGTGGACGGGGCCACTCGGTCCGATTTGGTGGGCGGGGCCACTCAGGGTCCGATTTGGTGAGTGGGGCCCCTCAGAGTTCAATTTGGTCAGCGGGGCCCCTCAGGGTCCGATTTTGTGGGTGGGGCCACTCAGGGTCCGATTTTGTGGTTGGGGCCTTTCAGAATCTGATTTAGTGGGCGGGGCCCCTCCGGGTGTGAATTGGTGGGCGGGGCCCCTCAGTGTCCGATTTGGTGGGCGGGGCCCCTCAGGGTCCGATTTGGTGGGTTGGGCCCCTCAGGGTCCGATTTTGTGGGTTGGGCCCCTCAGGGTCCGATTTTGTGTCCGGGGCCCCTCAGGGTCCGATTTTGTGGCCGGTGCCTCTCAGGATCCGATTTTGTGGTTGGGCCCCCTCAGGGTCCGATTTTGTGGCCGGGGCCCCTCAGGGTCCAATTTTGTGGGTGGGGCCCCTCAGGGTCCAATTTTTTGGCCGGGGCCCCTCAGGGTCCAATTTTGTGGGTGGGGCCCCTCAGGGTCCAATTTTGTGGGTGGGGCCCCTCAGGGTCCAATTTTGTGGTTGGGGCCCCTCAGGGATCGATTTTGTGGTTGGGGCCCCTCAGGATCCAATTTTGTGACCGGGGCCCTCAGGGTCTGATTTTGTGGGTGGGGCCCCTCAGGGTCCGATATTGTGGGTGGGGCCCCTCAGGATCCGATTTTGTGGGTGGGGCCCTTCAGGATCTGATTTTGTGGTTGGGGCCCCTCAGGGTTCAATTTTGTAGGCGGGGCCCCTCAGGGTCCGATTTTGTGGCAGGGGCCCCTCAGGATCCGATTTTGTGGCCGGGGCCCGTGAGGGTCCGATTTTGTGGCCGGGGCCCCTCAGGGTCCGATTTTGTGGTTGGGGCCCCTCAGTGTCCGATTTTGTGATTGGGGCCCCTCAGGGTCCGATTTTGTGAGTGGGGCCCCTCAGGGTCCGATGTTGTGGCCGGGGCCCCTCAGGGTCTGATTTTGTGGCCGGATCCCCTCAGTGTCCGATTTTGTGGGTGGGTCCCCTCAGGGTCTGATTTTGTGGCCGGGGTCCCTCAGGGTCCGATTTTGTGGCCGGGGCCCCTCAGGGTCCAATTTTGTGGGTGGGGCCCCTCAGGGTTCAATTTTTTGGCAGGGGCCCCTCAGGGTCCAATTTTGTGGGTGGGGCCCCTCAGGGTCCAATTTTGTGGGTGGGCCCCCTCAGGGTCCAATTTTGTCGGTGGGGCCCCTCAGGGTACGATTTTGTGGTTGGGGCTCCTCAGGGATCGATTTTGTGGTTGGGGCCCCTCAGGATCCAATTTTGTGACCGGGGCCCTCAGGGTCTGATTTTGTGGGTGGGGCCCCTCAGGGTCCGATATTGTGGGTGGGGCCCCTCAGGATCCGATTTTGTGGGTGGGGCCCCTCAGGATCCGATATTGTGGGTGGGGCCCCTCAGGGTCCAATTTTGTGGCCGGGGCCCCTCAGGGTCCGATTTTGTGGCCGGGGCCCGTGAGGGTCCGATTTTGTGGCCGGGGCCCCTCAGGGTCCGATTTTGTGGTTGGGACCCCTCAGGGTCCGATTTTGTGGTTGGGGCCCCTCAGGGTCCGATTTTGTGGCCAGGGCCCATCAGGGTCCGATTTTGTGACTGAGGCCCATCAGGGTCTGATTTTGTGGCTGAGGCCCCTCAGGGTCCGATTTTGTTGGGGCCCCTCAGGGTCTGATTTTGTGGCAGGGGCCCCTCAGGGTCCGATTTTGTGGGTGGGGCACCTTAGGGTCTGATTTTGTGGGCGGAGCTCCTCTGGGTCCAATTTGGTGGGCAGGACCACTCTGGGTCCGATTTGGTGGGCGGGACCACTCTCGGTCCAATTTGGTGGGCGGGGCCTCTCAGGGTCCGATTTGGTGGGCGGGGCCACTCTGGGTCCGATTTTGTGGGCGTGGCCCCACAGGGTACGATTTGGTGGGCGGGGCCCCTCAGGGTCCAGTTTGGTGGGCAGGGCCTCTCTGGCTCCGATTTGGTGGGTGGGGCCACTCTGGGTAAGATTTGGAGGCTGGGGTCGCTCAGCCTCCTATTTGGAGGCCGGGGTCGTTGAGCTTCTGATTTGGAGGCCGGGGTCGTTGAGCTTCCGATTTGGAGGCCGAGGTCAAAGAGCCTCCGATTTGGAGGCCGGGGTCGATGAGCTTCCGATTTGGAGGCCGGGGTCGATGAGCCTCCGATATAGAGGCCGGGGTCATTGAGCCTCCGATTTGGAGGCCGGGGTCGTTGAGCCTCCGATTTGGAGGACGGGGTAGTTAAGCCTCCGATTTGGAGGCCGGGATAGTTAAGCCTCCGATTTGGAGGCCGGGGTCGATGAGCCTCCGATTTGGAGGCCGGGGTCGCTCAGCCTCCGATTTGGACCCCAGGGTCGATCAGCCTCCGATTTGAAGGCTGGGGTCGCTCAGCCTCTGATTCGGAGGCTGGGGTCGCTCAGCCTCCGATTTGGAGGCCCTGGTGGCTCAGCCTCCGATTTGCAAGCCGGGGTGGCTCAGCCTCTGATTTGGAGGCTGGGTGGCTCAGCCTCCGACTTGGAGGCAGGGGTGGCTCAGCCTTCGATTTGGAGGCCGGGGTGGCTCAGCCTCCGATTTGGAGGCCGGGGTGGCTCAGCCTCCGAATTGGAGGCCGGGGTGGCTCAGCCTTTGATCTGGAGGCCGGGGTGGCTCAGCCTCCTATTTGGAGGCCGGAGTGGCTCAGCCTCCTATTTGGAGGCAGGGGTGGCTCAGCCTCCATTTTAGAGGCCGGGGTCGATCAGCCTCCGATTTGGAGGCCGGAGTGACTCAGCCTCCGATTTGGAGGCCGGGGTGGCTCAGCCTCCGATTTGGAGACCGCGGTGGCTCAGCCTCCGATTTGGAGGCCGTGGTGGATCTGCCTCCGATTTGGAGGCCGGGGTGGATCAGCCTCCGATTTGGAGGTCAGGGACGATCAGCCTCCGATTTGGAGGCCGGGGTGGCTCAGCCTCCGATTTGGAGCCTGGGGTCACTCAGCTTTCGATTTGATGTGTCGGCCCTTTAAGACTCATTTCCGTGCGCCGGCCCTTTAACAATCACATTGGCGCGTTGGCCCTTTAAGAGCTATTTTGGCTCACTGGGCTTCTTCTAAATCAACTTTGGCGCACATTCTCTCTCAGGGGCATGTGTCATGTGATGAAGCTAGATTTGCATTTGTGCTGTGGGTTTCGCTTTAAGAGCTGATATTATGTGGCAGAAGCTCTGTCCTGGGGGCGTCATGTGATGTTCGTAGGCGTTGGCATAGTAACTGGGTCTGCCTGCGCATATCAATGAAAAAATGAGGATGAGTGACCTCATGGAGATCAACATCCAACACTGCGGAGACACCATCACATGTTTCTCAATGCAAGCAATGACTAGCCAGGTCTTTCATCGGGAAGGAACAACCACGGGAAGGGCAGTCTCCAATGAAGGAAACCACCTATGCCAAAACATAGTATCCATCCACAGACAGCTGTTTCGGGGTATCGTTGGCATAGTAACTGGGTGTGCCTGCGCATATCAATGAGCTTAACTGCCATTTCAATCGCCTCAGGGCACGTTTTGCCATTTCCTATTGAAAAGCATTGGAGACAGTGCATTCCAATGACAGGAAAAAAAATTTTCAAACGCAAATTGCGCAAAAACTACAAATCCGATCAACACGAAAAATACTTAGCACACCTCACATGGACGCTGGCTTCGAAACGACACCTCAACGGAGTCTGTGCGTGTAGCGGTTCGAGCCGCATTAATTGCGGAAATCAACTGGAAAATAATAATAATAAGAAGAAGTTAGCAGCGTTCGGATTACAGTATAGTGGTTTTTTCAAACCACTATAATAAGTCGAATTCTGAGTAGAAACAAAAATGTCATTGTCTTGAACAGAACATGGATTGCATTTTGGATCCTGAAGAGATGATAATGTACAAATGGCTTTCTGTTCCTCAAGTGAAAATAATGCGGTAGTCAAAGGTGATGAAGCGGGTTCAAATGTTGGTCAATTACATTGCCGATCCACAGAGAAAAAGTGTCTTTTGATGGTTAACAACCTCGTAAGTTTATTAACATCTTTGATGGTCTGGAATAAGTTGAACTTTTTGCTCGGTACAGAATTCAGTCCTTTTGATAAAACTTCCATTTGTGCTTGAGATAAAACCACAGGGGCCAGAATCAGGACATAAGAAAAACTATCAATGGCTTTTACTAAGTTGTTTTCCTGTGCCTCGTAGGATAGCGTCTCCATGGACGGTTTTCTCTGTCTCCGTCCTCCTCTCCTACGCAAATTGCGTTTTTTGTTGCAACAGTGGAAAAATTACGAGGGTCACGTGTATCCACAGCCCTCCTACGTGAGGAATGACCAGTGTCCTAATCCGAGCTATTGTATTCAGATGAAGAAAAATAGACCGTTTTATTGTGTTTATAACCAGGTTTGGAAGCGTTCACATTATTTCTCAAGATGGATTTTTTAGAGGAACCATGAAAAGAAGATTTATTCCAACTATATACTTTGTTGTTTTTATAGTTCATAGTGTCTCTGGAAAACGTAGATTTTTTATGTCAGGATCCTGACAGCGCCGGCATGCAGCCTCCGCTGAGCAGGGACTCACCCACACTGTAGGGGGCCCGGTGTCAGGTACAGCTGGAAAGTACAGATGCACAGGACCTGTGGATGCTGAAGTTTGCAAGCATTCACAGGACCTATGGTCATGTGACTGCAAGGGGGCGGGGCTTAGCATCCTGATTTCAGAGATGGCAGGACATTATCCAAAAACTCAGAGTCAGTCAAAACGAAGGTCATACACAGTACGGGCAAGCGAGGTACAGGAGGGATATTCAGGAGGGAGGTCAGACAAAGCCAAGGGTCATACACAGCACAGGCAAAGCAGGTACAGAGTCAGCAAACCAGAGACATAAACCATAACAGAGCAGGGTCAGAATACCAGGCAGATGGACAATGATTGACAATGAGTGACGCACGGACAAAGCAGGGTCGGGCACACTCACATAGGAGTATAAGTGACAGGGGATGGCTCTCCCCTGAAGCTATAAAAACCCTCCCCAGATCCACAGAGAGGCTCTCAGAGTTAACTCCTTCACGACCTACCCAAAACACACCATGACATTTTAGTCTTGATTATATTGTCTTCCAATGAATTTATATTATCAGTGATTTTTTTCATGAAAATGTCAAATCAGGTCGTGAGTAGAGTTGAGCGATACCGTCCGATACTTCAAAGTATCGTATCGGATGGTATCGGCCGATCTTTAAAAAAAGTATCGGTATCGCCGATTCCGATACCGGAAGTCCCATTCAAGTCTATGGGACTTCCGGTATCGGAATAAGAAAAACCCTTTCCTGCCCTTGTACAGCCTCTCTGGGGTCTGTACGGGCCTTTCGGGGGGCTGTGCCGGCCTGCCAGGGGGTCTGTGCAGGCTCCGGTGGTCTGTGCCGGCCTGCGGGTGGTCTGTGCAGGCTCCGGGGGGCTGTGCCGGCCTGCCGGGGGGCTGTGCCGGCCTGCCGGGGGGCTGTGCAGGCTCCGGGGGGCTGTGCCGGCCTGCCGGGGGGCTGTGCCGGCCTGCCGGTGGTCTGTGCAGGCTCCGGGGGTCTGTGCAGGCATCGTCCGATGGGACTACAAGTCCCATCGGGCGATGCCTGCTACCATGACAGTGATTGACACATTAGCCAATGATGGGACAGTAGTAGTCCCATCATCCGGCTAATGTGTTGAATGTAAAAAAAAAAAAAAAAAAAAAAATTACATGCTACATACATACAACATGCATACTACATACATGCTACATTCATACTACATACATGCTACATTCATACTACATAAATACTACATGCAACATACATACTACATATATACTACATGCATGCTACATACATACTGCATGCTACATACATACCACATATATACTACATACATACTACATGCATGCTACATGCATAACACATATATACTACATGCATGCTACATACATACTACATACTACATATATACTACATGCATGCTACATACATACTGCATGCTACATGCATGCTACATACATACTACATACATACTACATGCATGCTACATACATACTACATGCTACATACATACTACATATATACTACATGCATGCTACATACATACTGCATGCTACATGCATGCTACATACATACTACATACATACTACATGCATGCTACATACATACTACATGCTACATACATACTACATATATACTACATGCATGCTACATACATACTACATGCTACATACATACTACATATATACTACATGCATGCTACATACTACATGCTACATACATACTACATATATACTACATGCATGCTACATACATACTACATGCATGCTACATACTACATGCATGCTACATGCATGCTACATACATACTACATGCTACATACATACCACATATATACTACATACATACAATACATTCATACAATACATACATAGACATACAGTACATATAACATAGAGTAACATACTTACCAATACTTGTCACATTGTTCCCCGAAGCCATTGTCTTTTCCGGGATAAATATTAACATAACAAACCACAAAAATACTCACCCACGATCCGAAGCAGTCCACGAGTGTGTCCCACGACGATCTTGGGTAGAGAACTGCAGCATCAGATGATGCTGCCGTTCTCTACGGGCTGCAGGAATCCAATGACGGAAGGTAGGTATCCTTCCGCACTGTATTCCTCCGCCACTTAAAAAAAAAAAGTCCCTAGTCTCACTTTATGCCATTGCTGTGTGGGAATTTCCCACACAGCAATGGCATAAAGTGAGACTAGGGACTTTTTTTTTTAAGTGGCGGAGGAATACAGTGCGGAAGGATACCTACCTTCCGTCATTGGATTCCTGCAGCCCGTAGAGAACGGCAGCATCATCTGATGCTGCAGTTCTCTACCCAAGATCGTCGTGGGACACACTCGTGGACTGCTTCGGATCGTGGGTGAGTATTTTTGTGGTTTGTTATGTTAATATTTATCCCGGAAAAGACAATGGCTTCGGGGAACAATGTGACAAGTATTGGTAAGTATGTTACTCTATGTTATATGTACTGTATGTCTATGTATGTATTGTATGAATGTATTGTATGTATGTAGTATATATGTGGTATGTATGTAGCATGTAGTATGTATGTAGCATGCATGTAGTATGTATGTAGTATGTATGTAGCATGTATGTAGCATGCATGTAGTATATATGTAGTATGTATGTAGCATGCATGTAGTATGTATGTAGTATGTATGTAGCATGCAGTATGTATGTAGTATGTATGTAGTATATATCTAGTATGTATGTAGTATATATGTAGTATGTATGTAGCATGTAGTATGTATGTAGCATGCATGTAGTATGTATGTAGCATGTAGTATGTATGTAGTATGTATGTAGCATGTATGTAGCATGCATGTAGTATATATGTAGTATGTATGTAGCATGCATGTAGTATGTATGTAGTATGTATGTAGCATGCAGTATGTATGTAGTATGTATGTAGTATATATGTAGTATGTATGTAGTATATATGTAGTATGTATGTAGCATGTAGTATGTATGTAGCATGCATGTAGTATGTATGTAGTATTATTTTTTTTTTTTTTTTTTTTTAACATTTAACACATTAGCCGGATGATGGGACTACTACTGTCCCATCATTGGCTAATGTGTCAATCACTGTCATGGTAGCAGGCATCGCCCGATGGGACTTGTAGTCCCATCGGACGATGCTTGCACAGACCCCCGGACATCAGCACAGCCCCCCGGCAGGCCGGCACAGCCCCCCGGCAGGCCGGTACAGACCCCCACAGGGTGCACAGACCACCGGCAGGCCGGCACAGCCCCCCGGTAGGCCGGTACAGACCCCGGGCAGTCCACACAGCCCCCCGGCAGGCCGGCACAGCCCCCCGGCAGGCCGGCAGAGACCCCCGGAAGGCCCGAAATGACGGCGCATCATGATGCGCACACACCGCGCATCATGATGACGTCAGGCCGTCAATCAACTGAACTTCCGATTCCGATGCCGAATTCCGATATTGAAAAAATATCGGAAGTCGGTATCGGAATTCCGATACAGCAAGTATCGGCCGATACCCGATACTTGCGGTATCGGAATGCTCAACACTAGTCGTGAGTTAAATTTCTTTACCGTATATACTCGTGTATAAGCTGAGATTTTCAACCCATTTTTTAGGCTGAAAGTGCTCCTCTCGGCTTATTCTCGAGTCATTGTCTCAGGGGGTAGGCGTTGGAGGGGGAGCACAGGAGTCGGCGGCTGTCAGATCATACTCACCCCTTCCTGGCACGGTCTCTGCACTTCCCTGCTTCTCAGATGGTTTCCGGTGCCGCAGATCTTCCTGTGTTCAGCTGTCACGTGGTACAGCAAGATTAAGTGGCGCGTGGAGGTGAAACAGGGACAGGTGAATATCACAGGTGTCGGGGCCCTGAGCAAGCGGCGACACTGGCACCTGGCCCCCATAGCGTGTCAGTATCCGCACCTGCTCATGACACCGTCACCTGGCCAACAGCGGCGAGAGGTGAGTATGTCATTTTTTTTAAAATCACAGCAGCATATGGTGCATATATATATCTATGGAGCATCTTATGGGGCCATCAACATTTATGCAGCATTATATGGGGCATATACACTCACTGGCCACTTTATTAGGTACACCTGTCCAACTGTGTGTTAAGACTTAATTTCTAATCAGCCAATCACATGGCGGCAACTCAGTGCATTTAGGCATGTAGACATGGTCAAGACAATCTCCTGCAGTTCAAACAGAGCATCAGTATGGGGAAGAAAGGTGATTTGAGTGCCTTTGAACGTGGCATGATTGTTGGTGCCAGAAGGGCTGGTCTGAGTATTTCAGAAACTGCTGATCTACTGGGATTTTCACGCACAACCATCTCTAGGGTTTACAGAGAATGGTCCGAAAAAGAAAAAAAATCCAGTGAGCGGCAGTTCTGTGGGCGGAAATGCCTTGTTGATGCCAGAGGTCAGAGGAGAATGGGCATACTGGTTCGAGCTGATAGAAAGGCAACAGTGACTCAAATTGCCACCCGTTACAACCAAGGTAGGCAGAAGAGCATCTCTGAACGCACAGTGCGTCGAACTTTGAGGCAGATGGGCTACAGCAGCAGAAGACCACACTGGGTACCACTCCTCTCAGCTAAGAACAGGAAACTGAGGCTACAATTTGCACAAGCTCATCGAAATTGGACAGTAGAAGATTGGAAAAACGTTGCCTGGTCTGATGAGTCTCGATTTCTGCTGCGACATTCGGATGGTAGGGTCAGAATTTGGCGTAAACAACATGAAAGCATGGATCCATCCAGCCTTGTATCAACGGTTCAGGCTGGTGGTGGTGGTGTCATGGTGTGGGGAATTTTTTCTTGGCACTCTTTGGGCCCCTTGGTACCAATTGAGCATCGTTGCAATGCCACAGCCTACCTGAGTATTGTTGCTGACCATGTCCATCCCTTTATGACCACAATGTACCCAACATCTGATGGCTACTTTCAGCAGGATAATGCGCCATGTCATAAAGCTCGAATCATCTCAGATTGGTTTCTTGACCATGACAATGAGTTCACTGTACTCAAATGGCCTCCTCAGTCACCAGATCTCAATCCAATAGAGCATCTTTGGGATGTGGTGGAACGGGAGATTCGCATCAGGGATGTGCAGCCGACAAATCTGCGCCAACTGTGTGATGCCATCATGTCAATATGGTCCAAAATCTCTGAGGAATGCTTCCAGTACCTTGTTGAATCTCTGCCACGAAGAATTGAGGCAGTTCTGAAGGCAAAAGGGGGTCCAACCCGTTACTAGCATGGTGTACCTAATAAAGTGGCCAGTGAGTGTATATCTATAGAGCATCTTATGGGGCCATCAACCTTTATGGAGCAGCATATGGAGCAGCATATGGGGCATAATATTCTATGGAGCATCTATTGGGGCCATCAACCTTTATGGAGCAGCATATGGGGCATATTATTCTATGGAGCATCTTATGGGGCCATCAGCCTTTATGGAGCAGCTCTCCTCAACCACGACTATAAACTCTTGGTGAGGATCCTGGCGAACTGACTGCAGATGCTGCTACATGGCCTCCTATGTGAGGCTAAGACAGGATTTAATCAGGGATGCAGCAGCGTGGCAAATATTCGCATTTCAAACCTTTCAAACCTTTGCGGGCATTAAGGTTCCCGTGTCAATTTACTAATGGCTCACTGAAATGCTTGGGAATACAGGTGACAAAACACCCAGCTAAATTATAGAAAACTAATATTGATACATATCTTAAAAACTTAGAATCTACCTTAGTGAAATGGAAAGATTTTAACTTGTCATATCTAGGCAGAGCCAACTTAATTTAGATGACGGAATTCCACGTCTCCTCTACCTCTTCCATACTATCCCAATTAACTATCTGTATCGCTCATTCATCTGGGAGGGAAAAATGCCCCGTATAGCCTTCAAAATACTCCAATGATTGCGGGGAAACGGGGGGATAAATTTCCCTGACATTTGACACTATACCTTAGCATCCCTGTACCGGGTGGTGGTGGACTGGCTGAGAGGAATGTCTTATTATGCCCAATATGACCTGGAGCGGTCTTACCCCGGCACTGGCTCTCCCTACCCTTCTACATCTCCCTTATACGGAATTGCTGACTGAAGTATAAGGGAGGGACAGGACTGTAGTCGTGACCTGTATTCCGGTGACAGCTGTGTCCAGTCCTTTCCCTACATGAAACAATACTATTCTCGGCATACCTGCATCTCCAGATTCAGGTTCACCCAGGCACTTCCCAGGCCATAGCAGTCTCTCTTCTAGGCGACCCCCATCAATGGAGACACAGTCCGAGACAACTTTAACACTTTCTCTACTTAGAATTTTGCACGTTACATTCACAGTTGGTACATCATAACATTTTCTTGCTTCCTGATCTTTCCTTTGCTTGTTGTCACTTCTGTGCAGTAAACGCCCGGACTGGACCGTACTAGACTGCTTCCCAGTTCCTTCCAGGCCTGACCTCACTATAATGACATTTCCTTCAGCCTGTTTCACCCCAGACATGAATTCATCAATCACTATGTTTGGTGGCCCCTAGTGAAGCATCCGGCCCGTCTGTACTGATCTTGTCGAAGCTCCAACTCCTTTCATCTCCTTAGTCCAGCCAACTTATGCCCTAAAAGCATTGGCCCAGGCGGTAAAATGCCACATCTTCCTTTTCCGATTCTGACCCACTGCTTAGGCATGCAGTGGCCGTGGGTAACGTGGACAATAACGACTTAATTTTATGTGACTGCCGAGCTGTCCGGCCCTATAGCCCATGTGGACACTTGGGCACCCTGGCCCCATCTGACTAAACCACTCTTCATCACTAACCTTAACTCTCAGCAGCCCCTCCTACAAATAACCCTCTAAGAACCTCCTATCAGGCCCCACTAGTATACCCCCTCTAGTGGTCCGCAACATAATTACAACTACCTGGTCTATAGGGGAAACTATATAGTAAGAGTGTCCTTCTCTAATATCCCAAGAAGGATACACTACCTATCCCTGACTGTACATATACAAAGAACACATAATATGTAAGCATTATAATACAGGAATGCAAGTCAATATATACAGTTTTCTATACAATGGTAACACATTCAAGTGGCAATACCATAAGCAATGAGCAGTAATACATAGTTATACATGTAGCAGTATCGCAGGCAATTATCATAAAACACGTCTGTAAACATTTAGAACTGGAAGACAATCAGAGGGAAGGGGAGCATGAAAGACATCATATCTTACACTCGTGAGAGCTAACCCACTTTTAATGTCCACATGGAGGGTATGGCGGAAACTACGTTGACATTTCCAGCTCTTTGCCTGGATGTCTCTTCTTGTTCCACTTATTGGTAACCCCCACTTTCAGGACGGGCACTCTCACCCTGTCTTCTACCAGTGGTACTCCCAAGGTATAACATCTATTAAGCACTTAGTCCACCCCGAGGAACGACGGATTTACTCAATAGAGGAGTTGAAATGTAAATATCCCACTGCCATATTCCCTCCCTTCCAATACTTGCAAGGTAAAAGCTATGGAACAAAAGTATTAGCACATCTTTCTGAATATGAATGGAGACCATCCGTGCTTAGATGGCTCACGAAATATAATTCTCCATCTGTCCAAATAGCCACTAATTACAAATTCATCCATATAGCTCTGGATTATGCACAATTCCAATTTCCAGTAACAAAATGGCAGACTGAAGACCCCAGCATGTCCTGTGGCACTATTCTGAAAGCTCTAGACCCAGCCTACAAATTCCTCCCCTCAGCCCGTTTCCTAGAAATGAGATTGAAAATCTGTCACGGCTCTTACCTGACTCCACAAAAGGTCATAGAATGGGGTTGTACACATCTTCTAAATGTTTTACATGCCATTCCCTAGAAGCCAACCTGTTTCATTGCTTGTGGGCATGCCCGGTCATTAGACTATTTTGGGAAAGAGTACGGCAATACACTGCCACACATCTGACAAACTTTGTTCCTGATGAACCCTTATGGGCCATATTTGGATACCTAAAACCAGATAATTACACCTGTTCTCCAGGGGCCCATAAACTACTGCATTTGGTGGCGGCTGCCAGGACTAAGGCCATTTTACAGACATGGATCCACGACCATGCCCCTCCTTTCAATATCTTTCTAGAGAAGCTGTCGCTCTTGCTTCAAATGGACTGGGTTGAGGCCTCTTTACATAAAGAGGGAAGGGTGCAGGCCTTTTTCAAAACTTGGGAAAGCTTCATCTCTCTGCTCCCACAGCACATCCAGAGCGATATTAAGACCTGTTTTCAGCCAACAGTCTGGTACCAGGAGCAACTACTACTGGGGGAGACACCTGTCCATTGATGTCTCTGGGTGAACCGCTGCAGAGAGACACTTCGGGGTGTTTGGGGTGTACTTTAGTGTCAGTGGGTCCTGAACTTAAGATTGGACACATGTGCTGGATGTCTGATGGGTAAACATTATGCTTGTTTTTGACATGCCCCCCGCTTCCTTCTCCCTTTTTTCCCTTCCCCGGTTTTTCAGGTTTGTCTTGATCTATTGTTCTGTGTACCGATGCGATCTCTAATGAGGTTTCATTACATATGCCTCAAACATTATCTGCATGGATATATGTAGGAAAGATTTTTTTTCAATAAAAACAAAGTTAAAAAGACACAGCTGGATCCCAATGAAGGAGTAGAACCATCTCAAGGAGGATCACAGGGAAATGGACAGCATGAAACTTACATATGAGTGTCTGAGCAAAGGGTCTGAATACTTATGACCATGTGATAGTTCAGTTTTTCTTTTTTAATACATTAATAAAAATTTCTACATTTCAGTCAAGATGAGGTGCAGAGTGTACATTAATGAGAAAATTATGAAATTTTTTGAAATTGCCAAATGGCTGCAATGAAACAAAGAGTGAAAAATGTAAAGGGGTCTGAATACTTTCCGTACCACTATATATGTAGGGTGTATTTAGGTCATTGAGTGTAAACCGGCAGTGAGTGGGGCCGCCATATCGCAATCTTAGGGTGCCAACCTCGGCGGCAAGGCGGGCTGAGTGATAGGCCGTAATATGGCTAGATAACTTCTCCTCACTGTACCTCTGATATGATAAGCCCCCCTTTTTAAAGTATTAAAATTGTTGTAAGTAGTAGGAGGGTCTCTTTTTAGCTATTTTTTCATCTTCCCACTCTTCCATTATCATGGCTCTTATGTGTTTGTTAGCTGGAAAGACTCTGTTTCTCTGGGTTCACAGCCCCTAAACATTTCATCCTGTATTGAGTGAGCCATTTGTGCTTCCTCAGTTTTCATTGTACTCGTTCTGTATCGTCGGATGAAAAATAATCTTTATTCCTTTCCTCTGGGAGAACCTGAGGCATTTCCTCTCCACCCTCCAGATATTGGTACCGATCATAAGAACCTTCATCTTTCTCTGATGATACTTCCATTTCCCACCTTTCTCTCTTATGATGGGACATGACCTGTACTGTCTGAGGGGGAACTGGACTGGAAACTGTGCTTAGCGCGTCTTCCCTAATTATAGACCTCATGTCAGCCATGAATGAGGTCTGCTCCTTCTTTAGGATCTTTGTAATACATTCAGCACACAGCTGGTTCTTATGTGTCACAAGTAACTTAGCCAAGACACCTAACTACTTTGGCACGAAGGGTAATAAATGGTGATTTTTTCTCCTTGTCGTTAATGTATAGCTTGCCCAAATATGGAGGTGAGATTGACATTTAGCTTGAGAAATGGAAGTGTCAAGTACATTATCCATCACAGAACATGTGACACAGAGTTTGTCATTTACTTTGCCACTTGTCCTTGCAAGCTAATATATAGGACTCACGTGTCATGACTCTGGACAGGATGGTTCCGCCTCCATCCTGGTCAGGTCAGGGTTAATTTTAGTCTGCCTCTCTTTGGTTTTGGGGCGGCTATTTAATCTTGGCAGTTCCTGGATTTAGTGTCGGTGATACTTCTGTATACCTTGTTTGTGGTCGCTGACCCAGGTGACTCATCGTAAAGGTATGCCTTTGTCCCCTGACTTTTGCCTCTGTATTCTGCTTTGTACTTCTCTGTCTCTCCTGTTTATCTGATCCCCTTGGCTTGTCTCCGTTTACTCTTTGTCTTGTCGCTAGGTACTGCGCGCTCGTCTGGCTTTTGACCCTCGGCTCTCTTTGACCAGGTTTACTGTCTTTGTCCTGTGCTCTGCATGCTCAGTTTCTTTCCCTGCACTCACGTGTGGTGTCTCTGCCCCCTGGTCACGTGATCGCTTAGTGCTGGGTCCTGTGCTTGCTGCCCTAGCCTCAGGTCCTTGTGTGCTGCATGCCTTCTGCCTGCACTCCCCGCGCTCATTCATGTGCCCCCTGATAGCGCTCCCTAGGCAGTGCCTGTGACACCTTAGAAAACCTAGAGACCGAATAAGGTCAGCTTCTTACTGCGCTAAAGCAGTCCGTTCAACGCATAGCGTTGATGGGCTGCGTTAACACTATAGCATAACGCGATCGCGTTATGCTATACCGCTAGTGCAGATGCTTCATATGCGCTAACGGTGACGGAAGCTCAGATGCTGCAGCACGTGTCCGAGGGTCCATCACAGAATAATGGCACATCGCTAGCGCATGCTGATTATGGCATGAGTTGGCGATGCGCCCAATAATGGGGGTTAATGGCAGCATTAACAGATTGCGTTACACTGTGTTATGCCTCGGTGTAACGCAATACGTTAAACGGATTGCCATAACGCAGTGTGACCCAGCCTAAGTGAACATGTCTTGAGCATCAACAATTCTAAAAAGATTGAAGACATGACTCAAATAAAACCCTTGCCGAGACATTTCAAGACAAAACATAACTGTGATTCCAGCTTACTACGTGTCTCTGGCATCAATAGGGTCCTGGTTACCAAAAGGGGTGGCGAATGGAAAAAGATCTGGTCACTAGGGATGGGCGAACCCAAACTGTAAAGTTCTGGACCCGTACCGAACACATAGTGCTCGGTCACAAAGTTCTGAACATGGGTTTCCATGGGATACCTGTTACAGTTGGGGTCCAAAGCCTGTAATAGCATAAAATTAATAATAAATATTATACTTACCTGTCCTGGGTCGCATCCTCCAATCCTGCTGTCTCCTGGCCGCATCTGCTTCTGGGGCCGCGCATTAACTGGGGTGAACCCTGACGTCACCACACGAACGCCACTGACACTGGCTGAAAATTTCCGAGCAGTGGAGTGAATAAGCCGGAAGTTAATGAGCGGCCCCGGAAGTAGATGCAGCCGAGAGACAAGGCGGGAGGACGCGTCACTGGACTAGTAAGCATAATTATAATGTTTATTATTAATTTTATGCTTTTACAGCCCCCCCACCCCATATCTGTAAAGTCCAAGCTCTGGGTTTGGACGCAAGTTCGCGTCATCTCCGGCCCCGAGCTTGAACTTTACAAAAAATCTCGGGCGAACCCAGCGATCCCGATCATCGGGGGGGGGGGGGGGGGGGGGTTCGCCCATCACTACTGGTCACAATTAGAAACTAAATGGATCTGGCAATTACCTTATATCCCAATGGTGTAAATGAAGTTCTCAGCATCTCCCCTTTCCTATAGGGGGTTTGGTAGAATTTGTTCTCTACACTCTTTTTTAAATAAAACAGTTTTATCTGATTTCCATGTGTCTTATTTGTTTTTCATTTCCCTTTTATTTAAAAGGTTTCCTCATAAAACAACAGTCACAAGATAGCCTATCTGCACTTTACTCTCCTATGGTGAAGATCCTCTAGACATCCGGTGTCACGATATCACCGCTGCCACCAATATGTCACGATCCCACTGCTGACACCGATATGTCACGGACGGGGGAATGCGACGCACTGTCGACACATGGCTATCACAGGCACAGTGGGGGCTTATCTTAGTTAACCCACCACTGGCACCATGTGACAAAAATACAGCAAGCTAGTCTTGCCCTAACAATTTATCGCAGGGGGGTTATTTTGGATGCCCCAACACTGCTAACAACCTTCCAAGAACTGCAGGGATTTATGTATATCCCACTTTCTCAGTTCCACTTTGGAACTTGCAGCTCTCCGGCGCCCCCCTTATTCTCAGGTCAGTCAGGGAACTACACCTAGGATAATTAGTCGCCGGACTGGCTGCTTGTTGTGCACAGGCGATTAGACTGCTGCAGTAAGGGGATTATCAGTGCTCTGGCCTCAGTCACCCAATCAGCATATAAGACCCTTGCGTACTGCCAGCTAGCCCAACCAACCAAACACACCACGCCGCCACCAGCCCCTGGTTTCTCTGCTTAAGTTATAGACTTAATAGAGGGGTTCGAAGCCAACCCAATTCGGTAGCATAATTATCTAAAGGCACGTGTTCGTTTCTTAGAGCATGAAGACAGACTGATAATTTTATGATTTATTCCCCAAAGGCGGGCAGTGATTACATAGATAAAAAGTTGTTACAAAGTTGAAACATTAGATATGTACATTGCAAATATAAAATAACAGGGATGAAAAGCAGAAATTAAAACTTACAGTTGCTCAATTATCTTTAGGCAAATCATGTGGCTGGGAGATGGGCAGGCAGCCAGCCAGACATCTCCTAACATCTGGTGGGTCCTTTCAGCATGAAAACTCCAGCTTAACTGACTGGTTTGTTTACTAGCATGCCTTATGGCGTCTGCTGTGTGACATCACAGAAGGGGTTGCTGGAGACGTTTGGCCCCCCTTTCTCTAAGTTACAATCTAACTGTAAAATTTATACTAACTATATCTCGATGAGGCAAGCTCACATAAACACGCAGATGGCATCGTTTTTCCCCATTTATCGAATACAATAAAACAAAACCAAACATGCAGTAGTTAGGACACAACATTTGGGAGTAATCCATATCTCCGTTTATGAGAGTGCTAGAACTTCGCAAGAGCCACCGTAGCGAAGCCGGGTCCGCGCAGATCACAGAAATGTCTGTTTCATTTTTCTGTTGCGACCGGAGCCTGCGCTAGGCTTATTTTAATATCTCTCATTCATAAGCTTGCCCCGTATGGTTTAAACAAAGACTTCCTTTCCTGGCTGTGCAGGGAGGGGGGAAGAGAGAGACAGCTGCTTGCAACAGGAAATGTCTGGTGTCCTATTACTAATGCATACACAGAGCTGTAAGTAAGGGGGGTTTTCAGCTGACAGGTAGATTTTCTCATCAGTAGAGTAGCAATGGGAGATACTAGAATGTTCCGTAAAATCATATCTACTTAGCATTACATCCGGACAGTCAGGAACATTGGATACCATCTGTGTCTACCCACTATTCTAACAATGAACGGTCTCTCCACATTCATTTACTCCTCTATACGGTTATTACTGGGAATGACACTATGATGACTTTTCTTCTGGGAGACACAGATCACATGTGACTGATATTGCAGTGTGAATATAAACTTATATTTTTTCTGTATTTTTCTGACCTTACATTGTGGGTTATGAGGTGTTTTGGGCTTGTTTTTTTGTATCCTTTATTTTTAACTTTCCAGTTGGTTAATTGGGATTCCAATATAAGCCCATATATCCTGGGAAGTGTCAGGTTCTGGGATTTAATTATATTTTTTAATAACAATTTCATTCACGATTATTCACTTAACTTATTGTTCATTACATTTTCTCAAAATAACATATTTCTCTTTTTTTACACATCCTAATACTGATTTATTTATATTTCAAAGAAAACATTTCTAGGAGTGTATACACTTCACAACAAACACTTTTCCATATATTTTATTATCCATCACTGTTTTTTAAGCTGCTTTTATCGTTATAACTTTACCATATCACTTTTTATTCTCTTTTCTTATCCGTTGCACTTTCACTGGCCACTTGGTGGTGTCACATTTGGCTCTTTTCACATGCATTGTTTTGTTTCCTGACACCACTCACTGTCACCCCTAGATTGATTCCTATAGAATTATAGATCCGTGTCCCTCGTGATGTAAAAACTGTATGAAGTATATAGTTTGAAGTCTGGGATCTGCATATATGTGGCTAGTTTTGTTTCGGATAACATGATACATGATTTTAGTTTTTTTTGTCTAGTCTCGCTTGAATATAGATCAATATTAATTAGTCTCCTGATGACGCCTTTGGTGAGGACGATGAAACCCGTAGAAATGAGAGGCTTGGAGAGTGAGTGTGTATACATCACCTCACCCTATATACTGAGATGTAGGGTACATGTTTTTTTCTATTAGTCACCTACTGACTAACCTTCAGGGGGTGAATTATGGGTATAGTTTTACATTTGGAATTAATAAGGTTTATATTTATCCTTTTGTCAGCAAACATGAGGAATGACAAGAGACAACCCATTTAAGAAGATTTAATTTTGGTTAAAACTATTCCAACATTATGAACATAAAAAGTCTTCTCCCCTTTGTTATGTCTCTGATGTTTATTAACAGTTGATTTCCAAGTAAAATATTTCCCACATTAAGAAAATAAAAAAGGCTTCTCATCTGTGTGACTGCTCTGATGGCGATGAAGAAGCGCTTTCTGGTTAAAATGTTTCCCACATTCTGAACATGAAAATGGCTTCTCCCCTGTGTGAGTTCTCTGGTGCTTAACAAAATTTGATTTATTGTTAAAGCATTTCCCACATTCTGAACATGAAAAAGGCTTCTCTCCTGTGTGAGTTATTTGGTGGATAACAAAATGTGATTTATGTACAAAACATTTCCCACATTCTGAACATGAATATAGTTTCTCCCCTGTGTGAGTTCTCTGGTGCTTAACACAATGTGATTTATTGTTAAAACATTTCCCACATTCTGAACATGAAAAAGCCTTCTCCCCTGTGTGAGTTCTCTAGTGGGTAACCAATTGTGATTTCTGTGCAAAAGATTTCCCACATTCTGAACAGGAAAAAGGCTTCTCCCCTGTGTGAGTTCTCTGGTGGGTAACAAAATTTGATTTCTGTGCAAAATATTTCCCACATTCTGAACAGGAAAAAGGCTTCTCCACTGTGTGAGTTCTCTGGTGCTTAACATAATCTGATTTCTTGTTAAAACATTTCCCACATTCTGAACATGAAAATGGCTTCTTTCCTTTAGGAGCAGTTTGTTTTTTAATGCCTCTTTTGTGACTTTGATTTTCCTTAGGCCTGTTTCACACTTCCGTTTTTGTGTCCGCCAAACGGATCCGTTTCCGTTTTTTTGACGGAAACTGATGCAAACGGATCCGTTTTTTTAAAAACGGATCCGTTTTTTTGACGGATCCGCGGTAACCGTAATGGAAGTCTATGGGACAAAAAAAACGGATCCTGCAAAAAATGGCGGATCCGTTTTTTTACGGAAAACAACGGATTTTGACGGATTTGAAAAAACGGAAGTGTGAAACAGGCCTTAATAGTCAGTAATGAATCAGAAGATGGGACCTGTTTCATAGGATCAGATGACAGATCTTTGCTGTGAATGGATGATGATATATCTGGAGTAATAGCTATCACTTCAGTTGTATCTTGTAGGATCTCAAGATCATCAGATTTAAAAATTGAAGATGTCAGCTGTCCCTCTGATCTCCTGCTACAGTCATCTGCGAAGATAAAAAAAAAAAAAATGTTAATAAAATATTAAGTTTTATATTTTTGAACATTTCTACTTAAACTGTACATAAAAATGGCAACCTATGTAAAAAACTTTAATTATTTACCAAGACAATGACAGTTCACAGTCTAATAGAAAACCTTGTTGGATGAACCAGCAGTGTGTGGTGTTCAACTGTTTGTTCATTCTGCCTCCCAAATATCAAATATAAAGAAACCAATCAATGTTATGTAGGCGAAAATAATACCAATTCTCATCTCACAAAAAACAAGTCCCCACTCAGGTCCATCATCTGTAAACACTATTAGTGGCTCAAAGGCTGTTGAAAAGCAACAAGGTTTCCATAAACCAATCCAGTTATATCCGCTTTCACTTCAGAGTCTTGCAATGTGCGCAAACAACATTTAGGATTAGAGTTGAGCGAAACGGGTCGAAAAATTTCAAAAGTCGCCGACTTTGGGCAAAGTCGGGTTTCATGAAACGAAACCCGACCCTAGGATGAGGTCGGCCACGAGGTCGGCGACTTGCGCGCCAAAGTCGCGTTTCAAAAGTTTGTTTTGCGCTCTTTTTCAGCCAATCAGGATCCACGGACACTGTGGGCAACGTGATGACATAGGCACGGGTCACCACCATCTTTCAGAAGGGCATGCAAGTGATTGGCTTGCTTTGGTGGGCGTCACAGGGGGTATAAAAGGGCGTGCACACCGACCGCCATCTTACTTCTGCCGATCTCAGTATAGGGAGAGGTTGCTGCTGATTCTGTAGGGAGAGTGTTAGGCAGGGAAGAAAAAAAAACTGCTTCTGCTGCTAGCGATTGTGCCTGTACAACACACCAGTCACTGTGTGTGCAGTGCAAGGGGAGGCTATATTGTGGTGTATCAGTGGTGTTGGTTGTTGGGCTGCCTTCTAAGGCTTCCTGACAGCTGGCGTTGCTGTTTACCCACTGCTCTGCAAACTGCTTTTTTAAAAGCAATCCCAATTTTTTTTTTTGTCCTGCTGAGGTACTGAGCTGCAAACTGCTTTTTTAAAAGCAATCCCAATTTGTTTTTTTTTGTCCTGCTGAGGTACTGAGCGTGCATTTTTTCACACCATACAGCGGTGTACGCTCCTCACACAGTACCGTGTAACGGCTGTTATCACAGCCACAGTGAAGCTATCTGTGTCACTCTGTGAGAATAAGTCGAGGACATGTTCCGTTCTTACAGACCTGTACTCTAGGGAGATTCCTACTCTGCCCAATTCTACATACACCTTGTAGTTTGTGATACACTAGCCAATTTCTGCCTGTGACATAGCACTCAGATATTCAGTGGGCCTCACACAATCCAAAAGTGTCCAGTGTCTGCAGAAATTCAAAATCTCACTTATCCTCTAGTCACTTTGGTCACAGCTGTGCCATCGAGCCTGTGACATAGCGCTCAGATATTCAGTGGGCCTCACACAATCCAAAAGTGTCCAGTGTCCACAAGTGTCTGCAGAAATTCAAAATCTCACTTATCCTCTAGTCACTTTGGTCACAGCTGTGCCATCGAGCCTGTCACATAGCGCTCAGATATTTAGTGGGCCTCACACAATCCAAAAGTGTCCAGTGTCCACAAGTGTCTGCAGAAATTCAAAATCTCACTTATCCTCTAGTCACTTTGGTCACAGCTGTGCCATCGAGCCTGTCACAAAGGGCTCAGATATTCAGTGGGCCTCACACAATCCAAAAGTGTCCAGTGTCCACAAGTGTCTGCAGAAATTCAAAATCTCACTTATCCTCTAGTCACTTTGGTCACAGCTGTGCCATCGAGCCTGTCACATAGCGCTCAGATATTCAGTGGGCCTCACACAATCCAAAAGTGTCCAGTGTCCACAAGTGTCTGCAGAAATTCAAAATCTCACTTATCCTCTAGTCACTTTGGTCACAGCTGTGCCATCGAGCCTGTGACATAGCGCTCAGATATTCAGTGGGCCTCACACAATCCAAAAGTGTCCAGTGTCCACAAGTGTCTGCAGAAATTTAAAATCTCACTTATCCTCTAGTCACTTTGGTCACAGCTGTGCCATCGAGCCTGTCACATAGCGCTCAGATATTCAGTGGGCCTCACACAATCCAAAAGTGTCCAGTGTCCACAAGTGTCTGCAGAAATTCAAAATCTCACTTATCTTCTAGTCACTTTGGTCACAGCTGTGCCATCGAGCCTGTCACATAGCGCTCAGATATTCAGTGGGCCTCACACAATCCAAAAGTGTCCAGTGTCCACTAGTGTGAGCAGAAATTCAAAATCTCCCCTGTCCTATAGACACCTTGTACCTTGTTTTACATTACTATATAGTTTGTTGGATTTTGTCTACATTTTTACCAAAAATGAGGAAGGCTGGTGGAAGAGGCCGTGGAATTGGGCGGGGGTTGGCAGCTGGTAATGATGGTGTTGGTGGTGGATCTGATGGTAGTGGCAAGAGCAAAATAGGACCAAATGCAGGTGTTGAGCCTGCGTCATCGTCTGGCTCCATAAGGCTTCGAAGGCTTAGTTTTCTAGGAGTTGGCAAACCGCTTTTAAAGCCAGAGCATCAGGAAAAAGTTTTGTCTTACATTGCTGACTCAGCCTCCAGCTCTATCGCCTCCTCTTCTTCAGTTGTAAAAAGTAAAAGCACTGAGTCGTCATTGGAGGCTCATGTTCATGAAACACACCTTTCCTTGTGTCCTTCACCCCAACCAAGATTGAAGGATGACGCAGGCCATACTACTGATTACTCGATGGAGCTGTTTTCACATACCATGCCTGGATTATCAAGTCAAATGGTGAATTACCCAGGCCAAGATGAATCTGACATGGAGTGCACTGATGCACAGCCGCTGATGGATGATTCTGCTGGTACATTCACTCAGAGCACTACATTGTCCTCGCAGTGTACAGAGCCAGATTCTGACCCTGATGAGACTCAGGTGCCCCTTCCCGCACACTATACCACCATACACGGTGACACAGAGGAAGGTGCACATGACATTGAAAAGGAGGTGATAGATGACCCAGTTGTTGACCCAGATTGGCATCCATTGGGGGAAGAGGGTGCTGCTTCCAATAGCTCAGATGAGGAGCATCCACAGCAGACATCGACATCGCAACAGCTGTTATCTGGCAGGCCCGGAGCACTCCAAAGACAGGTTCCAAAAATCAAAAGAGTTGCTGGACAGCTTGTCCAGAGGGTCAAAAGATCACAGCGTGCTAGGCCGCAAAATGTCTGCCAAAGTAGGAAGAGTGCAGTGTGGCACTTTTTTGAACAAAATCCTCATGATCAGGCCAAGGTTATCTGTAAGAAGTGCGCAAAGACCTTTAGCCGAGGGAAAAATCTGAAAAATTTGAATACCAGTTGCATGCTTAGACATTTAGCCAGCATGCACTTGCAAGCGTGGACACAACACCAAACCTCAAGTGCCACATGTGCAACTGATCACAACGAAGGTAGTCAGCAACGCTACATTGTTTCCCCCACTGTAAGCCCACCGGTTAGCACAGCAGCAAATGTTGAGGTGTCGTTGCAAGGCCACAGCAGTCAGGGAATCCCACTGTTATATCAACGAAAGACTGATTCTAGGCCATCAGAAAGAACACCAACTCCATCACCATCATCAACCCTCTCTCAGTCCGCCCTGTCCACCGCTACTTCCACCATATGCAGCTCTCAAGTCCAGCTCACCCTCCCAGACACTATGAATAGGTCAAGAAAGTACTCAGTCTCTCATCCACGTACACTGGGTTTGAACGCCCACATTGCCAAACTAATCTCGTTTGAGATGATGCCCTTTCGGTTGGTGGAAAGCGCAGCTTTCCGCGAACTCATGGCCTATGCAGTACCACGCTATGACCTACCCAGTCGCCACTTCTTCTCTCGCAAAGCCATCCCAGCCCTCCACCATCATGTGAAAGACCGCATTGTCCATGCACTCAAGCAGTCAGTGAGCGGAAAGGTGCACCTAACAACTGATGCATGGTCGTCGGCATGGCCAGGGCCGTTACGTGTCCATCACTGCGCACTGGGTTAATGTGGTGGATGCAGGGTCCACAGGGGACATCGGTGGTGGGACAGTGCTGCCTAGCCCACGGTATAGGAAACAGTTGGCTGTAGGCGTTCGACCCTCCTCCAGAAGCGAAAACTCGTCCAGAGCGCAGTCGTACGAGCACTCCATCTGCAGCTGCCACTGTTGCACACGAGGTGTCCCCCTATCGAGCAGCTAGTGGAAAGCGTCAGCAGGCTGTGTTGCAGATGATGTGTTTGGGCGACAGACACACCGCCGAGGTGCTGGCCGAGTACTTTCAGCGACAAACTGAGTCATGGCTGGGCAGTGTACATCTTGAGGCAGGCAAGGTAGTTAGTGATAACGGCCGTAATTTTGTGGCAGCCATAGCCCTTTCAAAACTCAGCCACATACCTTGCTTGGCTCACACCTTGAACCTGGTGGTGCAGTGCTTCCTCAAAAATTATCCGGAGTTAACAGCCCTGCTCCAGAAGGTGCGAAGACTGTGCGCGCACATCCGCCGGTCGCCTGTACACTCCGTTCGTATGCAGAAGCTGCAGCGATTGCTCCACCTTCCCAACCACCGCCTCATTATCGACATTGCAACAAGGTGGAACTCCACCCTGCACATGGTGGAGCGGCTGTGCGAGCAGAGGCAGGCCATAATGCATTTGTGGGAGGATACACGGCCAGGCACTTTGAGAGCAGACATGGAGTTGACAGGTGTGCAGTGGTCAAAGCTGAAAGACCTCTGTAAAGTCCTTCAGTGTTTTGAGGAATGCACACGGCTGGTAAGCGCAGACGACGCCATCCTAAGCATGAGCATCCCACTTTTGCGTCTGCTCATGCAAACTTTGACGCACCTTAAGGAGCAGGCTTCTGCAGCCAATGTTGATGAGGAGGAAGAGGAGGAGGGAATCCTTGATGACATTCAGCCATTGTCTGCTCAGGGACCTCTCCTGGACGAGGTGGAGGAAGAAGAGGAGGAGGAGGATGATGGGGATGATTACTTAGGGGAGGAGGATGCATCTCGTGGGGCAAGTGAAAATGTTGGCGTGGCAAGGTCTGGTACAGGGTTTGTGCATGACTGGAGGGATGTGGATTTGCCAGAAAGTGCTCCTCCAACCAGCACTCGCAGTGCATCATTGACACCGGGAACATTGGCCCACATGTCAGATTATGCCTTGCAGATCCTAAAAAGGGACCCCCGCATTGCCAAAATGATGAACGATGACGACTACTGGTTGGCCAGCATCCTGGATCCACGCTATAAAGGCAAATTACAAAACATCATGCCACAGGAGAACCTTGACCTAATATTGGCTAATAAACAAGCAACTCTGGTAAATCGGTTGCTTGAGGCATTCCCAGCACACAGCAGCGGTGATGGTTCTCACACGAGCCGTACGGGCCGGGGTCAGCTTGGCAGAGGTGTTCGTGGTGCACACAGCAGAAGTGGCGTTGGAGACAGGGGTTTCATGACAATGTTGTGGACTGATTTTTCAAGTACCGCTCACACAACTGGTAATACTGCATCGATGGAAAGTGACAGGAGACAGCAGTTGTCAACTATGGTTACAAACTACTTTTCCTCCCATATCGATGTTCTCCCACACAGGTCATTCCCCTTTGACTATTGGGCCGCTAAACTGGACACCTGGCCTGAATTGGCACAATATGCCTTACAGGAGCTCGCTTGCCCAGCTGCAAGTGTGCTATCGGAAAGAGTCTTCAGTGCAGCTGGATCAATCCTGACAGAAAAAAGGACCCGTCTGTCAACCCAAAATGTGGATGATCTAACCTTCATTAAAATGAACCACGCATGGGTTTCCAAGGATTTTGTCCCACCTTCCCCTGATGACACATAGGGTGACAGAAAAATGGCTTGCTTTGGTCCACCTATTCCTGGGTCTTGACCTATTTCACCTTTTGCATCAGCTGAATGTCCAACATCAACATATGCCACTTTCTAAAACTCCCTAACTGTGCTGCCTCCCCCCCCATGGCCGGGGTCACCACCTAGCGCACGACACCGTGCGAGTGCCGTTGCCCTGGACAGGTGGGTAGGCCGAATCTTGGGCGCGGGCACTGGCACAGGGTCCCTCATAGTGCAATCAAGTGTCTCTGACGGTGGTGGTGCACACCCGCCGTCAGACACACCGCCGTACTATGAGGGGCCCAGTGCCAGTACCGACGCCCACGAGTGGGCCCCCCTTGCTTGGGCGGGGCCCCAGCATTTGCAATCTTTACCTCTCCCTGCTCCTCCGCTGTGTAGTCTGGGCCGTCAAATCCATACTGGGCCTGACACCGTTTGAGACTGCCTCCTGATGTATAGACATATATTTTGAATGTGTACGCTATCCATACATGTTATCTGGGGATACGGTACCCTTTCTAACCTTTGTGCAATCACGTGCAATCCATACTGGGCCTAACACCGTCTGAGCCTGCCTCCTGATGTATAGACATATTTTGAATGTGTACGCTATCCATACATGTTATCTGGGGATACGGTACCCTTTCTCACCTTTGTGCAATCACGTGCAATCCATACTGGGCCTAACACCGTCTGAGCCTGCCTCCTGATGTATAGACATATATTTTGAATGTGTATGCTATCCATACATGTTATCTGGGGATACGGTACCCTTTCTCACCTTTGTGCAATCACGTGCAATCCATACTGGGCCTAACACCGTCTGAGCCTGCCTCATGATGTATAGACATATATTTTGAATGTGTACGCTATCCATACATGTTATCTGAGGATACGGTACCCTTTCTAACCTTTGTGCAATCACGTGCAATCCATACTGGGCCTAACACCGTCTGAGCCTGCCTCCTGATGTATAGACATATATTTTGAATGTGTACGCTATCCATATATGTTATCTGGGGATACGGTACCCTTTCTCACCTTTGTGCAATCACGTGCAATCCATACTGGGCCTGACACCGTCTGAGCCTGCCTCCTGATGTATAGACATATATTTTGAATGTGTACGCTATCCATACATGTTATCTGAGGATACGGAACCCTTTCTCACCTTTGTGCAATCACGTGCAATCCATACTGGGCCTGACACCGTCTGAGCCTGCCTCCTGATGTATAGACATATATTTTGAATGTGTATGCTATCGATACATGTTATCTGGGGATACGGTACCCTTTCTCACCTTTGTGCAATCACGTGCAATCCATACTGGGCCTAACACCGTCTGAGCCTGCCTCCTGATGTATAGACATATCTTTTTAATGTGTATGCTATCCATACATGTTATGCGGGGATACGGTACCCTTTCTAACCTTTGTGCAATCACGTGCAATCCATACTGGGCCTAACACCGTCTGAGCCTGCCTCCTGATGTATAGACATATATTTTGAATGTGTACGCTATCCATACATGTTATCTGGGGATACGGTACCCTTTCTCACCTTTGTGCAATCACGTGCAATCCATACTGGGCCTAACACCGTCTGAGCCTGCCTCCTGATGTATAGACATATATTTTGAATGTGTACGCTATCCATACATGTTATCTGGGGATACGGTACCCTTTCTCACCTTTGTGCAATCACGTGCAATCCATACTGGGCCTAACACCGTCTGAGCCTGCCTCCTGATGTATAGACATATATTTTGAATGTGTACGCTATCCATACATGTTATCCGGGGATATGGTACCCTTTCTAACCTTTGTGCAATCACATGCAATCCATACTGGGCGTGAGAACGGCTGGCGAGCTGTTAAGCAAGCTACAGCACCTGTGGTTTGCACACGTAAGTTTTTCATTTTTTCAGGAATGACGGTTAGGCCTAATTCCGGAACTGCAGTTGACCTGCACTTACTGGGAAATCATTGTTCGCGGGTAATAATTGTAATCACAGATCCCCATCACTAACATTGTTCAGCGGGTTATCTGCACCTGTAAGCGACAAACGCTGGCCTTTTCAGTGTAGCGCACATGCAGCCACGGACATGTAATGGCATGACACACCAGTTATTGGCCAATCTCATGTGCCAGAGCCTCACGTGTCCCTCTAGTAAGCCGGACTTGGACCGCGGGGCATGACGGAGTCTCGTTCGTTAACGGAATTAAGCTTGCAATGTGTGCATCTGTTCTGTAGCTGGCATGGTTGAGGTTTCCCAGGTGGAGTCGAATTTAACTGTAGGCTCCACTCCTGGTGGTGCCCTTCTGGACATTCCTTTAAGGTTCAGCTTTGCAACCATACTGCCCACGTAAAACAAACACTTTGCCTTCATGAACGCTGTTTGGAGGGTCATGACTCGTGGGAATAACGCCGCCCAATCAGTTAACCTGCTAGAGAGATCGTTCGTTGCTCCCAAGCATGACATCACACTCCCTAGGAAGCAGGTAATGCCACTGTGGCGACCGTACTCCTGGGGGCGACACAAGTGCACTGATGCCCAGCCACTGCTCGATGAATCTGCTGGTACATTGACCCAGACCACTACATTCCCCTCGCACGCTACACGGCCTGAATCTGACCCTGATGAAACTCAGGTTACCCTTCCCATATACAGTTCCATCTTACACGGTGACAAAGAGGAAGCTGAAGATGAAAGTGCAGGTTCGGCCCACCCGCCATCAGACACACCACCGTACTATCAGGGGCTCTGTGCCAGTGCCGTCGCCAACGAGTGGGCCCCCCCTGCTTGCTCAAGATCACAGCACTTGCAAAGTTGAAATACTGTGCAGTGAGATGGAAGATGGGGACGACGAGGAGTCCAGACAAGTACAGGGATTCCCTAGCGAGGAGACTTATTTGATTTTTTTCAATGTTGGGACAGCAATTTTTGGGGAGCACTATACTCTGGAGAATGATAGATGGGGCCCACCATACACTGGAACATTCCAAAGGTGGACATCAGACACTGGAGCAGCATTTACAGGGCCCATTATACACTAGAGCATTAGAAATGGGGCCCATTATGTTTGGAGCATTATTTGGGCCCATAAGACAGTGGAGCTTCATCCATGGGGACCAACATATACTGTAGCATTATGTGGAGCTCATCATATACTGTTTCAAACATTATATGGGACCAATGATTCTGTATGGAGAAATAGATGGGCCTCGTCATGAGATGTAAAAAGTGAAGTATTTTTCATTGTACTATATACCGCTATTTCTCTGCCGTATCGGAGCATGATGAGTTGTGGTATGTGTTAAAGGGGCGCTCTTTCTCCCAGGGCACATGAAAACCTGGAGCCAGCCCTCCCCCCACAACTGTAGCCAAATAACCCCCATTTTTCAGTGCATAACTTGTATTATGAAGTTAATTAAGGTTGACAAGCTTAAGTAAGAAGAATTGATGCTTTTGGCATTCAAATGGGCACTGTTGGTGTGTTTCCTGTACTCCTCTCACTGCTGACTTTTATTCCCCATTGACTTACATTGGGTTTCGTGTTTCGGGACGACCCCGACTTTTCCCTATCATCGGACGATCTTGCTCGACCCGACTTTTGGAAAAGTCGGGTTTCACGAAACGAAACGCGACCCTAAAAAACCAAAAGTCGCTCAACTCTATTTAGGATCCCTGTATTTAGTAATATTATAGTGAGAAGAATCCACTTAATTTGCGGTGTGTGTCTCCTGGAGCACAATCTGGGCACTCTGTGGTGGGTAATAAAATGGAAAATGTGTAATTTTCACTCTCCAACATCCACTGCGTGTTAATTTGCAGAAAGTGGCTGTGGAGTCAAAATATTCACTCCTCCTAAGGATTATAACCCTCAGTGAATTAATTTATAAAATAGAATCACTTTATGGGGATTTCGATTGTTCTGGTTTTCTGTCATTTAGTTATGTTAGGTCTAGTGTTGAGCATTCCGATACTGCAAATATCGGGTATCGGCTGATATTCGCTTTATCGGAGTTCCGATATTTTTACACTATCGAATACCGGAATCGGAAGTTCCCATAATACATGAGCCAGTTGTGTTAGCCATGTTAACTAATGGCATGGCTGTGATTGACTGCTGAAATGATGTCATCATGATGCGCGGTTTGTGCGGGCCTGCCGGGGGTCTGTGCGGGCCTGCCGGGGGTTGTGTGTGTGTGCAGGCATCATCCGACGGGACTGCAAGTCCCATCGGGCTATGCCTGCTACAATGACAGTGATTGACACATTAGCCAATGATGAGACAGTAGTAGTCCCATCATCCGGCTAATGTGTTGAATGTAAAAAAAAAAAAAACTATACATACTACATACATACAACATGCATACATACTACATTCATACATACTATATATACTACATTCATACAACATACATACTTACTACATATATACTACATTCATACAACATACATACATACTACATATATACACAACATTCATACAACATACATACTACATTCATACAACATACTACATATATACTACATTCATACATACTACATATATACACACAACATTCATACAACATACATACATACTACATTCATACAACATACATACTACATATATACTACATTCATACAACCATACATACTACATTCATACAACATACATACTACATAATACATACTTACTACATATATACTTCATTCATACAACATACAATACATACATATAGACATACAGTACATATAACATAGAGTACATACTCACCATCACTTGTCACTTTGATCCCCGAAGCCAGTGTCATCTGTAAAAAATATTAAAATAACAAACAACCAATATACTCTGTGATCCGCAGAAATCCACTAGTGTCCCACGACGATCTCCTGCAGTGCATCACTGAGAGGTTACTATAGTTCACTAGTCTCACTTTATGGCAAAAGCTGCGTGGGAACTTTCTCACACAGCAATGCCAAAAGTGAGACTAGGGACTATTTTTTTTACAGTGGCGGAGGAATGCCTACCTCCCGTCATTGTATTCCTGGAGCCCCTAGAGGGCAGTCGCATCAGCTGATGCTGCTGCTCTCCACGGGAGATCGTCGTGGGACACTCGTGGATTTCTGCGGACCAGGGAGTATATTGGTTGTTTGTTATTTTAATATTTTTTATAGATGACACTGGCTTCGGGGATCAAAGTGACAAGTGATGGTGAGTATGTACTCTGTTATACAGTTCACTGCGCACGGTAGACACAGGAACACTCAGGTCTTTGGAGATGGACTTGTAGCCTTGAGATTGCTCATGCTTCCTCACAATTTGGTTTCTCAAGTCCTCAGACAGTTCTTTGGTCTTCTTTCTTTTCTCCATGCTCAATGTGGTACACACAAGGACACAGGACAGAGGTTGAGTCAACTTTAATCCATGTCAACTGGCTGCAAGTGTGATTTAGTTATTGCCAACACCTGTTAGGTGCCACAGGTAAGTTACAGGTGCTGTTAATTACACAAATTAGAGAAGCATCACATGATTTTTCGAACAGTGCCAATACTTTTGTCCACCCTCTTTTTTATGTTTGGTGTGGAATTATATCCAATTTGGCTTTAGGACAATTCTTTTTGTGTTTTTTCATTTAAGACAAATTAAATGAAGATAATAATATCAAAGAATTTGTGTTTGCAATCATTTTCAGGAAGAAACTGAGTATTATCTGACAGAATTGCAGGGGTGTCAATACTTTTGGCCACAACTGTATGTACTGTATGTCTATGTGAATGTATTGTATGTAGTATGTATGTTGTATGTATGTAGCATGTTGTATGAATGTAGTATATATGTAGTATGTATGCTTTTTTTTTTTTTTTACATTCAACACATTAGCCGGATGATGGGACTACTACTGTCCCATCATTGGCTAATGTGTCAATCACTATCATTGTAGCAGGCATCACCCGATGGGACTTGTAGTCCCATCGGACGATGCCTGCACACACACACAACCGACAGGCCCACACACACAACCTACAGGCCCGCACAGACCCCCGGCCGGCCCGTACAGACCCCCGGCAGGCCTGCACAGACCCCCGGCAGGCCCGCACAGACCCCCTACAGGCCCACACAGACCCCCGGCAGACCCGCACAGACCTCCGGCAGGCCCGCACAGACCCCGCCTGCACACACACACACACACACGCACAGCCTCCGCCCACACTCTTCCCCCCTCCCGAACTGGATGTGCAAGGAAAGAAAGGGTTTATTTTCATTCCGATATTTGTGCCCCATTGACTTGCATGGGTTTCCGGTATCTGAATCGGCGATACCCGATATTTTTGGGGTATCGGTACGATCCAATCCGATCCTATATTTCCCGATATCGGAAGGTATCGCTCAACACTAGTTAGGGCTTCTGCATATGGTGTGTCCAATCTCATCTGGGATCTGTTCCTGCTGTCCAGCTGGAGTAATCTGCTCCCTACTTCAGCCAATTGGAAAGTACCACACCTTACTAAAGCGCAAAGCACATGGCCGGAATCTGCCAGATACAGCGCTGTTCTCCTCTGGTTGAGTCCTCTGTGCTCAGCTTGCGGCTTGTGTATTTGTTTCCTGCTGTGACCGTGGCCCGTTTACTGACTACTCTTGTGTCTTCTGATTCTGTATTCTGTCCTTCTGGTTCTAACCCAGCTATCTGACTATTCTTCTTGCCATCTAACAGCACAGAATAGCAGGTAACACCATGGTCCAAGCCTAGGGGTCCCAGTGTAAGTCCAGATTCATGTAATGGTATTAAAGGGCGATGAGCAAGGCAATCCTTGGGATATGGAAAGCAGAGAAGATAGAGCCAAGCATGTTCATGGTGGACTTCTTTTGAGCTGCCAGGTGACCATGAACAGTGCTCCCAATACATTGTGTCTGCAAACTATTCCAGCTAGATCTTCATTCAAATAGCTAAATGGCGCTCCTTCCCTTCTGAACACTGCCATGTGCCCAGACAGTAGTGTACAATCGTATGTAGGGTATAGTGCGAAGCTGGAAAATAATTTGTAAGATCCAGTTGTTTTCTATTATCCTTTGTGAAGAATTTATCACCACATAAAGTGACACACGTCAGATATTAACCCCTTCACCCCCAAGGGTGGTTTGCACGTTCATGACCGGGCCAATTTTTACAATTCTGACCACTGTCCCTTTATGAGGTTATAACTCTGGAACGCTTCAACGGATCTAGGCGATTCTGAGATTGTTTTCTCGTGACATATTGTACTTCACTTTAGTGGTAAAAAATTTTCGCTATAACTTGCGTTTATTTATGAAAAAAAAACAGAAATATGGCAAAAATTTTGAAAATTTTGCAATTTTCAAACTTTGAATTTGTATGCCCTTAAAACAGAGAAATATGTGACACAAAATAGTTACTAAATAACATTTCCCACATGTCTACTTTACACCAGCACAATTTGGGAAACAACATTTTTTTTTGTTAGGAAGTTATAAGGGTTAAAATTTGACAAGCGATTTCTAATTTTTACAACAAAACTTACAAAACCATTTTTTTTAGGGACCACCTCACATTTGAAGTCACTTTGAGGGGTCTATATGGCAGAAAATACCCAAAAGTGACACCATTCTAAAAACTGCACCCCTGAAGCTACTCAAAACTACATTCAAGAAGATTATTAACCCTTCAGGTGCTTCACAGGAGCAGAAGCAACGTGGAAGGAAAAAATGAACATTTAACTTTTTAGTCACAAAAATAATATTTTAGCAACAATTTTTTTATTTTCCCAAGGGTAACAGGAGAAATTGGACCCCAAAAGTTGTTGTCAAATTTGTCCTGAGTACGCTGATACCCAATATATGGGGGGGAACCACTGTTTGGGCACAAGGCAGGGCTCAGAAGGGAAGGAGCCCCGTTTGACTTTTTCAACCTAAAATTGGCTGGAATTGAGATCGGACGCCATGTCGCGTTTGACGAGTGTCTGATGTGCCTAAACAGTGGAAACCCCCCACAAGTGACCCCATTTTGGAAACTAGACCCCCTAAGGAACTTATCTAGATGTGTGGTGACCACTTTGAACCCCCAAGGGCTTCACAGAAGTTTATAACACCCAGGCGTGAAAATAAAAAATCATATTTTTTCCACAAACATGATCATTTAGTCCCCAATATTTTGTTTTCCCAAGGGTAACAGGAGAAATTGGACCCCAAAAGTTGTTGTCAAATTTGTCCTGAGTACGCTGATACCCAATATATGGGGGGAACCACTGTTTGGGCACAAGGCAGGGCTCAGAAGGGAAGGAGCCCCGTTTGACTTTTTCAACCTAAAATTGGCTGGAATTGAGATCGGACGCCATGTCGCGTTTGACGAGTGTCTGATGTGCCTAAACAGTGGAAACCCCCCACAAGTGACCCCATTTTGGAAACTAGACCCCCTAAGGAACTTATCTAGATGTGTGGTGACCACTTTGAACCCCCAAGGGCTTCACAGAAGTTTATAACACCCAGGCGTGAAAATAAAAAATCATATTTTTTCCACAAACATGATCATTTAGTCCCCAATATTTTGTTTTCCCAAGGGTAACAGGAGAAATTGGACCCCAAAGGTTGTTGTCAAATTTGTCCTGAGTATGCTGATACCCAATATGTGGGGGGGAACCACTGTTTAGGCACATGGCAGGGCTCACAAGGGAAGGAGCCCCGTTTGACTTTTTCAACCTAAAATTGGCTGGAATTGAGATTGGACGCCATGTCACGTTTGACGAGCGTCTGATGTGCCTAAACAGTGGAAACCCCCCACAAGTGACCCCATTTTGGAAACTAGACCCCCTAAGGAACTTATCTAGATGTGTGGTGAGCACTTTGAACCCCCAAGGGCTTCACAGAAGTTTATAACACCCGGGCGTGAAAATATAAAATCCTGTTTTGTTCCCACATAAATGATCATTTAGTCCCCAATTTTTAATTTTCCCAAGAGTAACAGGAGAAATTGGACCCCAAAAGTTGTTGTCCAATTTGTCCTGAGTACCCTGATTTCCCACATGTGGGAGAAAACTACTGTTTGGGCACACGTCAGGGCTCGAAAGGGAAGTAATGACGTTTTGGAAAGCAGACTTTGATGGAATGGTCTGCGGGCGTCATGTTCCATTTGCAGAGCCCTTGATGTTCCTAAACAGTAGAAACCCCCAATAAGTGACCCCATTTTGGAAACTAGACCCCCTAAGGAACTTATCTAGATGTGTGGTGAGCACTTTGAACCCCTAAGTGTTTCACTAAAGATTATAATGCCCAGGCGTGAAAATATAAAATCCTGTTTTGTTCCCACATAAATGATCATTTAGTCCCCAATTTTTAATTTTCCCAAGAGTAACAGGAGAAATTGGACCCCAAAAGTTGTTGTCCAATTTGTCCTGAGTACCCTGATACCCCACATGTGGGAGAAAACTACTGTTTGGGCACACGTCAGGGCTCGAAAGGGAAGTAATGACGTTTTGGAAAGCAGACTTTGATGGAATGGTCTGCGGGCGTCATGTTCCATTTGCAGAGCCCTTGATGTTCCTAAACAGTAGAAACCCCCCATAAGTGACCCCATTTTGGAAACTAGACCCCCTAAGGAACTTATCTAGATGTGTGGTGAGCACTTTGAACCCCCAAGTGTTTCACTAAAGATTATAATGCCCAGGCGTGAAAATATAAAATCCTGTTTTGTTCCCACATAAATGATCATTTAGTCCCCAATTTTTAATTTTCCCAAGAGTAACAGGAGAAATTGGACCCCAAAAGTCGTTGTCCAATTTGTCCTGGGTACTCTGGTACCCCACATGTGGGAAAAAACTGTTTAGGCACACGTTGGGGCTCGAAAGGGAAGTAGTGTTGTTTTGGAATGCAGACTTTGATGGTCTGCTGGCGTCATGTTCCATTTGCAGAGTCCCTGATGTGCCTAAACAGGAAAAAAACCCACATATGACATCATTTTGGATACTAGACCCCCAATGAACAAATCTAGATGTGCCCCCAACTAATCTAATGTAAATTAGTAGTGCATGGAGGTGTGGTACAATTTGAAGCAATCCTTCATGCACAGGCCAGGTTTTTCGGGGCAGGTGTCGCACTGGTAAGTGGTGTCCCTGCGTATTCCTTTTTTGTAACACACTCGACACCTTTTTTGCGGCTTACCTTTTCTTGGGGTTGGCGGGACCACCCCCGGAAAATGCTGACCTGGGACAATACGAGCACCTTCAGTTCCTGAAGTACTGGGGCCCGCTCCTTCTTGAGCGCCAAACATCATGGCCTTAACCACTACCTCCTGGAAATGAAGGTACGCCGTATCGCTGGGGCATGCACATTGTGACAGCAGGAATGCTTTGAGCATTGCCATTTGGACGATGTGCACGGCCAGCTTTTTGTACCACACCTTGGCCTTCCTCAATGCATTGTACGGTTGGAGGAGTTGATCGGAGAGATCAACTCCCCCCATTTTTTTGTTGTACCCCACTACACATGTCGGTTTGAGGACCTGTGTAGAGGTACCCCGTACAGTGCAGAGGGTACTGCCATCACCGTGTATGGTGGTCAAGAGATGGACATCTCTCTTGTCCTTGTACTTGACCACCAGCAGGTGGTCGCTACATTGGGCTCTGCTCTCACCTTTTCGGAGCATCTGCCCAAGTAGCGTCTTCAGGAGGCCTCTCTGATTTTTGCGGACAGTACCGCAGGCTGCGGTACGTCGCTCAGAGAGGGATTTGTAGAGTGGGATGCTGGTATAAAAGTTATCAGTGTAGAGGTGATAACCTTTATCCAGCAGTGGGTGCACCAAATCCCACACAATTTTCCCACTCACTCCCAGGAAAGGAGGACACTCAGGGGGTTCAATCCGGGTGTCCTTCCCTTCGTAAACTCTAAACTTGTGGGTGTACCCTGAGGTACTCTCACACAACTTATAGAGTTTGATTCCGTACCTGGCCCTCTTACTGGGCAGGTATTGACGGAATCGCAGCCTTCCCTTGAAGTGAACCAAGGACTCATCCACGCAGATGTCCCTTTGGGGCACGTACACTTCAGCAAACTTTTTGTTGAAGTGTTCGATGACCGGCCGAACTTTGAACAGACGGTCAAAGTTGGGGTCATCTTGTGCGGGACACGCTGCATTATCAGTATAATGCAGAAACTTGTGGATGGCCTCAAAACGCGTCCGGGCCATGACCATTCGGAACACTGGAGTGTTGTATAAAATATCAACACTCCAATATTGCCGAATTTCCGGTTTCTTCAGTATCCCCATATGGAGGACCAGGCCCCAAAACTGCGTCATTTCAACTGCGTCTACAGGAGACCAGTTTGAAAATGTTGAACGCGGGTTTTGCTCCAAAAATTGACGAGCGTACAAATTAGTTTGCTCCACCATGAGGTTAACAAAATCCTCAGAGAAAAAGACTTTGAAAAAGTCAATTTCTGTGAGGCCGGTGGTGTCAAACTTGATTCCTGATTCTGCCACAAAATCAGGAATCAGTGGCTCGTAATTTTCGGGGGGCGAGGTCCATACGGGGAGCACTGGGTCAGCTGCGGGCATGGTGGGCGCTGCCTCATCTTCTGTCCTGGAGCGTCTGCGTGGCGGTTCCGCAGGACCCGAGGAGGAAGATGAGGAGGGAGAAGAGGAAGAAGAAGAGGATGAAGAATCCGAAAAATAAAGAAAAGTCGGATCGTCATCCAAATCGCTATCAGTTTCGGAGGCAAGTAAAGCATATGCCTCCTCCACTGAATAGCGCTGTTGGGATGAATTTGATGACATTTTTGTGTAAATATGGTGCTTGGGTGTACACTTTATTGAAAACTGTATGTGTACGTGAGGGGGGAGGAGTGATTGGTGTAAACTTTCTGTAAAGAAAAAGCTGTGGAAAAAAGTATAAAACAGCAGGCCCTAGCTGATAAGTGTCACTTATCAAAACTAGGCTGCTGGATGTGCGCACGGGGTGGCGCAAGGGGGGGTGGAAAAAAAAAAAAAGGAAAACGGCAAACTCTGATAAGTGAACTGTGTCACTTATCCAAGTTTCGCAGCTGCGGGATGTGTGTACGGAGGGGCTAAGGAAAAAAAAGCGAGCTCAAGTGTTGATCGGTGAACTGCGTCACCAATCAACGCTCGGCGGCTGCGCACGGAGGTGGCGCAAAAGTGGGGTGGAGGGGGGTAAAAATAGGGGGAAGGGGGATGGGGGGATTGGGGTGGAAGAAGAGAGATTGGGCAGGGATCAACAGTTAGGGTTGTAGTTAGGTGGCACAAAGGGGGGTGAAAAAAATGAAAAGCGGCAGGCACAAGCTTGGATAAGTGACGTGTGTCACTTATCCAACTTTTGCGGCTGCGGGATGTGTGTACGGAAGTGGCGCAAAAGGGGCTAAGGAAAAAAAAACGAGCTCAAGAGTTGATCGGTGAACCTCGTCACCAATCAACGCTCGGCAGCTGCGCACGGAGGTGGCGCAAAAGTGGGGTGGAGGGGGGTAAAAATAGGGGGAAGGGGGATGGGGGGATTGGGGTGGATGAAGATAGATTGGGCAGGGATCAACAGTTAGGGTTGTAGTTAGGTGGCACAAAGGGGGGTGAAAAAAATGAAAAACGGCAGGCACAAGCTTGGATAAGTGACGTGTGTCACTTATCCAACTTTTGCGGCTGCGGAATGTGTGAACGGAAGTGGCGCAAAGGGGGCTAAGGAAAAAAAAGCGAGCGCGAGTGTTGATCGGTGAACTGCGTCACCGATCAACGCTCGCCGGCTGCGCACGGAGGTGACGCAAAAGTGGGGTGGAGGGGGGTAAAAGGGGGGTAAGAGGGGGGGTGGAGGGGGGATGGGGGGATGAAGATAGATTGGGGGGGTGAAGATAGATTGGGCAGGGGATCAGGGATCAATTAACACTTACAATTGTAGTTTTCTTTCTTCTTCTTCTTCTTTCTTCTGCAGGGATTGTGATGCTACAAGCTGTGGCACCACAATACCCAGCACAGGAGCTCTTGCTGCGTCCGACTTCTCTGCAGGAATCCTCAGCTAGAGTGAGGACCCCTGCAGACAGGTCAGACAGGTCAGAGGCAGGTCAGGGGGCAGGTCACAGAGCGGTCACATCGCTGCTGTGACCTGTCATTGGTGGGATCGAATGATTACATCGATCCCACCAATCCCTGATCTGCCTGGTGACCATGGCAACTGCCTAGAATCGGAGCTCACAGCTCCGATTACTAGGCAGGTCATGCCCAGGTCACCAGCAGGGCACAGAGCGGTCACATGGTGACCGCAGCTGTGCCCTGTGGTTGGCGCGATCGCCGATCTAATCGATCGCGCCAGCCAACTCCTGCAGGCCCTACTGGGCCTGCATCAGGCTCCAGCATGATCGGTGCTAATATAGCACCGATCCTGGCCGGTACTGGCAGGGCACAGCGGCGATATAGCGCCGCTGTGCACTGCGATTGGCGCGATCGATCAGATCGGCGATCGCGCCAATCCGGGTGCTTTTTGCCGGTGCCTGGCGTTGCCAGGCACCGGCTCTAGGATCGAGTACATCGGTACTCGATCCCCGCCTAGGACATCATTGTTTCAGCCAAGCTGATTGGCTGAAACAATGAGAAACGCTGCGATTGGCTGTTCAGAATTGAACAGCCAATCACAGCGCTCTGGATGCCGGGGGGGCGGGATCGCAGCCCGGGATGCCGACGCCATCTTTTCTAAGGTGAGATGGCGTTGGAATTTTAATGCGATCACCGCGACTTTAGTCGCGGTATCGCATTAAAGGGCCCGACGTACTATCCCGTCCCCGGTCATACGGGCCCGGGTACCGTGGACGGGATAGTACGTCGGATGGCAGGAAGGGGTTAATAATGGGGCCTGATTAGGAACTACTGAAATGATCAAACTCCACAGTCTCCATCAGTACTAAATGAGTAACTAGTGGTGAAACCTCTCTGGTGTAATTAGAGTATGGGTCTCGGAGACTTCACAATCTATACTATCCTAAGCTCCAATATTTTCTGTCAGATGAGTTTCAAGAAGAAATATTAGGCATTTAAAGAGAACTGTGTATAAGGCCGGTTTCACACGTCCTGATATTTCCGGTACCGGAGATGTCCATGTGTGTAATACTTGTGGCACATGTGTGACAACCGTGTGCCGCCCTAGTGCAGCATCAGTACCACAAGGACGGCCGACAGGGAAGAAGCGCTACAGTAAGCGCTGTTCCCCGGCAGCGGGTGCTGAAGACGCTCACATCATTCTCCCCTGCTCTGCCGGCGGGGAGAATAATGATAGTTATATTAAAGTAAGAATGATGACTATTACTCCCATCAACCTACACCTGATGCTAAGAACAATGACAGCAGGAGCAGATGATGGGAGTATTCCTCACCCGCCGCCTGCGCTATAACTAAATAAAGGAATGAAAAAACGGCGTGCGTTCCCTTTTATTTTCTATAACCAGTCCGGAAAAACTCACAACTGGGGGCTGCAACCCTCATCTGTCAGCTTTGGCAAGGCTGGTTTTCAAGAATAGAGGGGTCCAAACAGTTTTTTTAATTAATTAAATAATTTAAAAAAACGGCGTGAGTTCCCCTCCATTTTTGACAACCAGCCTTGCTAAAGCTGACAACTGGGGGCTAGTATTCTCAGGCTTGTAAGGGGCCATAGATATTGACCCCCCAGCCTAAAAATAGCAGCCTGCAGCTGCCCAGAAAAGGAAAATCTATTAAATGCGCCTATTCTGGTGCTTTGCCCGGCTCTTCCCACTTGCCCTGTAGTGATGGCAAGTGGGCTTCATATTTGTGGGGTTGTATTGTCAGGTGACATCAAGCCCACGGCTTAGTAATGGAGAGTAAGACACCTATCCATTACTAATCCTATAGATATATGGTAAATAAATCACAGCCAGAATAAAGTCTTTTATTAGAGATAAAACAAAACACAGGGTAAGTAGGAAGAGCCGGGCAAAGTGTCGGAATTTCTGGGTTTTCTGGGCAGCTGCGGGCTGGTTATTGTTTAATCTGTATTTGTAGTTTTCAGTTAATGAGATTCTTGTGCTTCGGGGTGGGATTGTGGGAGTGGCTGTGGGTTGGGCTGTGGGCGGGGCCTTATGTGGTGTTCTGCGTACATATTCATCTGTATTGGCTTATGACACTGACCCTTCAGTGACCTGCCCCCTATTTTACATAAAAAATTACATCCAGAAAAATGTCACCGGCGATGGTGGCGCCTGCGCAGTACCATCTATAAGTAAGAGATAGATGCTACTGGCCAGGCGCCGCCAGTGTCATTTGTAATTTCTTTTTTCTAAGCCTCACAATAGCCACAATATTATAGGCATAATCACCAATAATATCAACACTATTATATGCATTATGTAATAATGTGGGCAGGTCAGTGAGGGGTCAGCGACCTGTCATAAGCCAATACAGATGCATATGTAAACAGACCATCATATAAAGCTCCGCCCACAGCCCCGCCCCAGAGCACGAGAATCTCATTAACTGAAGACTACAAATACAGATTAAACAAACCACAAGACGGATTTCATCACCAGGTATCACTGTAATCAGTATAACGACGCTGACCTGACAGTGTCTGTAGGTTACTGTGCACAATCCGGCTGACAGGATCCCTTTAAATTTAGATCTTAGGCATTTGGAAGAGGCAATGGAGAGATTTTTTTCAAGACTATCAGGGAGTTACAGACTCACATTAGGCAGGAAGGCCGATCCCACCACAATCAAACTATCATACAGAATGAACAGGTTATAAAAAAAAGACACAGAATAAAAAAATATGTTACATCCCCAACAACGTATGTACAAGGGGAGAACACTAAACGAGTTGCACTCATTTATGGTGGACCATTGCAGCCACTATGAGTCCTGACCGGAGGAGTAGAGAAAGTATTAGCGCCCCCATTTCAGGAGAGATTGTGCAGTTATCTGAATTCCTTAGGATGGAAAACATATTGGAATTCATGACGTTTAGTAAATCTATGACACCAGGGCTGGAGCCAACACATCTCCTGCAGGCGGGAATAAATGTATATTACAGCCATCAGCCACACACAGCTTAGAGATCTATCATGGCACAGGTGGAATGTTTGTCCTGGAGATTATCACAATCCTCCTTGAAATTACTGTATTTATTGGACCATAAGACGCACCTAGGTTTTAGAGAATGAAATTAGGAAAAAAAATTGAAGCAAAAAATGTGGTCAATTCTGTACTTAATATCCCCTATCCTGGTATATATGGTCCCCTCATACCCATTCTGATACACATGGCCCACTCATCTCTATCCTGGTATGCATGGCCTCATCCCAATCCTGGTATGCAGGGTCCCCATCTTGTCCTGGTATGCATGATCCCATCCCTATCCTGGTATGCAGAGCTCCCATCTTGTCCTGGTATGCATGGTCCCATCCCTATCCTTGTATGCAGGGTCCCCATCTCGTTCTAGTATGCATGGTCCCATCCCTATCCTTGTATGCAGGGTCCCCATCTCGTTCTAGTATGCATGGTCCCATCCCAATCCTGGTATGCAGGGTCCCCATCTTGTCCTAGTAGGCATGGCCCCATCTCATCCTGGTATGCAGGGCCCCATCTCATCCTAGTATGCATGGCACCTCATCGCTATCCTGGTATGCATGGCCCCATCATCCCTATCCTGGAAAGCATGGCCCCAACCTTATCCTGGTATGCATGGACCCCATCTCGTCCTGGTATTCAGTGACTTATTTCGTCCTGGTATGTAGGGCCCCATCCTTATAAGAAGCCCCCACCCCCATTCCTATCCTGGTGTGCATGGCCCATCACAAAACATTAAAAAAAAAACAAACCATTACGCTTACCTCTGGTGCCAGCATCTGCTATTTGCTTGTAAGCAGCGCTGAGAACAGTGAGCATTCATGAATATTCATTTCTCTTAAGTAGCAGCACACGTGACCGCCGGTAGCAGCAGGAAGCCGGTGGCTGACACTGCGCGCTACTGAAGAGCAATGAATACTCACTGCCCTTTGCGTGCACGTCCCTGCCATGCGCTGCTTACAAGCATATAGCAGTTGCTGGCACCGGAGCAGGACGCTGCGAGGGAGCGCGGGGTAAGTAAGTGTAATGATTTGTTTTTTAATGTTTTCTGATGGGACCATGCATACCAGGATGGGGACGGGGGTGGGGGCCAATTATAAGGATGGGGCCATGCATACCAGGACCGGGGTTAGGGGCTAATCATCTCAAGATACTATTATTAAAGAGAAATGAATATTCATTGCCCTCCAAGCCCATGGGCGTGTAATGCAGTGAATATTCATTTCTCTTTAGCAGCGGGAACAAGATTTAGCCGCAGTCACCGGCTCCAGCCTCCTGTGACCCGCTGCTCCGCTGATGCAGTTCCCTCACCTCCACACCAAAGCCAGAGCCGGTACATCCGGACTATAAGACGCAACCCCCATTTTCCTCCACATTTTTGAAGGATAAAAGTGTGTCTTATAGTCCGAAAAATACGGTAGTTTTAATACAAATTGGAAAGTCAGGATAAAGGGAAACTCTGCTGTTATTGTACAGAAATTCACACTTGGCCTCACTGCACATTTACTGTTGTGGATCATAAAAGAGATGTTTGGCCAGAAAGACTGGACCTGGTCTTGTAGGGACCATGAGACATTCAGCAGCACAGAAGGGAGAGAAGATTCATCCGATAAGATCTCAGGGATCTAGGAAGCCAACAGCATCATTACCCTCCGCTTTCTCTTACAGGCCCAGCATAAGATTTTTCTACAAGTGATTTTCTATCTTGTCAGCACATTCTACGTACGCTGTCATTTGGATTTAGTTACAGATCTGGGCAGGGAACAGTCAGCGTCTCCTAATCCCAGGGGGTAGGTGGATCTACCAGGTTGTAAGTTCTATAGAAAAGGGATTTCAATGTCCAAAATCAATGAACAGTTTTGGGTGGAGGAGAATGTTGTGGTACTAGAGGCAAAATGGTGATCATGGTAATACGGCCGGACTACACCACCGATAAAGCAACCACAGCCGGTGACTGAGAGGAATCTGTGACTTCTCTACATTCAGTGGTTACTACTCACCTGGGTAGTCATATGTGGGAATCTCCTCTTTACACCGCTCATCATCTCTTACATATGTCTCTGTAGTATTAATATGGGTCAGATCTTCACCCTGAAACAAATATTGTAAAAGTCACCGACAGATGGAGAAGTCCCATCTATGATCAGCTCTAATCCTGCCATCTCCACCGTTCTCATTACACAGGTATAAAACATATAACACTGGTGGATAAAACAAGACTGAGCACAAGACCTTCACAGCCGTCTACACATCATAGGGGAGATCTCCTGACACCTTCTCTCCATCTACCTGATGATCCTGAGGAGCACTGGGATCCTCTTGTTTACAGTCCTGTGGAAGAAGAGGACGGGGACATCTCTCTGGTGTTGTCCTCTTACTGGATAGATCTGGAGGAAACACATACAGGGACTGAATTCATTCTCTACATACAGATAATTATAGGCCGTGTGTATTTAGTCCTGTCTATTACCTGGAGATGTGAGGCGCTGGGGAACCTCCATTATGACGTTCTTGTACAGATCGCTGTGTCCTTCTAAATACTCCCACTCCTCCATGGAGAAATAGACAGCGACCTCCTGACACCTTATAGGAACCTGACACATACAATGATACCGTCATCCCCCGATCCCTTCATAGTGTTTCTGTATAATGTCCAGGCATTCCCAGCAGTGTCACCTCTCCAGTCAGCAGCTCAAACATCTTGTAGATGAGTTCTAGGATCTTCTGGTCATTGATATCCTCACGGATTAGGGGGTGAGGTGGAGGCCCCGTGATTGGGCTCAGGGGTCTTCCAGATCCCTCAGACACAGGGTCCTGACAGCGATCACTAGAGGTCTTCTTCACCACTGTGTAATCCTGGTTATGGAGAGACACATTAATAAATCTCACTACAGACATTTCCAGAGTCCTCACCTCTCCAGTTCTGTCCATATGTTATTCCCATAGATAAGAATGATAGAATGTGACGTCATCAGAATCTCTCACCTCTCCAGTGAGACGGAAGAGGATCTCTAGGGTGAGGTGTAACATTCTCTCCGCCATCTTGTCTCTGTCCATACCCATCCTTGATGGGTAAATCAAGAATATTTTCTTTTGTAGAAGATCTTCACTGAGAGGATCCGATATTGTAGAGACCTGAATGAGAAGAAGATGATGCGATGTAACACTGTGCTTGAGAGCGGGCCCACCTGGAGCTACTGTCAGGGCTGGCGTTTTTACTTCACATGTATCAGAGTGCAGGGAGTGAGTCATGTAACCACTCTTCTGCAGTTTGTGGAGGAGAGGGGGAAGGAAGGTTACCCACCCAATCCAGGATGAGCGCGCTCTCCTTCAAAGCTCCCTGCTGCAGAGAAGTCATCAGCCCCAAAAGCCTGGACGCAGCGGGGCTTGCTCTGCCTCTGACTGTGAGCTGAGCTCACTGTCTGCACTCTTCTGCTTCTGTCTGGAAGGAGCCTGACAGCCAAGGAGGCTAGGAGCAACACTGAGGACCAGGGACACACTGGACACAGCATGAGGACTGATGAGTGTCTTGGCACATGTCATTTACTATTTGATATGTCTAATCTGTTGGTCGAATATATACATACAGATATATAAAGCAATGAAGGTTCTTAAAGGGGTTGTCCACTACTTTAAATTAACCCCCCAATGTATCCCCCTGGCGCCCCTAATGAATTTTGTAAATACCTCATGTTGCCTATACTGCCTGTGAGCGTCGCTATCGCTGGCCGCTCACAGGCAGCACATGACCCCTGGCTGCAGCCGGCTCTTGCTTCCGCTGACGTCCCGACAAGTGCTGGCAGCAGCCGGGGGTCCATCTTCCTCCTTCCGCGCTGGCTGCCAGGCTGTGGGAGCGATTATCACCCCGCTTCACACCCGGCATCCACCAAGCGCCCATTCATTGAGAAAGCGCGCAGTGGATGCTGGGTGTGACCCCGGGGGTAACCCCGCCCACAACCCAGCAGCCACTGCGGGGACCCAGCGCTGAGTCACGCCTCACTTGTGACATCAGCGCTGGGTTACGTGCTGCCTGTGAGCGGCCAGCGATAACGCCACTCACAGGCAGTATAGGCAACATGAGGTATTTACAAAATTCATTAGGGGCCTGGGGGGATACTTTGGGGGTTAATTTAATGTAGTGGACAACCCCTTTAAACTTTTATGTCTTGTTTATCCTGCAAGCTGGACAGAGACTAAGGGTATGTGCACACGTTGCTTATTCCATTGTGGATTTTTCTGCATGGATTCTGCAGAATCCGCAGGTAAGACGACCTGTGTTTTACCTGCAGGTTCCTGCGGATTTAGTGCGGATTTGCTCTGCGTTTTTACACCTGCAGATTCCTATAATGGAATAGGTAAAGGTTTTAAATACAAGAGTTAGGACTGTCCCACAAGGGTTGCCGTGACGTGGCGGGATGGCTTCTACATTATTTTGATCAAAATTATGTTAACTAAATACCCTTATTATTACTATTATTACTACCTTCATGCAATTTTTGCAATATATTTTTTTACTTTTTTATTCCAGGATATTTGTTTTGTGTTTTGCTTTTGGTTTTCTCTGTGTAAAGGTCATGTGTTCATATGCAATTACAATTTGCATGCACATTAATTTACTTTTTCTGCTCAGACCCAGTTTCTCATTTGTTTCATTGCGCATTCTGTGCATATAAGGGTGTGACCGCCCTGCTTCTGAGTTGGAAAATCCATCCTGTCTGGCCTACACTATTACTGGTGGTTCAGTCCCTCTGTCCTTGTTCACATTTACGTCACTTGACAAGTGGAAAGGTTTTAAATACAAGAGTTAGGACTGTCCCACAAGGGTTGCCGTGACGTGGCGGGATGGCTTCTACATTATTTTGATCAAAATTATGTTAACTAAATACCCTTATTATTACTATTATTACTACCTTCATGCAATTTTTGCAATATATTTTTTTACTTTTTTATTCCAGGATATTTGTTTTGTGTTTTGTTTTTGGTTTTCTCTATAATGGAATAGGTGTAAAACCGCTGCGGAATCCGCACAAAGAATTGACATGCTGTGGAAAATAAACCGCTGTGTTTCCGCGCTGAATTTTCAGCATCATGTGCACAGCGGTTTTTGTTGCTCACTATGGGCCTGATTCACCGTCTCTCCTGCCTTGATTGACATGGCTGACGTCTCCTGTGTCATCCACTGTCTGTCCAGCTCTCGCACCTGCACAGGAGGGAACAGGAGCTGCGCAGCGCAACAGACTGGATGACATAGGAGGCGTCAGCCACGTCAGTAAAGGCAGGAGGATGGCAATTGTGGGGTCAGAGGAGGTGCTAAGCAGGGACCATAGACACTCATCCGACTGGACGCTGCCGATTAGCTTACGAGAAGGAGAATGATTATTTTCTTAAGTTTGCAAGCGGCTGGAATCTTACAGGATGGCTTTTTAAATGTGGCTAAAAGATGGTGGCTACAGGTCTTACAGATTAACCCCTTCACCCCCAAGGGTGGTTTGCACGTTCATGACTGGGCCAATTTTTACAATTCTGACCACTGTCCCTTTATGAGGTCATAACTCTGGAACGCTTCCATGGATCCCGGTGATTCTGACATTGTTTTCTCGTGACATATTGTACTTCATGTTAGTGGTAAAATTTCATTCAAATAACTTGCGTTTATTTGTGAGAAAAATGGAAATTTGGCAAAAATTTTGAAAACTTCGCAATTTTCCAACTTTGAGTTTTTATGCCCTTAAATCACAGAGATACGGCACACAAAAAACTTGATAACTAATATTTCCCACATGTTTACTTTACATCAGCACAATTTTGGAACCAAAATTTTTTTTTTGTTAGGAAGTTATAAGGGTTAAAAGTTGACCAGTGATTTCTCATTTTTACAACACCATTTTATTTTTAGGACCACATCACATTTGAAGCCACTTTGAGGGGTCTATATGATAGAAAATACCCAAAAGTGACACCATTCTAAAAACTGCACCCCTTAAGGTGCTCAAAACCACATTCAAGAAGTTTATTAACCCTTTAAGTGCGTCACAGGAATTTTTTTGAATATTTAAAAAAAAATGAACATCTAACTTTTTTTCACAAAAAAAAACTTCAGGTTCAATTTTTTTTATTTTACCAAGGGTAACAGGAGAAATTGGACTGTAAAAGTTATTGTGCAATTTGTCCTGAGTGCGCTGAAACCTTATATGTGGGGGGGAACGACTGTTTCGGCGCATGGCAGAGCTCAGAATGGAAGGAGTGCCGTTTGACTTTTTCAATGCAAAATTGGCTGGAATTCAGATCGGACGCCATGTCACGTTTGGAGAGTCCCTGATGTACCTAAACAGTGGAAACCTCCTACAAGTGACCCCATTTTGGAAACTAGACCCCCAAGGAACTTATCTTGATATGCGGTGAGAACTTTGAACCCACAAGGGCTTTACAGAAGTTTATAACGTACAGCGGTGCAATTAAAAAATCATATTTTTTCCACAAAAATGATCTTTTCACCCCAATTTTTATTTTCCCAAGGGTAACAGGACCCTAAAATTTATTGTGCAATTTGTCCTGAGTACGCTGATACCCCACATGTGGGGGTAAACCACTATTTGGGCGCATGGCAGAGCTCGGAAGGGAAGCAGCGCCATTTGACGTTTTTGGCTGGAATTGAGATCGGACATCATGTCGCGATTGGAAAACCCCTGATGTACCAAAACAGTGGAAACCCCCCACAAATGAAACCATTTTGGAAACTAGACCCCCTAAGGAACTTATCTAGATGTGTGGTGAGAACTTTGAACCCCCAAGGGCTTCACAGAAGTTTATAACATACAGCCGTACAATTAAAAAATCATATTTTTTCCACAAAAATGATCTTTTCACCCTCAATTCTTATTTTTCCAAGGGTAACAGGACCCTAAAAGTTATTGTGCAATTTGTCCTGAGTACGCTGATACCCCACATGTGGGGGTAAACCACTATTTGGGCGCATGGCCGAGCTCGGAAGGGAAGCAGCGCCATTTGACGTTTTTGGCTGGAATTGAGATCGGACACCATGTCGCGATTGGAAAGCCCCTGATGTACCTAAACAGTGGAAATCCCCCACAAATGACACCATTTTGGAAACTAGACCCCCTAAGGAACTTATCTAGATGTGTGGTGAGAACTTTGAACCCCCAAGGGCTTCACAGAAGTTTATAACATAAAGCCGTACAATTAAAAAATCATATTTTTTCCACAAAAATGATCTTTTCACCTTCAATTCTTATTTTTCCAAGGGTAACAGGACCCTAAAAGTTATTGTGCAATTTGTCCTGAGTACGCTGATACCCCACATGTGGGGGGAAACCACTATTTGGGCGCATGGCAGAGCTCGAAAGGGAAGCAGCGCCATTTGATGTTTTTGGCTGGAATTGAGATCGGACACCATGTCGCGATTGGAAAACCCCTGATGTACCTAAACAGTGGAAACCCCCCACAAATGACACCATTTTGTAAACTAGACCCCCCAAGGAACTTATCTAGATGTGTGGTGAGCACTTTGAACTCCCCAGTGCTTCACAGAAGTTTATAACGCCCGGGCGTGAAAATAAAAAATTCGTATTTTTTCCACAAACATGATCTTTTAGTCACCATTTTTTTATTTTCCCAACGGTACCAGGAGAAATTGGACCCCAAAAGTTGTTGTCCTATTTGTCCTGAGTATGCTGATACCCCATATGTGGGAGAAAACTACTGTATGGACACACGTCGGGGCTCGGAAGGGAAGTAGTGACGTTTTGGAATGCAGACTTTGATGGAATGGTCTGCGGGTGTCATGTTGCCTTTGGAGAGCCCCTAATGTACCTAAACAGTGGAAACCCCCCACAAATGACCCCATTTTGAAAACTAGACCCCCTAAGGAACTTATCTAGATGTGAGGTGAGCACTTTGAACCCCCAAAGGCTTCACAGAAGTTTATAATGCCAGGGCATGAAAATAAAAAAATCGTATTTTTTCCACAAACATGATCAATTAGTCCCCAATTTTTTTATTTTCCCAAGGGTAACAGGAGAAATTGAACCCCAAAAGATGTTGTCCAATTTGTCCTGAGTACGCTGACACCCCATATGTGGGAGAAAACTACTGTATGGACACACGTCGGGGCTCGGAAGGGAAGTAGTGACGTTTTGGAATGCAGACTTTGATGGAATGGTCTGCGGGTGTCATGTTGCCTTTGGAGAGCCCCTAATGTACCTAAACAGTGGAAACCCCCACAAATGACCCCATTTTGGAAACGAGACCCCCTAAGGAACTTATCTAGATGTGAGGTGAGCACTTTGAACCCCCAAAGGCTTCACAGAAGTTTATAATGCCCGGGCATGAAAATAAAAAATATCGTATTTTTTCCACAAGCATGATCAATTAGTCCCCAATTTTTTTTATTTTCCCAAGGGTAACAGGAGAAATTGGACCCCAAAAGTTGTTGTCCAATTTGTCATGAGTACGCTGACACCCCATATGTGGGAGAAAACTACTGTATGGACACACGTCGGGGCTCGGAAGGGAAGCAGTGACATTTTGGAATGCAGACTTTGATGGAATGGTCTGCGGGTGTCATGTGCGTTTGGAGAGCCCCTGATGTACCTAAACTATTGAAACTCCCCACAAGTGTCCCCATTTTGGACACTAGGCCCCCCACGGAACTTATCTAGATGTGTGGTGAGCACTTTGAACCCCCAAGTGCTTCACAGAAGTTTATAACGCTCGGACGTGAAAATAAAAAAATCATTTTTTTCCACAAAAATGATATTTTTGCCCCCAATTTTTTATTTTCCTAAGGGTAACAGGAGAAATTGGACCCCAAAAATTGATTTGCAATTTGACCTGAGTAGGCTGATACATGTGGGGGTAAAACACTGGGCGCATGGCAGAGCTTGGAAGGGAAGGAGCACCATTTGACTTTTTTAACTCAGAATTGGCTGGAATTGAGATCAGACGCCATGTTGCATTTGGAGAGCCCCTGATGTGCCCAAACAGTGGAAACCCCCAATTATAACTCCAACCCTAACCCCAACACACCCCTAACCCTAATCTGAGCCCTAACCCTAGCACTAACCCTAGCCCTAACCCTAACGGGAAAATGGAAATAAATACATTTTTTAATTTTATTTTTCCCTAACTAAGGGGGTGATAACGGGGGGTTTGATTTACTATTTATGGTGGTTTTTATGTTTGGCAGCTGTCACACGCTAAAAGACGCTTTTTATTGTAAAAATAGTTTTTGCATCACCACATATTGAGAGCTATAATTTTTCCGTATTTTGACCCACCGAGTCATGTGAGGTCTTATTTTTTGCGGGACGAGTTGACGTTTTTATTGGTACCATTTTCGGGCACGTGACATTTTTTGATCACTTTTTATTCCGATTTTTGGGATGCAGAATGAACAAAAACCAGCGTTTCATGAATTTCTTTTGGGGGGGTGCGTTTACACCGTTCCGCGTGCGATAAAATTGATAAAGCGTTTTTATTCTTCGTGTCAGTACGGTTACAGCGATACCTTATTTAGGTCGTTTTTTTTATGTTTTGTTGGTTTTATGCAATGAAAACTATTTTATATAAAAAATAATTATTTTTGCATCGCTTTATTCTGCGAGCTATAACTTTTTTATTTTTTTGCTGATGATGCTGTTTGGCAGCTCGTTTTTTGCGGGACAAGATGTCGTTTTCAGCGGTACCATGGATATTTATATGCGTCTTTTTGATCGCGCGTTATTACACTTTTTGTTTGGCGGTATGATAACAAATCATTATTTTTTGCTTCGTTTTTTATTTTTATTTTTTAAGGGGTTCGCTAAAGGGGTTAACTAATGGGATAGTTTTATAGGGCGGGTCGTAACGGACGCGGCGATACCTAATATGTGTACTTTTATTGTTTTTTTTTTTTTATTTCTAAAAAATGGATTTATTTGGGGGAATATTTTTTTTTTTTTCTAATTTATTTGGCGATTTTTTTTAATTTATTTTAACATTTTTAATTTTTTTTTTTACTTTATTAAATAGTCCCAGGTGGGACATCACTGTCCTGTGACAGATGGCTGATCTGTCACATCACAGATCACTGTGACAGATCAGCAATCTGTCACAGGCACTGCAGAAGGCTTCCTCATGCCTGCGCTTTGCAGGCACTGAGGAAGCCAGCTTCCTGCAGGCCCCCGAAGGCCCCCGTCGCCATCTTTGATTCGGGGGCCTGCAGGAAAGGAGCCCCCCGCAGCAGCGCTGCACATTGCGCTGCCGTGGGGGGCTCAGGGAAGCACGGAGGGAGCCCCCTCCCTGCCGATGCTTCCCTTTAACCCCCGGTACACCGTGATCATGTTTGATCGCGGTGTGCAAGGGGTTAACATGTTGGGGGCGGTCCGTGACCGCCCCTGACACATTGTGCCGGGTGTCAGCTGCGATAATCAGCTGACACCCGGCCGCGATCAGCGCCGCTCACCACGTGGGCGCCGCTGATCTCGGTAGACGTACTATCCCGTCCATGGGCATAGGGGCCCGGGTCCCATGGATGGGATAGTACGTCTCATGTCAGAAAGGGGTTAAAGTTCGGCTCACGATCGCCGAAATTGCAATATTCAACAATTTAATCATCGATTAAATCACCAAATATAGCCGAACATACCCAGCACAAAAGCCGGTGTTTCCCAACCTGTGTGACATTGTGGTAAACACGGACTAAAACTACATTATCCTATAACACAGCAAGTGAAGAGCTAAGCGGCCTATACACCAAGCACTTAACCGACCCAATTTAGAAAATAGGCATAAATGGATTAAAGCTAAAGCAGAATTTGACCTTTAGCTGGACAGACTAGAAAGAATAAGGGGGAACCAAAAAACATCTGAATTTTTTAGATACGGTAATAAGGCTGGTTCATTATTGGCTCGCTTGGCAAAAAGCCGAACACCTATGAGATTTATAGGTAGATTGAATGATCACAAAGGTTCACCACAAACAGACCCAAAAATCATAAATGACATCTGGCATAAATACTATAACACATTGTATGAACAAGAACCAGTAGATGGAGAAGAGGGGAAGACATTCCTAGATAGACTATCCCTCCCAACAGTCTCAGAAGGTGAGAAAGATTCAACTCTACAATAAGAAAGGAAGAGATAGTGGACACTATTAACTCCCTGAAAAATAGCGAGGCACCCGGACCAGATGGGCTGCCAGGGGAGTTCTGCAAAATATTAGTAGAAGAGGTTTCTTCTCCACTGGTGGCCGTTTTTATCAAATCCTAAAAGAAAAGGTATACCTGCCAACAGGAAATAGGGCCAATATTAAAGTACACTACCGTGTGACTATTCTAGCTGCAAATGTCTGGTTTGTAATGCAATATCTTCATAGGTGTAAGGAGGCCCATTTCCAACAACCATCGCTACAGTGTTCTTATGGTACTTTGATAACTGTGTAAGAAGCTAATGGATGGTTAGATTACCATTGTGCAAGTATGTTAGCACAGCTGAAAACAGTTTGGCTGATTAGAGAAGCTATAAATCTGACCTTCCTTTGAGCTAGTTGAGAATCTGGAGCATTATATTTGTTGGTTCCATTAAACTCTCAAAATGGCCAGAAAAAAGGACTTTCGTGTGAAACTTGACAGTCTATTCTTGTTCTTAGAAATGAATTATTTGTGAGACATTGCCAGAAAACTGAAGAATTCCTACCACGGTGTGTACTACTCCCTTCAGAGGAGACGACAAACAGGCTCTAACCAGAGTAGAAAGTGAAGTAGGAGGCCCCACTGCACAACTGAGTAACAAGTACATTAGAGTCTGTAGTTTGAGAAATCGACGCCTCACAGGTCCTCAACTGGCAGCTTCATTAAATACACACAAAACACCAGTATCAACACCTACAGTGAAGAGGCGACTCCGGGATGCTGGCCTACAGGGCAAAGTGGAAAAGAAAAAGCCATATCTGAGACTGGCTAATAAAAGGAAAAGATTAATATGGGCAAAAGAACACAGACATTGGACAGAGGAAGATTGGAAAAAAGTGTTAAGGACAGACGAATCCAAGTTTGAGGTGTTTGGATCACACAGAAGAACATTTGTGAGACGCAGATTAACTGAAAAGATGATGAAAGAGTGCCTGACGCCATCTGTCAAGCATGGTGGAGGTAACGTGATGGTCAGGGGTTGCTTTGGTGATGGTAAAGTGTGAGATTTGTACAAGGTAAAAGGGATTTTGAATAAGGAAGGCTATCACTCCATTTTGCAACGCCATGCCATACTGTTATGGATGAGTCACCGAAGGAGGAAAAAACAAAAATAATAGCTAAGTCCAGAAAACCAGAGAAGTTGGAAGCTATCGGATTGCAGACCCCCTGAACCTATCCACAACAACTAGCAGTAGCCGTGGGGGGTTCCTACGGTGCCCTAGACCCCTCGATCACAGCCAGAGAACTAAATTAGCCTAAAGACAGAAAGGGGAAATCTAAACTGCCCCAGAGCAGCCCCCAAAGCAATAGGCAGCCCCCAACATATAATGACTGTGAAGCAAGATGAAAAACACTAACACAGATAGAAAGATAGGCTGAGCAAATGATGGGGCCCAAGCTAACTAAATAAGACAGGACAGAAAAGCTGCTGTCTGCAATCCGCAAAAACCCTATCCAAAAATGTACCAACAGACTGATAGGAGAAACAGGCCCTGAAGTCGCTAGGCTTCAAAAAGACTATATCAGCACTCAGGTAAATTCTTAAGACAGAGCCAAAGATCAACAGATCAGAGACAAAAATGGAATTCAGCTCACCCCTGGCCGGGGATGGCAGAACTCCCAAAAAACAAGGCAAACAAAACCAGAACTAAAGTGTACAAAAAGCAGAGCAAAACTTAGCTTTGAGAAGCAGAAATCAGACTGGTCTCCAAGAATGCAGCAGGAAGATCACCAGCAAGGCAGCAGGGCGTCGGCTGCCTTATATCCAGTCATCAGTTCCTGTGACCCAGTCATCATCTACCTGCTCAGCTGTTTGGTAATCAGCCTCACTACCTTCCTTCGCCAGAAGAGGGAGTTCATCAGACATCACTGGTGAAGGGAAAAATGAACTCACAACACCATACCCTGTGGACAGCGCTTGAATGGAGCCAATTTCATCCTACAACAGGACAATGACCCAAATTATGAAAGAACTATTTAGGGAAGAAGCTGGCAGCTGGTATTCTATCTGTAATGGAATGGCCAGGGCAGTCACCAGATCTCAACACCATTGAGCTGTTGTGGGAGCAGCTTGACCGTATGGCACGCAAAAAGTGCCCATCAAGACAAACCAACTTGTGGGAGAGGCTTCTGGAAGCATGGGGTGAAATTTCTCCAGATTACCTCAGCAAATTAACTGCTAGAATGCCAAAGGTTTGCAATGCTGGAATTGCAGCAAAGGGAGCATTCTCTGACAAAAGCAAAATTTGAAGGAGAAAATTATTATTTCAAATAAAAATCTTTTTTTCGAACCTTGTCAATGTCTGGACGAGATTTTAACCCCTTACAGACCGCTGACGGGATAGTACATCAGCGGTCAGTATCCTCTGCTTTGATGTGGGCTCCGGCGGTGAGCCCACTTCAAAACCTCGACATGTCAGCTGTTATAAACAGGTGACATGTGCCGGCAATAGGCGCGGGCGGAATCAAGATCTGCCCGCGCCTATTAACTAGTTAAATCCCACTGTCAAACACTGACAGCGGGCATTAAACTAGTATTTCCGGCGTCCAACCGGAAATGAGCGTATCACCAACCCCCGTCACGTGATCGGGGGGTCAGCGACGCGTTGCCATGACAATCAGAGGTCTCATAGAGACCTCTATGGTTGTTGCCGTCAGATTGCTATGAGTGCCACTCTGTTGTTGGCGCTCATAGCAATGCTGTATTACTGCTACATATGAGCGATCTGCTCATCTCCCATATGTAGCAGAGCCGATCAAGTATGGCATGCTTCTACTCTCCCGTGGAGACTATTGAAGCGTGCCAAAAATAAAAAAAAAGTGTTTAAAAATTAAAGAAAATAAAAATCATAAAAATTCAAATCACCCCCCTTTCGCCCCAATCAAAATAAACAATAAAAAAAAATCAAACCTACAGATATTTGGTATCGCCGCATTCAGAATCGCCCGATCTATCAATAAAAAAAGGATTAACCCGACTGCTAAATGGCGTAGCGAGAAAAAAAATCAAAACGCCAGAATTACGGTTTTTTGGTCGCCGTGACATTGCATTAAAATGCAATAACGGGTGATCAAAAGAATGTATCTGCACAAATATGGTATCATTAAAAACATCAGCTCGGCACGCAAAAAATAAGCCCTCACCAAGCACAAGATCACGAAAAATGGAGACGCTACGGGGCTCGAAAAATTGTGCTTATTTTTTAGCAAATTTTGGAATTTTTTTCCACCACTTGGATAAAAGAGAACCTAGACATGTTTGGAGTCTATGAACTCGTAATGAGCTGGAGAATCATGATGGCAGGGCAGTTTTAGCATTTAGTGAACTTAGCAAAAAAGCCAAACAAAAAAGTGAGGGTTTGCACTTTTTTTGCAATTTTACCGCATTTAGAATTTTTTTCCCGGTTTTGAGTACAAGACATGATAAAACGAATGGTGTCGTTCAAAAGCACAACTCATCCTGCATACAGCCATACTGACGGAGAAATAAAAAAGTTATGGCTCTGGAAATAAGGGGAGCGAAAAATGAAAAAAGCTCCGTTCATTAAAGGGAGTCTGTCACCCCATTTTAGCCCTATCAGCTGCGGCCACCGCCATCAGGGGCTTATCTACAGCATTCTGTAATGCATTCTGTAATGCTGCAGATAAGCCCCTGATGTAACCTGAAAGATAAGAAAAACACGTGAGATTATACTCACCAGGGGGCGTTGCAGTCTGGTCCAGGGCCTCCCATCTTCATACGATGACGTCCTCCTCCTAACTTCTCCCTCGGCTCCCGCGCAGGCGTGCTTTATCGGTCCTGTAGAAGGCAGAGCAGAGTACTGCAGTGCGCAGGACCTCTGTGCCCTTCCCGGCCCCTCGCACTGCAGTACTTTACTCTGCCCTCTACAGGTCAGATCAGTACGCCTGCACAGGAGCCGAGGGAGAAGTTAGGAGGAGGACGTCATCGTATGAAGATGGGAGGCACCGTACGCCGGGGTGAGTATAATCTAACGTGTTTTCCTTATCTTTCGGGTTACATCGGGGCTTATCTACAGCATTACAGAATGCATTACAGAATGCTGCAGATAAGCCCCTGATGGCGGCGGCCCCAGCTTATAGTGCTAAAATGGGGTGACAGACTCCCTTTAAGTGGTTAAATTAATTTGGCAACTCAATAGATGAATAAAAGTCGGAGTTTTCATGGAAAACACAAAATTGTCTGGGTGACCCCAAACTTTGGAGCGGTCGTGTGTTACACAAGCGATTCCCCTGAGGGTTAATAATCCTCCCTGTCCCCTAGAGGTGAAGGGGGTAACATGGGGCCATTTGTGGGGTCTCTGCTGTTCTGGTGTCAGCGCTCTTCACACGTTACACGGCGTCCGCCGTCTATCCCAGTCACAATGGCGCCCCTTCCCTCCTGAGCCTGTGGGGTATCGGCACTCAGGAGACACGGCGCACTGTGCGGCCTCAGCGCTCCTGTCACCTTTAGGACAATGATACATTGGGGGGAAAGTCACATTTCTGTGAGGAAAACAGGAAAATTGTCATTTTTTCCTTCCACATTGCTGAAATTCCCGTCACACTGTCCGAATTCAGAGATTGTCCTGTCAGAAAGGAGAAGACAGGGAGCGAAAGGGTTAATAGGACTCACAGGAGGAACCGGCCCAGAAAGCAGAAGGTCCAGGAGTGTCCACCACATATATGGCTGCTCTGTGCACACAGGACCTGTAGTGACGTCATGCCCATGTGACCAGAAGGGGCGGTGCCTCCTCCTCCATAGAGCAGACGGGAGGAAGCTGTGGCCCCGCCCACACTGTCCAGCATTCACCATAGGAGAGCAGTGTGGAGAGCGCGCAGCAGAGGAGCGGAGCTTTCAGCGGGGAAGAGCGCGGAGGAGGGAGCAGCCGACACCCCGCAGAGGACAGAAAGAAGACGGTCTGTGGAGAGAGAGTGTGGGGGGGCAGAGGCTGGGCATGGGGTAACAGGCAGAGGCTGCCAATGTGGGGTGGGGAGAGGCGGAGCTGGCGCGTGGTGGACGGGAGCGGAGCCGGAGCTGGCACGTGGTGGACGGGAGCGGAGCAGGAGCTGGCGTGTGGTGGACGGGAGCAGAGCTGGCGCGTGGTGGACGGGAGCAGAGCCGGAGCTGGAGTGTGGTGGACGGGGCGGAGCTGGCGCATGGTGGACGGGGGCGGAGCTGGCGTGTGGTGGACGGGGCGGAGCCGGAGCTGGCGCGTGGTGGACGGGAGCAGAGCCGGAGCTGGAGTGTGGTGGACGGGGGCGGAGCTGGCGCGTGGTGGACGGGAGCAGAGCCGGAGCTGGCGCGTGGTGGACGGGAGCAGAGCCGGAGCTGGCGCGTGGTGGACGGGAGCAGAGCCGGAGCTGGCGCGTGGTGGACGGGAGCAGAGCCGGAGCTGGCGCGTGGTGGACGGGAGCAGAGCCGGAGCTGGCGCGTGGTGGACGGGAGCAGAGCCGGAGCTGGCGCGTGGTGGACGGGAGCAGAGCCGGAGCTGGCGCGTGGTGGACGGGAGCAGAGCCGGAGCCGGCGCGTGGTGGACGGGAGCGGAGCCGGAGCTGGCGTGTGGTGGACGGAAGCGGAGGCGGAGCTGGCGCGTGGTGGACGGAAGCAGAGCCGGAGCTGGCGTGTGGTGGACGGGAGCAGAGCCGGAGCTGGCGCGTGGTGGACGGGGGCAGAGCTGGCGTGTGGTGGACGGGAGCAGAGCCGGAGCTGGCGCGTGGTGGACGGGGGCGGAGCTGGTGCGTGGTGGACGGGGGCGGAGCTGGCGCGTGGTGGACGGGAGCAGAGCGGGAGCAGAGCCGGAGCAGGCGCGTGGTGGATGGGAGCAGAGCCGGAGCTGGTGCGTGGTGGACGGGAGCAGAGCCGGAGCTGGCGTGTGGTGGACTGGAGCGGAGCCGGAGCTGGCACGTGGTGGACGGGAGCGGAGCCGGAGCTGGCGTGTGGTGGACGGGAGCAGAGCTGGCGCGTGGTGGACGGGAGCAGAGCCGGAGCTGGAGTGTGGTGGACGGGGCGGAGCTGGCGCATGGTGGACGGGGCGGAGCTGGCGCGTGGTGGATGGGAGCAGAGCCGGAGCTGGCGCGTGGTGGACGGGAGCAGAGTCGGAGCTGGCGCGTGGTGGACGGGAGCAGAGCCGGAGCTGGCGCGTGGTGGATGGGAGCAGAGCCGGAGCCGGCGTGTGGTGGACGGGAGCGGAGCCGGCGTGTGGTGGATGGAAGCGGAGGCGGAGCTGGCGCGTGGTGGACGGGAGCGGAGGCGGAGCTGGTGTGTGGTGGACGGGAGCAGAGCCGGAGCTGGAGTGTGGTGGACGGGGCGGAGCTGGCGCATGGTGGACGGGGGCGGAGCTGGCGCGTGGTGGACGGGGCGGAGCCGGAGCTGTCGCGTGGTGGATGGGAGCAGAGCCGGAGCTGGAGTGTGATGGACGGGGCGGAGCTGGCGCGTGGTGGACGGGAGCAGAGCCGGAGCTGGCGCGTGGTGGACGGGAGCAGAGTCGGAGCTGGCGTGTGGTGGACGGGAGCAGAGCCGGAGCTGGCGCGTGGTGGATGGGAGCAGAGCCGGAGCCGGCGTGTGGTGGACGGGAGCGGAGCCGGAGCTGGCGTGTGGTGGATGGAAGCGGAGGCGGAGCTGGCGCGTGGTGGACGGGAGCGGAGGCGGAGCTGGTGTGTGGTGGACGGGAGCAGAGCCGGAGCTGGAGTGTGGTGGACGGGGCGGAGCTGGCGCATGGTGGACGGGGGCGGAGCTGGCGCGTGGTGGACGGGGCGGAGCCGGAGCTGTCGCGTGGTGGATGGGAGCAGAGCCGGAGCTGGAGTGTGATGGACGGGGCGGAGCTGGCGCGTGGTGGACGGGAGCAGAGCCGGAGCTGGCGCGTGGTGGACGGGAGCAGAGTCGGAGCTGGCGCGTGGTGGACGGGAGCAGAGCCGGAGCCGGCGCGTGGTGGACGGGAGCAGAGCCGGAGCCGGCGCGTGGTGGACGGGAGCAGAGCCGGAGCCGGCGCGTGGTGGACGGGAGCAGAGCCGGAGCCGGCGCGTGGTGGACGGGAGCAGAGCCGGAGCTGGCGTGTGGTGGATGGAAGCGGAGGCGGAGCTGGCGCGTGGTGGACGGGAGCGGAGGCGGAGCTGGCGTGTGGTGGACGGGAGCAGAGCCGGAGCTGGCGTGTGGTGGACGGGAGCAGAGCCGGAGCTGGCGCGTGGTGGACGGGAGCGGAGCTGGCGCGTGGTGGACGGGAGCGGAGCCGGAGCTGGCGCGTGGTGGATGGGAGCAGAGCTGGCGCGTGGTGGACGGGATCAGAGCTGGCGCGTGGTGGACGGGATCAGAGCTGGCGCGTGGTGGACGGGGGCGGAGCTGGCGTGTGGTGGACGGGGGCGGAGCTGGCGTGTGGTGGACGGGGGCGGAGCCAAAGCTGGCGCGTGGTGGACGGGAGCAGAGCCGGAGCTGGAGTGTGGTGGACGGGGGCGGAGCTGGCGCGTGGTGGACGGGAGCAGAGCCGGAGCTGGCGCGTGGTGGACGGGAGCAGAGCCGGAGCTGGAGTGTGGTGGACGGGGGCGGAGCTGGCACGTGGTGGACGGGAGCAGAGCCGGAGCTGGCGCGTGGTGGACGGGAGCAGAGCCGGAGCTGGCGCGTGGTGGACGGGAGCAGAGCCGGAGCTGGCGCGTGGTGGACGGGGACGGAGCTGGCGCGTGGTGGACCGGAGCAGAGCCGGAGCCGGCGCGTGGTGGACGGGAGCGGAGCCGGAGCCGGCGCGTGGTGGACGGGAGCGGAGCCGGAGCGTGGTGGACGGGAGCGGAGGCAGAGCCGGCGTGTGGTGGACGGGAGCGGAGGCGGAGCTGGCGTGTGGTGGACGGGAGCGGAGGCGGAGCTGGCGTGTGGTGGACGGGAGCGGAGGCGGAGCTGGCGCGTGGTGGACGGGAGCAGAGCTGGAGCTGGCGCGTGGTGGACGGAGGCGGAGCTGGCGTGTGGTGGACGGGAGCAGAGCCGGAGCTGGCGTGTGGTGTACGGGGGCGGAGCTGGCGCGGGGTGGACGGGAGCAGAGCTGGCGCGTGGTGGACGGGAGCAGAGCCGGAGCTGGCGCGTGGTGTACGGGGGCGGAGCTGGCGCATGGTGGACGGGAGCGGAGGCGGAGCTGGCGTGTGGTGGACGGGAGCAGAGCCAGAGCTGGCGCGTGGTGGACGGGGGTGGAGCTGGCGCATGGTGGACGGGAGCAGAGCCGGAGCCGGCGCATGGTGGACGGGAGCAGAGCCGGAGCCGGCGCGTGGTGGACGGGAGCATAGCTGTAGCCGGCGCGTGGTGGACGGGAGCAGAGCCGGCGCGTGGTGGATGGGAGCGGAGCTGGAGCCGGCGTGTGGTGGACGGGAGCGGAGGCGGAGCTGGCGTGTGGTGGACGGGAGCGGAGATGGCGCGTGGTAGGCGGAGCTGGCGCGTGGTGGACGGGGGTGGAGCTGGCGCATGGTGGACGGGAGCAGAGCCGGAGCCGGCGCGTGGTGGACGGGAGCATAGCTGGAGCCGGCGCGTGGTGGACGGGAGCAGAGCCGGAGCCGGCGCGTGGTGGATGGGAGCAGAGCCGGAGCCGGCGTGTGGTGGATGGGAGCGGAGGCGGAGCTGGCGTGTGGTGGACGGGAGCGGAGCTGGCGCGTGGTAGGCGGAGCTGGCGCATGGTGGCCGGGAGCGGAGGCGGAGCTGGTGCGTGGTGGACGGGAGCGGAGGCGGAGCTGGCGCGTGGTGGACGGAAGCGGAGCTGGCGCGTGGTGGATTGGAGCAGAGCTGGAGCTGGCGCGTGGTGGACGGGGGCGGAGCTGGCGTGTGGTGGACGGGAGCAGAGCCGGAGCTGGCGCGTGGTGGACGGGAGCAGAGCCGGAGCTGGCGCGTGGTGGACGGGAGCAGAGCCGGAGCTGGCGCGTGGTGGACGGGAGCAGAGCCGGAGCTGGCGCGTGGTGGACGGGAGCGGAGGCGGAGCCGGCGTGTGGTGGACGGGAGCGGAGGCGGAGCCGGCGTGTGGTGGACGGGAACGGAGGCGGAGCTGGCGTGTGGTGGACGGGAGCGGAGGCGGAGCTGGCATGTGGTGGACGGGAGCGGAGGCGGAGCCGGCGTGTGGTGGACGGGGGCGGAGCTGGAGCTGGCGTGTGGTGGACGGGAGATAAAACATAACCTTTAGTTAGATAGTAGAATAAATACAATTTTGTGTCCCCCAGAGTGAATGAATATAAATGTTTGGGTGAAGTCACAAATAAAGGGGCGTGAGGAGCACAGCCCGATCAGGAGGAATGATTCCCACTTGAAATGGCTGAACTGCAATCAGCAAGTCCCAGAATCTCACCTTGTGGATCTGGGAGAATCCCACAGAACCCCGCAAATAACGACTGACAGATTCTGGCTGCATATAACAGGAATGACTGGAATCTGGATGACAGTTATAGAGTTACCACCCGAAATATGCCAGAGCAATAAGGAAGGAAAGGCACAAGCTCAGCAATTCATGAAGCCGGTGCGGGAGGAAAAGGAGATCCTGGGTCCAGGATGATCCATACAGGAAAAGGGGAAGAAAATGCCCTACAAGACCCCAAAGGGCTAACAGTAGTCTATCCCCAAGACTCCCCCCCCCCGACCGTCCACAGCTCCCCCTGTGCTAAACAAGCCCTGCATTCCCCCATGGAAGGGCCCAACGCGTTTCTTCCAAGCTGAGTCATCAGGGGACTTCTGCTTGTGATAGGAGGTGAGGTGCCATAGTGCTGAGCTAGAGAGGAATGAATCCCTCCACTCCTTGTCTGAAGCTGTGAGGAACGGCAGGACAAAAAGGGTTAACTTTACATAGATGAGGAGAAATTAATTACCACTTCCCATTAGGAATTCCCACAGGTGTTAACACTGAACATATGGTGTGCATGCCATTATGTCTCCAATCACTAGGACGTCTTACAGACGCGTGTTACCCCAGAGAAAGGCAGGGGGAGAACATACCATGGTACTTCTGGTGGTTGAAACGCACGCCAGTGTGCTATAAAGGCGCGTGAGCCGCAAGGAAAAAATCCACCACGCTCAAATGAAGGCGGGCTACTAATTGTGTCCAATGAGGTAGAGGCGTGCGCTCCACAACCTAGTGTTTCCGGTACGTGGAACACACGCCAAAATAACTTCCGGTTTCTTGAACCGCATAGAAGTAGAATATGAAACCAAGTTGGCTTGATGGCGCACGGTCCACAGCCTTGTATCTCCGGCAAGTGGAACGCACGCCAATGCCACATCCGGCAAGTGGAACGCGCGCCAATGCCACATCCGGCAAGTGGAACGCACGCCAACGCCACATCCGGCAAGTGGAACGCGCGCCAAGAATTGTTGGAGCCAATTTTCTGTAGAAACATTTTAATATCGGCTTTTTCTGGAGTTTTTCTTGTAATATAGGAAAGCCTAAGGCCAGAAATAAACCCCATAAATCACTGTACATGGAGACTTTGGGATCAGATCATTTGTCCGTTGTGATTGTGGAACCTAAATATCTTTTCTAAAAGCCTCAAACTTCTGTGTGTGACTCAGAGCTGAGATCTAACGTGAGAGAAGATTCCAGTATGGGGAAGACGGGAAACCTTCATATAGACGGCCGGTGGGGATGGAGTCAGTGACCGACTCTGGCCAAATCTGTTTCTAGAGCCGCAGTAGAAGATGAAGATGTTGTCCTCATCATGAAGGAGTTATTTCTCATGTCGCGTGTAATGAATATCTCCTGCAGTATTGCTAATGCCGATTCCAGTGTCGGTAATGAGACGAGAATTAGCGTTATGGAAGATGAGTCTATGAGGAACGTGTTCAACTGCCGACTCCGAGGAGGAAACTGCTTGTTGTCTGTGGCCTAAATATATGTTTTATTAGTAGATGTCAGGGAAGAAAACTAAACCCTGTAAGATAATAAATCTCCTCATATGTTTCCCTTATTATCTCCAGTAATTGTATTATTACACAGGATTCTTATGGTGTTACATCGGATCATCTTCTTCTCATTCAGGTCTCTACAATATCGGATCCTCTCAGTGAAGATCTTCTACAAAAGAGAATTTTCCTGATTTACCCACCAAGGATGGATATGGACAGAGACAAGATGGCGGAGAGGATACTACACCTCACCCTAGAGATCCTCTTCCGTCTCACTGGAGAGGTGAGAGATGCTGATGACGTCACATTACATCATTCTTATCTATGGGAATAACAGATGGACAGAACTGGAGAGGTGAGGACTCTGGAAATGTCTGGAGTGAGATTTATTAATGTGTCTCTCCATAACCAGGATTACACAGTGGTGAAGAAGACCTCTAGTGATCGCTGTCAGGACCCTGTGTCTGAGGGATGTGAAAGACCCCTGAGCCCAATCACGGGGCCTCCACCTCTCCCCCTGATCCATGTGGACATCAATGACCAGAAGATCCTAGAACTCACCTACAAGATGATGGAGCTGCTGACTGGAGAGGTGACACTGCTGGGAATGCAGGGACATTATACAGTAACACTATGAAGGGATCGGGGGATGACGGTATCATTGTATGTGTCAGGTTCCTATAAGGTGTCAGGATGTCGCTGTCTATTTCTCCATGGAGGAGTGGGAGTATTTAGCAGGACACAGAGATCTGTACAAGGACGTCATAATGGAGGTTCCCCAGCCCCTCACATCTCCAGGTAATAGACAGGACTAAATACACACGGCCTATAATTATCTGTATGTAGAGAATGAATTCAGTCCCTGTATGTGTTTACTCCAGATCTATCTAGTAAGAGGACAACACCAGAGAGATGTCCCCATCCTCTTCTTCCACAGGACTGTAACCAAGAAGATCCCAGTGCTCCTCAGGATCATCAGGTAGATGGAGAGAAGGTGTCAGGAGATCTCCCCTATGATGTGTAGACGGCTGTGAAGGTCTTATGCTCAGTCTTGTTTTATCCACCAGTATTATATGTTTTATACTTGTGTGATGAGAACGGTGGAGATGGCAGGATTAGAGCTGATCATAGATGGGACTTCTCCATCTGTCGGTGACTTTTACAATATTTGTTTCAGGGTGAAGATCTGACCCATATTAATACTACAGAGACATATGTGAGGGGTGATGAATGGTGAGTAGTAACCACTGAATCCAGAGAAGTCACAGATTCCTCTCAGTCACTGGCTTTGGCTGCTTCATCGGTGGTGTAGTCCGGCCGTATTACCATGATCACCATTTTGCCTCTAGACCACAACATTCTCCTCCACCCAAAACTGTTCAAATGACTTTGGGCATTGAAAGCCCTTTTCTATAGAACTTACAACCAATTACATTGTTTTTGATCCTAAGGAATTCAGATTACTGCACAATCTCTCCTGAAATGGGGAGCAAAACTATCTCTAATCTTCTGCTCAGGATTCATAGTAGCTCCAATGAGCCACCATAAATGAATGCAACTCTGGTTTACTGTTGTGTAATCTGTATTTGTAGTTTTCAGTTAATGAGATTCTCATGCTCTGGGCGGGGCTTTATGTGGTGCTCTGATTACATTTTTTTTTATTATTTATATAGCACCATTGATTCCATGGTGCTGTACATGAGAGGGGGTTACATACAAATTGCAGATGTCACAGTAAACAAGCTAACAATCACAGATTGATAGAGGGGAGAGAGCACCCTGCCCTTTAGGGCTTACATGCTACAGGATGGTGGGTAAGGAGACAGTAGGTTGGTGGGTCGTAGCAGTTCCGGTGTTGGTTGAGGTGATATCCCCGGGATATCCCCGATAGAGGTAGCGGGGTCATTGCAGGCTGTAGGCTTTCTTGAAGAGGTGGGTTTTCAGGTTCCGTCTGAAGGATCCAAATGTGGTTGATATTTGGACTTGTTGGGGCAAAGAATTCTAGAGAATTGGGGCAGTTCGGGAGAAGTCTTGGAGGCAGTTGGGTGAGGAGCGAATAATTGTGGAGGTGAGGAGGTCTTGGGAGGACCAGAGATTACGTGAGGGAAGGTATCGGGAGATTAGTTCAGAGGCATATGGGGGAGACAGGTTATAGATGGCCTTGTAGGTCAGTATTAGTAATTTGAACTGGATACGCTGAGGGAGTGGGAGCCAGTGAAGAGATTTGCAGAGGGGAGAAGTGGAGGAGTAGCGAGGAGAGAGATTAATTAGTCGGGCAGCAGAGTTAAGGATGGACTGGAGAGGTGCGAGGGTGTTAGCAGGGAGACCACAGAAAAGAATTCTGCCGTAGTCGAGGCGGGAGATGAGGTCATGCACAAGTATTTTAGTAGGTTGAGGAAAGGACGGGTTCTTGAAATATTTTTGAGCTGGAGGCAAGAGGAGGTAGAAAGAGCTTGGATGTGAGGTTTGAAGCACAGGGCAGAGTCAAAGGTTACTCCGAGGCAGCAGACTTCTGTTACTGGGGAAAGCGTGATGTCATTAATCGTGATAGGTCAGGTAAGGAAGATCTGTGAGATGGAGGAAAGAAGACTTCAGATTTGTCCACATTGAGCTTGAGGAAGCGAGAGGAGATGGAGGAGGATATGGCTGATAGACACTCCGGGATTCTGTACAGCAGAGAGGTGACATCTGGGCCAAAATGTTGTACCCAAAATGTACCCACTCAGAGAGGTAGATCTGAGTGTCATCGGCATAAAGGTGGTACTGGAATCTGTGGGACTTTGAGTTGCCCCAGGCCAAGTGTATAGATTAAGAAGAGTAGGGGTCCTAGAACAGAGGCTTGGGGGACTCCAACAGAGAGAGAGGGTGGGATGAGGAAGGTAGTGTGGGAGTGGGAGACGCTGAATGTGCGGTTGGAAAGGTATGAGGAGATCCAGGATAGGGCGATGTCTTTGATGCCAAAGGAGGAGAGGATATGTAGTAGGAGGCAGTGGTCAACTGTGTCGAATGCAGAAGACAGGTCTAGAAGCAGGAGTAGAGAGTATTGTCCATTTAATTTTGCTGTAATTAGGTTGTTAGTAATTTTGGTCAGGGCTGTCTCAGTGGAGTGATGGGGGCATAAATAAAGATTGTAGATTGTCAAAGAGCAAGTTAGATGATAGATGGGAAGAAAGTTCAGCGTGGACGTGCTGCTCCTGGAGTTTGGAAGCAAATGGGAGCAGTGATATTGGACGATAGCTGGACATTGCGGTTGGGTCGAGGGTTGGCTTTTAAAGGATAGGCGTGATTGTGGCATGTTTGAAAGCAGAAGGGAAGGTACCAGACGTTAGTGATAGGTTGAAGAGGTGGGTTAGGGATGAGATAAGTGTGGTGTTGAAGTTGGGGAGGGGATGGGATGTGGTCGAGTGCACAGGTTGTGAGGTGCGATTTGGAGAAGAGACAATTAAGCTCCCCTTCAGCGATGTTGGAGAGGGAGGTTATGGGGTTTGGGCAGTGGTCTGGTATACAAAGGGGTTGTGTTGGTTGAATGATGAAGACTTGGCTTGTTTGGTAGATCTTATTTTTGAAGTGTGTGCCAAATTCCTCGGCAGAGATAAGGGAGGTTGGAGGGGACAGTGGTGTGACCTTTGACCGCACACGGCTATCACATGTGCAGGGGGGCTTATCTTAGTTATCCCACTGCTGTCAACAATGTGATGAAAGCAGCAAGCTTGTCTTGCCCCAACAATTTACCGCAGGGGTTTATTGTAGATATCCCACTGCTGCCACAATATGTCACGAACTGCCGAGATTTATGTATATCCCACTTTCCAGTTCCACTTTGGAGCTCGCAGGCGCCCCCCCTTACCTTCAGGTCAGTCAGAAAACTGCACCTAGGAAGTTGCCGGACGGGCTACTTGTTGTGCAATGGCTATTAGGTCCACTTGCAGTGAGGGAATTATAAATGCTTTGGCCGCAGCTACACAATCTGCCTATAAAACCCGCTCAGTCACTACCAGCTCTACCCACCTAGCCAAAACACACCGCTGCCACCAACTTCTGATTCTCTATATTAATATTTAAAATTAATACAGGGGTTCCGAAGCCAACCCAAATAGTAGCGTAATTAGCTTATAGGCACGTGAATTCGTCACAGAACAAGGAGACGGAACTAATAAATTTTATATTTACTCCAAAAAGTAGGCACTGTTTACAGAGATATAAAAAGATCTTACAATGGGAGACAATTAAAATATGTACATGCCTATAATATTGTGGCTATTGTTGGGCTTATAAAAAAAATTACATCCAGCAAAATGTCACCGGCGATGGCGGCGCCTGCACAGTAGCATCTATATCAACTATATATATATATATATATATATATATATATATATATATATATATCAGCACAATTTTGGAAACAAATTTTTTTTCCTTAGGAAGTTATAAGGGTTAAAAGCTAAACAGCGATTTCTCATTTTTACAACAAAACTTACAAAACCATTTTTTTTAGGGACCACCTCACCTTTGAAGTGAGTTTGGGGGGGTCAGTATGACAGGAAATACCCAAAAGTGACACCATTGTAAAAACTGCACCCCTAAAGGTACTCAAAATCACATTCAAGAAGTTTCTTAACCCTTCAGGTGCTTCACAGGAATGATTGGAATGTGTAAGGAAAAAATAAACATTTACTTTTCTTTCACAAAAATTTTCATGTAGACCTAATTTTTTTTTTACTTTTGCAAGGGTAACAGGAGAAAATGGATGATACGTTTTGTTTTGAAATTTCTCCTGAGCATGCTGATACCCCATATTTGGGGGAAATCTACTGTGTGTGCGCACGGCAGAGCTCAGAAGGGAAAGCGCACCATTTGACTTTTTGAATGTAAACTTTGCTGGAATAATTAGCGGTTGCCATGTCGCGTTTGGAGAGTCTGAATTCAGCTTACTGGGAGGGATCAGCAAAGGTGCATGAGTGGTCACAGACGTTCGGTGGTCAAGGCTGGTGCGGCGGCAGCGCTCTGTGCTGGTGCGGCGGCAATGCTCTGTGCTGGGGCGGCAGTGCTCTGTGCTGCGAGGGGCCTCCGCCACCATTTTGTCAAAGCCGGAGTCCCCACAGCTCCATTGCTGCGATGCGCCGCAGCATTTGTAAGTATATTCCGACTCTAAAAAATTTTTGGGAAAAAGTGCGTCTTATAGTCCGAAAAATATGGTACATTTTTACCGCTAAAACGTTGTTTTAAGCCCAGATTTTACATTGGAAAATAGGTAGATAAGTATATGGTCAACATAGGTAAAACTATGGGTGTACATAGATGTGTTGTGAACTCTCTTAATCTTACTTTTGAGGCAGGGCTCCCTCTGGTGGATACTGCTGGTAGTGGAGCTGGTCAATTTGATGTTAATCCAACAGCTGCAGAGGATGATTGGAGAAGTGGGGGTAGAGACTGGGAGTACATAAGCGAGCAGACTTCTCTCAGTGGCTGCCGGGGATACTCCTGTCTGTGCATAGTGAGGATATCTGTCTCCTGCCTGATCCTGCATTTTCCAGCTAAGTGTCATTTGCTAAATCCTTTGCATCTGATTTTGCCTTGCTGTCAGGAGTCAGCTGGCTCCCCCTGGGGCTTCTGGCTCCTGCCCTGTATTTTTGTATCTTGTGTTTGTTTGCTCAGTCACCTGCTGTATTAGCCTGTTGCTAGCCTCCATTTCACACCTGAGTGCTGATTTAGTGGGGGCGAGGTTGTGCTAACCTCAGTATTTTTGTGCTTCAGTCATGTTGGAATTTGTAGGGTTTTTGCGTGATTGCAGACAGTGCCTTTTCTGTCCTATCCTATCTAGTCAGTGTGGGCCCCATCATTTGATCAGTCTATTTTCTGTCTGTGTCTCCCCGACAATATATGTTTGGGGGCTGTCTATTCCTTTGGGGATCTGCTCTGGGGCAGTTTAGATTTCACCTTTCTGTCTTTAGGCTTAGTTAGTCCTCCGGCTGTGACGAGGCGTCTAGGGCGTCGTAGGAACGCTCCACGGCTACTGCTAGTTGTGTTGTTAAGATCAGGGGTCTGCAATCCGCTGAGTGACCAACCTTTCTGGTGTTCTGGTGGCATAGCCTTTTGCGCTTTCCTCCTCGGTGACCCATTCATAACATAGATAAATTCGAGGAAGGGTGTCATTTCCAATTCCCAGAGGGGTGTCATTTCCAAAATGGGGTCACTTCAGGGGGGATTCTGCTGTTGTTGCCCTTTGGAGAGCCTCTAAGTGCCAGAACACCAGAATTTCCCCTGAAGTGATCCTTTTCGGAAATGACACCCCTCTGGGAATTCATCTATGGATATAGTGACCATTTTCACTACATGGATGATTTCCAGAAACTCTTAGAAGAAGTTTCAGAGCAAAAATTGCAAAAATGTCATTGTAGTGCCCAATATATTGTGCCCAATTTGTGTCTCTGGAGACCTACCCCCGGAAAATGTTAAAAGGAACCTGTCACCCCTCTCAGGCATTTTTAAGTAAAAGAGCCACCTCCTGTATTTTGTCAAGCAGTGCATGGAAGTCCATAAATTAGTTCCATAAGAATTGATATATCAGCGGTCACTTGTTTGACCTTTTAGATGTGCAGCAGCTGACTACTAATCATACATGCCTGATCTCTCCTGCAATAGGTGAGTGGATTTCTTTTATATTTATTATTAACCCAGATAAGACCCTATTTGTGCTTTTTTGTTCCTATAGTGTACTATATTGAAAGCTGTCATGGAGGCATAAGGCTGGCAATGATGGGCATTGTGGGTAATAGCAAGTATCATGCCTCATTCGTCTCTTGGAACATACACAACATCTTCTCTGGGTGTTCTTTCTTGTTTCAGTTACTGAGATGAGTGCAATAAAATGTCGCTCAGTGAGTCTTCTGACATCAGATTCTAAAGGATTGGCAGGGACAACATTTTCAAAAACAAGGTTTTCAGTGATCTTTTCCTGGTACTTAAAACCATTTTTCCAGATGTCCTCAGATAAGTAGGGCATCCTGGTGGGTTTAGTTGGCTGTCTTTCCCCTCATAAATGTGAAATGCTGATGTGTATCCGGTTGAACTCTCGCACATTTTATAGAGCTTTATTCCGAACCTTGCCCTCTTAGAAGGAATAAATTGCTTGAGGTGCAGTCTTCCTTTGAATTTTACAAGGGACTCATCAATGGAAATGTTTTCTGTTGGGGTGTAGAGCTATAAGAACTTTTCTGTCAAGTATTCGATGATGGGTCTGATTTTGAATAGTCTGTCATGTTCTGGGACATCTCTGGGCAGGCATTGACTATTGACGTTAAAATGCCAAAATCTCATGAGCATTTCATAACGGGTCCTAGGAAGAATGGCAGAAAACATAGGGGTGGCTTGAACAGGGCGGTTGGACAAATAGGACTGAATGATCGTTTTTTAACAAGCCCCATAGCGAATGTAAGTCCTAAAAATGTTTTAATTTCTAGGATATTAGTTGGTACCATAAATTTGACCTAGCATAATAGGATCGTGGATTCTGGCTGATGAATTTGGACGCATATAAATTTGTAGGACAATATGCTCTTGCAAGCTGTCATAAACAAATTAAAAAAATTAATTGGTCCAAAATTTTCCACCTCCACATTTATACCAGGAGTGGCATTAAAATTAGGGATGAATGGAGTAGCCGAATCCGAAGCCTCCCTTCTGAGAAATGCTACATCAAGAGGCAAAGCCCCTTGGACATTGGTGTGCGCCAATTCGCGAGCACTAGGGACAACGCTAGTACTGGGCATTGTTCCCTGAGTTGGTGACATTTCTCCAGAAGCGCTATTTGTCCTTCTTGTTGTACTGGTCCTTGTGTGTGAGGATGGACCAGAATCACTGCTCATTTCTGAGCTATCACTGTGGCTGCTAATAAAGCCCTCGCCATCCTCATCGCCATCTGACACTGCACTTTCTTCACTGTCAGAACATAAAAGTGCATAAGCCTCCTCTGCACTATAAAACTGACGGGCCATTTTATTCGTTTTTATTTTTTTTCCCGTAAGTAGAAAACTACGACGTGACTGATGTGACCTAATTATTGGGGAGACAATTGAGAAAAGCCTAATTCTTTAGCCTACCTGTTATGAACAGGTCACCGAGGAGGATGGCAGGAATAGGCTAGGCCACCAGAAAACCAGAAAGGTTGGTCACTTAGCGGATTGCAGATCCCTAGTCCTAACAACACAACTAACAGCAGCCGTGGAGCGTACCTATGATACCCTTGATGCCTTGGCACAGCCGGAGAGCTAGCAAAGCCTAAAGCAAGAAAGGTGAAATCTAAACTGCCCTGGAGTAGACCCCAAAGGAATAGATAGCCCCCAAACATATATCGTCGGTGAGACAAGATAAAACACAAACGCAGGCAGAAAATAGACTGAGCAAATAATGGGGCCCAAGCTGGCTAGATAGGATACGAAAGGAAAGACACTGTCTGCAATCACGCAAAAAACCCTGAAAAATCCAACATGTCTGATGTACAAAAAAACACTGAGGTCTCACGACCTCGCCCCCACTATATCAGCTTTCTGATATGAACTGGAAGCAAAGCAAAAGAGACTAATATAACAGGGGATTGAACAAACTGACACAAGCTGTAACATATGGAGCGGTGGTCTCTTACAGCCCCCAGCAGGGAGCAAGCTGAACCCTCACAACAAGCAGAAAGAGACAAAACCAGATCAGATGCAAAGGATTAGCACATGAACAACTTAGCTGAACATTGCAGGATCAGGGCAGGAGACATCAGACCTCAGAATGCACAGGAAAGCAATCATCACCCGGGATTGAAGGAAGTCTGCTGACTTAAATACTCTAATCAGTAACCCCAGATCTCCAATCATCATCATCATCAGGTGGCAGACCTCTGTCAATCCGGCCAGCTCCACTACCTCCAGTAACCACCAGAGGGAGCCCTGACCCAGAAGTAAGAGAATTCACAATACCTACCCCTAACTTTAGAATAAACCCTAACTTTAGCCCAACAGTAACCCTAACTTTAACCCTAACTATCCTATAAAGAGAGCACGGCACTCAGGAATAGTTTGGTTGTTGGTGCTCAAGTCGGATATCCAACCCATCAATCAAAAATGACAAAAATCTTGGCACTCAATATGTGAAATATTCAGACACTTTTATTTTGTGCATCCAGACAGAAAGGTTTAAACGTTTTCAGTCTTACACACAGGGCAGCCAGACCACGGACCAGGGCTTCACCAGTGCAATTCAATTCTAGAGGTTGTATAACCACTGCTATCAGTGCTGTCTTCACTCCTTATTTTAGTGACCCTAGAGGTCCTTTTTCTGAAGCCCTACGCTGTACAGCTGCCTGTTCTAATTTTGGACGGCTCAGTCCACATACGCTTTCCAGACGCCAGCCATTTAACATTTCCACTGGCCATCCAGGCGCTCTACTTTGTTCTTCTTTTGGCTACCATTGGAAGGATTTATTTATTTCAGTAAACGAGATTTTTCTGATGAAGGTCCTATGCTGGACTGAAAACGTTTAAACCTTTCTGTCTGGATGCACAAAATAAAAGTGTCTGAATATTTCACATATTGAGTGCCAAGATTTTTGTCATTTTTAACCCTAACTATAGCACTAACCCTAACCTGCCTTAGTTGTTTTTTTTACTTTATAGCACAATCGCTGACTGACACAGCTGGTGCCAGCAGCACTTGTAACACTGTTTCTCCTCTAATCTCTCACTGACAGGAGATCTGAGGAGAAACAGTGTTTTTATGATGCAGATTGCCCGGGAAAGTTCGCTGCTACAACAAACTTTCCTAGTGATTTGTCTCGTTGCCTGGTGTGATGCTGACATCATAAGGACCTGAACCAACCAGGTCTCAATGAGGTCGAGGGTCACAGGATACGTTGTGCGCTGGAATCCCCTCGTTATAAGGTACATGGGGGCCTGATGAGCACAAAACCGCCGACCGTAGATAAAAGTCAGTGCTGCACAAAGCCCTGCTAGCGCCGACATTTATGTACTATTGGTGGTCACAAAGCGGTTAAGTTAAAGGCACCATAATTTCTGTCCAGGCCTAATTCATGAGTTTTATTTTTTTTAAAGTACTGTGGAAGCATGGTTGAAAAGCAATATCTGACTTTCATTTGCTTCAAGTTATTTCTGTGACCATTGTGGGTTTATCTGTCAGTAAACGAGGGGTTCCAACAATTTTGACCACTTGTGTAGGAGGAGTGAATATTTTGACTCCACAGCCTCTTTCTGGAAATTAACACGCAGTGGATGTTGGAGAGTGAAAATTACACATTTGCCATTTTCTTACCCAGCACATAGTGCCCAGATTGTGCTCCAGGAGACACACACCAAAAATTAAGTGGGTTCTTCTCACTATAATATTGCTGAATACAGGGATCCTAAATGTTGTTGGCGCACACTGCAAGACTCCGAAGTGAGAGCGGATTTTGCTGGATTGGTTTATAGAAACCTTGTTGCTTTTCAACAGCCTTTGGGCCACTAATAGTGTGGGAACCTCTGTTTTTCCACTGACAGATGATGGACCTGAGTGGGGACTTGTTTTTGTGAGATGAGAATTGGTATTATTTTCGCCTACATAACATTGATTGGTTTCTTTTTATTTGATATTTGGGAGGCAGAATGAACAAACAGTTGAACACCGCACACTACTGGCTCATCCAACAAGGTTTTCTATTAGACTGTGAACTGTCATTGTCTTGGTAAATAATTAAAGTTTTTACATAGCTTGCCATTTTTATGGACAGTTTAAGTAGAAATGTTCAAAAATATAAAACTCAAGGATATTTTATTAATAAGTAATAATTGTTTTTATCTTAGCAGATGACTGTACCAGGAGATCAGAGGGACAGCTGACATATTCAACTTTTAAATCGGATGATCTTGAGATCCTACAAGCTACAACTGAAGTGATTGCTATTACTCCAGATATATCATCATCCATTCACAGCAAAGATCTGTCATCTGATCCTATGAAACAGGTCCCATCTTCTGATTCATTACTGACTACTAAGGAAAATCAAAGTAAAAAAAGAGGCAATAAAAAACAAACTGCTCCTAAAGCAAAGAAGTCATTTTCCTGTTCAGAATGTGCGAAATGTTTTGCACATAAATCACTGCTTGTTACTCACCATAGAACTCACACAGGAGAGAAGCCTTTTTCCTGTTCAGAATGTGGGAAATGTTTTAACCAGAAAGGGAATCTTGATGATCACCAAAGAACCCACACAGGAGAGAAGCCTTTTTCATGTACAGAATGTGGGAAACGTTTTAACCGGAAATCAGATTTGGTTAATCACCATAGAAATCACACAGGGGAGAAGCCTTTTTCCTGCTCAGAATGTGGGAAATGTTTTAACCATAAAGGGAATCTTGTTAAACACCAAAGAATTCACACAGGCGAAAAGCCTTTTTCATGTTCAGAATGTGGGAAATGTTTTGCACGTAAATCACATTTTGTTAGCCACCAGAGAGCTCACACAGGAGAGAAGCCATATTCATGTTCAGAATGTGGGAAATGTTCTAAACGGAAAGCTCTTCTTGTTAGACATCGGAGCAGTCACACAGAGTAGAAGCCTTTTTCATTTTCTTAATGTGGGAAATATTTTACTTGGAAATCAACTGTTAATAAATATCAGAGACGTCACATAGGGGAGAAGCCTTTTTTATGTTCATAGCAGGGTGTTATGAATGAGTCACCGTAGGAGGCAAAAACAGAAATACTAGCTAAGTCCAGAAAACCAGAGAAGTTGGCAGCTATCGGATTGCAGACCCCTGAACCTATCAACAACAACTAGCAGTAGCTGTGGGGGGTTCCTACGGTGCCCTAGACCCCTCGATCACAGCCGGAGAACTAAATAACCTAAAGACAGAAAGGGAAATCTAAACTGCCCCAGAGCAGACCCCAAAGCAATAGGCAGCCCCCAACATATGACGGTGAAGCAAGATGAAAAAACACTCACACAGATAGAAAGATAGGCTGAGCAAATGATGGGGCCCAAGCTAACTAAATAGGACAGGATAGAAAAGCTGCTGTCTGCAATCCACCAAAACCCTATCAAAACAAGAGCCAACAGACTGATAGGGAAAAAAGCCCTGAAGACGCTAGGCTTCAAAAGACTATATCAGTACTCAGGTATTTTCTGAAGACAGAGCAAAAAGGAATTCAGCTCACCCCAGCAGGGAATGGCAGAATTCCAGAAAAACAAGGCAAAACAAAACCAAAACACAAATGCAAAAAGCAGAGCAGAAAACTTAGCTTTTGAGGAACAGGAATCAGACTGGTCTCCTAGAATCCCTCTGAGAAATCACTAGCAAGGCAGAAGGACGTCGGCTGCCTTATATCCAGTCAGCAATTCCAGTCACCATCATCCTGCTCAGGTGCTTGGTAATCAGCCTCACTACCTTCCTTCACAGAAGAGGGAGTTCATCAGACCTCAATGGTGAAGGGGAAAATTAACTCAACAGCAGGGCTGTTGAGTCGGTAAGCCAAACCTGCGACTCCGACTCCTCAATTTCCCTTACACCGACTCCAACTCCCACATATATTGCTTATATTTAAGTGAAAAATTTATTGTTGTACAATGTGAACAACAGACATTTAATCATTTCTATGATCCAATAATCAAGATATGTAGATAGAACATAATATCTATTTATTGGAATACAACTTTATAACACAAAAAACTAATAAATTGTAAATATGTAATACACTGTATACATGTATACGGTACAGACCAAAGTTTGGACACACCTCCTCATTCAAAGAGTTTTCTTTATTTTCATGACTATGAAAATTGTAGATTCATTCTGAAGGCATCAAAACAATGAATTAACACATGTGGAATTATATAATTAAAGTGTGAAACAACAGAAAATATGTCATATTCTAGATTCTTCAAAGTAGACACTTTTTGCTTTGATTATTGCTTTGCACACTCTTGGCATTCTCTTGATGAGCTTCAAGTGGTAGTCACCAGAAATGGTCTTCCAACAGTCTTGAAGGAGTTCCCAGAGATGCTTAGCACTTGTTGGCCCTTTGGCCTTCACTCTGTGGTCCAGCTCACCCCAAACCATCTCGATTGGGTTCAGGTCTGGTGACTGTGGAGGCCAGGTCATCTGGCGTAGCACCCCATCACTCTCCTTCTTGGTCAAATAGCCCTTACACAGCCTGGAGGTGCGTTTGAGGCCATTGTCCTGTTGAAAAATAAATGATGGTCCAACTAAACACAAACCGGATGGTATAGCATGCCGCTGCAAGATGCTGTGGTAGCCATGCTGGTTCAGTATGCCTTCAATTTTGAATAAATCCCCAACAGTGTCACCAGCAAAGCACCCCCACACCATCACACCTCCTCCATGCTTCACGGTAGGAACCAGGCATGTAGAGTCCATCCGTTCACCTTTTCTGCGTCGTACAAAGACACGGTGGTTGGAACCAAAGATCTCAAATTTGGACTCATCAGACCAAAGCACAGATTTCCACTGGTCTAATGTCCATTCCTTGTGTTCTTAGCCCAAACAAGTCTCTTCTGCTTGTTGCCTGTCCTTAGCAGTGGTTTCCTAGCAGCTATTTTACCATGAAGGCCTGCTGCACAAAGTCTCCTCTTAACAGTTGTAGAGATGTGTCTGCTGCTAGAACTCTGTGTGGCATTGACCTGGTCTCTAATCTGAGCTGCTGTTAACCTGCGATTTCTGAGGCTGGTGACTCGGATGAACTTATCCTCCGCAGCAGAGGTGACTCTTGGTCTTCCTTTCCTGGGGCGGTCCTCATGTGAGCCAGTTTCTTTGTAGCGCTTGATGGTTTTTGCCAATGCACTTGGGGACACTTTCAAAGTTTTCCCAATTTTTCAGACTGACTAACCTTCATTTCTTAAAGGAATGATGGCCACTCGTTTTTCTTTACTGCTTTTTTCTTGCCATAATACAAATTCTAACAGTCTATTCAGTAGGACTATCAGCTGTGTATCCACCAGACTTCTGCACAACTGATGGTCCCAACCCCATTTATAAGGCAAGAAATCCCACTTATTAAACCTGACAGGCCACACCTGTGAAGTGAAAACCATTTCCGGTGACTACCTCTTGAAGCTCATCAAGAGTGTGCAAAGCAGTAATCAAAGCAAAAGGTGGCTACTTTGAAGAACCTAGAATATAAGACATATTTTCAGTTGTTTTATAAAAGGGGGGTTAAGAGAAGAAATAATACTCGCATGCATCTGTATTGGCTTATGACAGGTCGCTGATCCCTCACTGACCTGCCCCCATTATTACATAATGCATATAATAGCATTGATATTATTGGTGATAATTTATTGGTGATAATGCCTATAATATTGTGGTCATTGTGAGGCTTAGAAAAAAAATTACATCCAGCACAATGTCACCGGCGATGGCGGCGCCTGCACAGTAGTATCTATATCAACTATATATATATCAGCACAATTTTGGAAACAAAATTTTTTTCCTTAGGAAGTTATAAGGGTTAAAAGCTAAAGATAGGGTGCGCAGATCGCAAGCATCCATGTGCGATAGTAGGCGGTGATGACCGGATGGGGCGGGCAGGGAGTCGGCAGGGGGCGGGGCTTAGCGGCGCCGTGCGCTGCGTCGAATAAACTCTAGTGTGAAACTAGCCTTAGCCTGTTGCTAGCCGCCATTTCACACCTGAGTGCTGATTTAGTGGGGGCGAGGTTGTGCTAACCTCAGTATTTTTGTGCTTCAGTCGTGTTGGAATTTTTAGGGTTTTTGCGTGATTGCAGACAGTGCCTTTTCTGTCCTGTCCTATCTAGTCAGTGTGGGCCCCATCATTTGATCAGTCTATTTTCTGTCTGTGTCTCATCTTGTCTCCCCGACAATATATGTTTGGGGGCTGTCTATTCCTTTGGGGATCTGCTCTGGGGCAGTTTAGATTTCACCTTTCTGTCTTTAGGCTTAGTTAGTCCTCCGGCTGTGACGAAGCGTCTAGGGCATCGTAGGAACGCTCCACGGCTACTGCTAGTTGTGTTAAGATCAGGGGTCTGCAATCCGCTGAGTGACCAACCTCTCTGGTGTTCTGGTGGCATAGCCTTTTGCGCTTTCCTCCTCGGTGACCCATTCATAACATAGATGAATTCGAAGAAGGGTGTCATTTCCAATTCCCACAGGGGAGTCATTTCCAAAATGGGGTCACTTCAGGGGGGATTCTGCTGTTGTTGCACTTTGGAGAGCCGCTAAGTTCCAGAACACCAGAATTTCCCCTGAAGTGACCCTTTTTGGAAATGACACCCCTCTGGGAATTCATCTATGGATATAGTGACCATTTTCACTACATGATTTCCAGAAACTCATAGAAGTTTCAGAGCAAAAATTGCAAAAATGTCATTGTAGTGCCCAATATATTGTGCCCAATTTGTGTCTCTGGAGACCTACCCCGGAAATTGTTAAAAGGAACCTGTCACCCCCTTCAGGCGTTTTTAAGTAAAAGAGCCACCTCCTGTATTTTGTCAAGCAGTGCATGGAAGTCCATAAATTAGTTCCATAAGAATTGATATATCAGCGGTCACTTGTTTGACCTTTGGACGTGCAGCAGCTGACTACTAATCGTACGTGCCTGATCTCTCCTGCAATAGGTGAGTGGATTTCTTTTATATTATTAACCCAGATAAGACCCTATTTGTGCTTTTTTGTTCCTATAGTGTACTATTTTGAAAGCTGTCATGGAGGCATAAGGCTGGCAATGATGGGCATTGTGGGTAATAATTGCGGGTATCATGCCTCATTCCTCTCTTGGAACATACACGACATCTTCTCTGGGGGTTCTTTCTTGTTTCAGTTACTGAGATGAGTGCAATAAAATGTCGCTCAGTGAGTCTTCTGACATCAGATTCTAAAGGATTGGCGGGGACAACATTTTCAAAAACAAGATTTTCAGTGATCTTTTCCTGGTAATCAAAACCATTTTTCCAGATGTCCCCAGATAAGTAGGGCATCCTGGTGGGTTTAGTTGGCTATCTTTCCCCTCATAAATGTGAAAAGCTGATGTGTATCCGGTTGAACTCTCGCACATTTTATAGAGCTTTATTCCGAACCTTGCCCTCTTAGAAGGAATAAATTGCTTGAGGTGCAGTCTTCCTTTGAATTTTACAAGGGACTCATCAATGGAAATGTTTTCTGTTGGGGTGTAGAGCTATAAGAACTTTTCTGTCAAGTCTTCGATGATGGGTCTGATTTTGAATAGTCTGTCATGTTCTGGGACATCTCTGGGCAGGCATTGACTATTGACGTTAAAATGCCAAAATCTCATGAGCATTTCATAACGGGTCCTAGGAAGAATGGCAGAAAACATAGGGGTGGCTTGAACAGGGCGGTTGGACAAATAGGACTGAATGATCGTTTTTTAACAAGCCACATAGCGAATATAAGTCCTAAAAATGCTTTCATTTCTAGGACATTAGTTGGTTCCATAAATTTGACCTAGCATAATAGGATCGTGGATTCTGGCTGATGAATTTGGACGCATATAAATTTGTAGGACAATATGCTCTTGCAAGCTATCTGTCATAAACAAATTAAAAAAATTAATTGGTCCAAAATTTTCCACCTCCACATTTATACCAGGAGTGGCATTAAAATTAGGGATGAATGGAGTAGCCGAATCCGAAGCCTCCCTTCTGAGAAATGCTACATCAAGAGGCAAAGCCCCTTGGACATTGGTGTGCGCCAATTCGCGAGCACTAGGGACAACGCTAGTACTGAGCATTGTTCCCTGAGTTGGAGACATTTCTCCAGAAGCGCTATTTGTCCTTCTTGTTGTACTGGTCCTTGTGTGTGAGGATGGACCAGAATCACTGCTCATTTCTGAGCTATCACTGTGGCTGCTAATAAAGCCCTCGCCATCCTCATCGCCATCTGACACTGCACTTTCTTCACTGTCAGAACATAAAAGTGCATAAGCCTCCTCTGCACTATAATACTGGCGGGCCATTTTATTCGTTTTTATTTTTTTTCCGTAAATAGAAAACTACGACGTGACTGACGTGACCTAATTATTGGGGAGACAATTGAGAAAAGCCTAATTCTTTAGCCTACCTGTTATAAACAGGTCACCGAGGAGGATGGCAGGAATAGGCTAGGCCACCAGAAAACCAGAAAGGTTGGTCACTTAGCGGATTGCAGACCGCTAGTCCTAACAACACAACTAACAGCAGCCGTGGAGCGTACCTACAATACCCTTGATGCCTTGGCACAGCCGGAGAGCTAGCTAAGCCTAAAGCAAGAAACGTGAAATCTAAACTGCTCTGGAGTAGACCCCAAAGGAATAGATAGCCCCCAAACATATATTGTCGGTGAGACAAGATGAAACACAAACACAGGCAGAAAATAGACTGAGCAAATGATGGGGCCCAAGCTGACTAGATAGGATAGGAAAGGAAAGACACTGCAATCACGCAAAACCCTGAAAAATCCAACATGTCTGATGTACAAAAAAACACTGAGGTCTCACGACCTCGCCCCCACTATATCAGCATTCTGGTATGAACTGGAAGCAAAGCAAAAGAGACTAATATAACAGGGGACTGAACAAACTGACACAAGCTGTAACATATGGAGCGGTGGTCTCTTACAGCCCCCAGCAGGGAGCAAGCTGAACCCTCACAACAAGCAGAAAGAGACAAAACCAGATCAGATGCAAAGGATTAGCATATGAACAACTTAGCTGAACATTGTAGGATCAGGGCAGGAGACGTCAGACCTCAGAATGCACAGGAAAGCAATCATCACCAGGGATTGAAGGAAGTCTGCTGACTTAAATACTCCAATCAGTAACCCCAGATCTCCAATCGTCATCATCATCAGGTGGCAGACCTCTGTCAATCCGGCCAGCTCCACTACCTCCAGTAACCACCAGAGGGAGCCCTGACCCAGAAGTAAGAGAATTCACAACACCTACCCCTAACTTTAGAATAAACCCTAACTTTAGCCCAACAGTAACCCTAACTTTAACCCTAACTATAGCACTAACCCTAACCTGCCTTAGTTGTTTTTTTACTTTATAGCACAATCGCTGACTGACACAGCTGGTGCCAGCAGCACTTGTAACACTGTTTCTCCTCTAATCTCTCACTGACAGGAGATCTGAGGAGAAACAGTGTTTTTATGATGCAGATTGCCCGGGAAAGTTCGCTGCTACAACAAACTTTCCTAGTGATTTGTCTCGTTGCCTGGTGTGATGCTGACGTCATAAGGACCTGAACCAACCAGGTCTCAATGAGTTCGAGGGTCACAGGATACGTTGTGCGCTGGAATCCCCTCGTTATAAGGTACATGGGGGCCTGATGAGCACAAAACCGCCGACCGTAGATAAACGTCAGTGCTGCACAAAGCCCTGCTAGCGCCGACATTTATGTACTATTGGTGGTCACAAAGCGGTTAAGTTAACCCCTTCACTACCAAGGGTGGTTTGCACGTTAACTCCCGGGCCAATTTTTACAATTCTGACCACTGTCCTTTTATGAGGTCATAACTCTGGAACGCTTTCATGGATCCCGGTGATTCTGACATTGTTTTCTCGTGACATATTGTACTTCATGGTAGTGGTAAAATTGCATTCAAATAACTTGCATTTATTTGTGAAAAAAACGGAAATTTGGCGAAAATTTTGAAAATTTCGCAATTTTCCAACTTTGAATTTTTATGCCCTTAAATCACAGCGATACGGCACACAAGAAACTTAATACATAACATTTCCCACATGTTTACTTTACATCAGCACAATTTTGGAACCCAAATTTTTTTTTGTTAGGAAGTTATAAGGGTTAAAAATTGACCAGCGATTTCTCATTTTTGCAACACCATTTTATTTTTAGGGACCACTTCACATTTGAAGCCACTTTGAGGGGTCTATATGATAGAAAATACCCAAAAGTGACACCATTCTAAAAACTGCACCCCTTAAGGTGCTTAAAACCACATTCAAGAAGTTTATTAACTCTTTAGGTGCGTCACAGGAATTTTTTGAATATTAAAAAAATGAACATTTAACTTTTTTTCACAAAAAAAATACTTCAGGTTCAATTTTCTTTATTTTACCAAGGGTAACAGGAGAAATTGGACTGCAAAAGTTATTGTGCAATTTGTCCTGAGTACGCTGATACCTGATATGTGGGGGGGAACCACTGTTTCGGCGCATGGCAGACCTCAGTAGGGAAGGAGCGCTGTTTGACTTTTTCAATGCAAAATTGGCTGGAATTCAGATCGGACGCCATGTCGCGTTTGGAGAGCCCCTGATGTACCTAAACAGTGGAAACCCCCCAAGTGACCCCATTTTGGAAACTAGACCCCCCAAGGAACTTATCTAGATATGTGGTGAGAACTTTGAACCCACAAGGGCTTCACAGAAGTTTATAACGTACAGCGGTACAATTAAAAAATCATATTTTTTCCACAAAAATGATCTTTTCACCCCCAATTTTTATTTTTCCAAGGGTAACAGGACCCTAAAAGTTATTGTGCAATTTGTCCTGAGTACGCTGATACCCCATATGTGGGTGTAAATGACTATTTGGGCGCATAGCAGAGCTCGGAAGGGAAGCAGCGCCATTTGACGTTTTTGGCTAGAATTGAGATCGGACGCCATGTCGCGATTGGAAAACCCCTGATGTACCAAAACAGTGGCAACCCCCCACAAATGACACCATTTTGGAATCTAGACCCCCCAAGGAACTTATCTAGATGTGTGGTGAGAACTTTGAACCCCCAAGGGCTTCACAGAAGTTTATAACGTACAGCAGTACAATTAAAAAATCATATTTTTTCCACAAAAATGATCTTTTCACCCTCAATTCTTATTTTTCCAAAAGTAACAGGACCCTAAAAGATATTGTGCAATTTATCCTGAGTACGCTGATACCCCACATGTGGGTATAAACCACTATTTGGGCGCATGGCAGAGCTCGGAAGGGAAGCAGCGCCATTTGACGTTTTTGGCTGGAATTGAGATCAGACACCATGTCGCGTTAGGAAAGCCCCTGATGTACCAAAACAGTAGAAACCCCCCACAAATGACACCATTTTGGAAACTAGACCCCCCAAGGAACTTATCTAGATGTGTGGTGAGCACTTTGAACCCCCCAGTGCTTCACTGAAGTTTATAACGTCCGGGCGTGAAAATAAAAAAATCGTATTTTTTCCACAAACATGATCTTTTAGTCCCCATTTTTTTATTTTCCCAAGGGTAACAGGAGAAATTGGACCCCAAAAGTTGTTGTCCAATTTGTCCTGAGTACGCTGATACCTCATATGTGGGAGAAAACTACTGTATGGGCACACGTCGGGGCTCGGAAGGGAAGTAGTGACATTTTGGAATGCAGACTTTGATGGATTGGTCTGCGGGTGTCATGTGCGTTTGGAGAGCCCCTGATGTACCTAAACAGTGGAAACCCCCCACAAGTGACCCCATTTTGGAAACTAGACCCCCTAATGAACTTATCTAGATGTGTGGTGAGCACTTTGAACCCCCCAGTGCTTCACAGAAGTTTATAACGACCGGGCGTGAAAATAAAAATATCGTATTTTTTCAACAAACATCATCTTTTAGTCCCCATTTTTTTTATTTTCCCAAGGGTAACAGGAGAAATTGGACCCCAAAAGTTGTTGTCCAATTTGTCCTGAGTACGCTGATACCTCATATGTGGGAGAAAACTACTGTATGGGCACACGTCGGGGCTCGGAAGGGAAGTAGTGACGTTTTGGAATGCAGACTTTGATGGATTGGTATGCGGGTGTCATGTGCGTTTGGAGAGCCCCTGATGTACCTAAACTATTGAAACTCCCCACAAGTGACCCCATTTTGGAAACTAGACCCCCCACGGAGCTTATCTAGATGTGTGGAGAGCACTTTGAACCCCCAAGTGCTTCACAGAAGTTTATAACGCCTGGGCGTGAAAATAAAAAAAACTTTTTTCCGCAAAATTATATTTTTGCCCCCAATTTTTTATTTTCCTAAGGGTAACAGGAGAAATTGGACCCCAAAAGTTGTTTTGTAATTTGTCCTGAGTAGGCTGATACCCTACATGTGGGGGTAAAACACTGTTTGTGCACATGGCAGAGCTTGGAAGGGAAGGAGCACCATTTGACTTTTTCAACGCAGAATTGGCTGGAATTGAGATCAGACGCCATGTTGCCTTTGGAGAGCACCTGATGTGCCCAAACAGTGGAAACCCCCAATTATAACTCCAACCCTAACCTCAACACACCCCTAACCCTAATCTGAGCCCTAGCCCTAACCCTAACCCTAGCCCTAACCCTAACCCTAGCCCTAACCCTAACCCTACCCTAACCCTAGCGGGAAAATGGAAATAAATACATTTTCTTTTAGTTTTATTATTTTTCCCTAACTAAGGGGGTGATAACGGGGGGTTTGATTTACGATTTATGGCGGTTTTTATGTTTGGCGGCTGTCGCACGCTAAAAGACGCTTTTTATTGTAAAAATAGTTTTTGCATCACCACATATTGTGAGCTATAATTTTTCCGTATTTTGACCTACCGAGTCATGTGAGGTCTTATTTTTTGCGGGACAAGTTGACGTTTTTATTGGTACCATTTTCGGGCACGTGACATTTTTTGATCGCTTTTTAATCCGATTTTTGGGGCGCAGAATGAACAAAAACCAGCGTTTCATGAATTTCTTTTGGGGGGGTGCGTTTACACCGTTCCGCGTGCGGTAAAATTGATAACGCATTTTTATTCTCCGGGTCGGTACGGTTACAGCGATACCTCATTTAGGTCTTTTTTTATGTTTTGTCGGTTTTTTGCAATGAAAACTATTTTATATAAAAAATAATTATTTTTGTATCGCTTTATTCTGCGAGCTATAACTTTTTTATTTTTTTGTGGATGATGCTGTATGGTGGCTCGTTTTTTGCGGGACAAGATGACGTTTTCAGCGGTACCATGCATATTTATATCTGCCTTTTTGATCGCGCGTTATTGCACTTTTTGTTCAGTGGTATGATAATAAATCATTATTTTTTGCTTCGTTTTTTATTTTTATTTTTTAAGGGGTTCGCTAAAGGGGTTAACTAATGGGACAGTTTTATAGGGCAGGTCATTACGGACGCGGCGATACCAAATATGTGTACTTTTATTGTTTTTGTTTTTTTTTATTTTGAAAAAATGGATTTATTGGGGAATATTTTTTTTTTTTTTACTAATTTATTTAGCGATTTTTTTTTAATTATTTTTAACACTTTTTTTTTACTTTATTACCTTGTCCCAGGTGGGACATCACTGTCCTGTGACAGATCGCTGATCTGTCACATCACAGATCACTGTGACAGATCAGCGATCTGACACAGGCACTGCTGAAGGCTTCCTCATGCCTGCGCTTTGCAGGCACTGAGGAAGCCAGCTTCCTCAGGCCCCTGAAGGCCCCCGTCGCCATCTTGGATTCGGGGGCCTGGAGGAAAGGAGCCCCCCGCAGCAGCGCTGCACATTCCGCTGCCGTGGGGGGCTCAGGGAAGCACGGAGGGAGCCCCCTCTCTGCCGATGCTTCCCTTTAACCCCCGGTACACCGCGATCGCGTTTGATCGCGGTGTGCAAGGGGTTAACGTGTCGGGGGCGGTCCGTGACCGCCCCTGACACATTGTGCCGGGTGTCAGCTATGATAATTAGCTGATACTCGGCCACGATCAGCGGCGCTCACCACGTGGGCGCCGCTGATCGCGATGACGTAATATTCCGTCCATGGTAATTAGGTCCATGGTCACATGGACGGAATATTACGTCAATTGTAGGTAAGGGGTTAAAGGCACCATAATTTCTGTCCAGGCCTAATTCATGAGTTTTATTTTTTTAAAAGTACTGTGGAAGCATGGTTGAAAAGCAATATCTGACTTTCATTTGCTTCAAGTTATTTCTGTGACCATTGTGGGTTTATCTGTCAGTAAACGAGGGGTTCCAACAATTTTGACCACGTGTGTAGGAGGAGTGAATATTTTGACTCCACAGCCTCTTTCCGGAAATTAACACGCAGTGGATGTTGGAGAGTGAAAATTACACATTTGCCATTTTCTTACCCAGCACATAGTGCCCAGATTGTGCTCCAGGAGACACACACCGCAAATTAAGTGGGTTCTTCTTCCTATAATATTGCAAAATACAGAGATCCTAAATGTTGTTTGCGCACACTGCAAGACTCCGACATGAGAGCGGATTTTGCTGGATTGGTTTATAGAAACTCTGTTGCTTTTCAACAGCCTTTGAGCCACTAATAGTGTGGGAACCTCTGTTTTTCCACTGACAGATGATGGACCTGAGTGAGGACTTGTTTTTTGTGAGATGAGAATTGGTATTATTTTCGCCTACATAACATTGATTGTTCATTCTGCCTCCCAAATATCAAATATAAAGAAACCAAACAGTTGAACACCACACACTACTCGTTTATCCTTCAAGGTTTTATGTTAGACTGTGAACTGTCATTGTCTTGGTAAATAATTATAGTTTTTTTTACATAGCTTGCCATTTTTATAGACAGTTTAAATAGAAATGTTCAAAAATATAAAACTCAAGGATATTTTATTAAAAAAATAATTGTTTTTATCTAAGCAGATGACTGTACCAGGAAAGCAGAGGGACAGCTGACATCTTCAGATTTTAAATCTGATGATCTTGAGATCTTACAAGATACAACTAAAGTGAATGCCATTACTCCAGATATATCATCATCCATTCACAGCAAAGATCTGTCATATAAGCCTATGAAACAGGTCCCATCTCCTGATTCATTACTGACTACTAAGGAAAATCAAAGTAAAAAAAGATTCATTAAAAAACAAACTGCTCCTAAAGCAAAGAAGCCTTTTTCCTGTTCAGAATGTGGGAAACGTTTTAACCGGAAATCAGATTTGGTTAATCACCATAGAACTCACACAGGGGAGAAGCCTTTTTCCTGCTCAGAATGTGAGAAATGTTTCAACCATAAAGGGAATCTTGTTAAACACCAAAGAACTCACACAGGGGAGAAGCCTTTTTCTTGTTCAGAATGTGGAAAATGTTTTGCATGTAAATCACATTTTGTTAGCCACCAGAGAGCTCACACAGGAGGGAAGCCATATTCATGTTCAGAATGTGGGAAATGTTCTAAACGGAAAGCTCTTCTTGTTAGACATCAGAGCAGTCACACAGAGGAGAAGCCTTTTTCATTTTCTTAATATGGGAAATATTTTACTTGGAAATCAACTGTTAATAAATATCAGAGACGTCACATAGGGGAGAAGCCTTTTTTATGTTCATAGTGTTGAAATAGTTTTAACGGAAATTGGATCTTCTTAAATGGGTTGTCTCTTGTCATTCCTCATGTTTGCTGACAAAACTAAACTTTATTAATTCCAAATCTAAAATTGTACCCATAATTCACCCCCTGCAGGTTAGTCAGTAACATAGTAACATAGCTATTAAGGTTGAAGGAAGACTTTAAGTCCATTTAGTTCAACCCATATCCTAACCTAGCATGTGTGTGTGTGGGGATCAAGCAGAGAGTAGAGTGTGTGTGGGGGGTCAGGCAGAGAGTAGAGTGCGTGTGGGGATCAAGCAGAGAGTAGAGTGTGTGTGGGGGCTAGGCAGGAAGTGTCTGAGGTCTGGTTTTTAATTTTTTCCTAATTTTTTTTCCTGACTTTTTGGAGCTGAAACTAAAGTTTTTGAATTTTTTTTGTTCAATTTTTTCTTCAAAAACTCCTTGAGATACTCATCTTAAAGAAGTGGTGAAATCTTGCTCTTATTCTTCATGGCAGATTTCCATAAATTGGTAATACTGGAAGGGCATCTGTGTATGATTTGGGAGAAAGTTTAAAAAAAATAAAGAGACATGTAAAATAAAACAGCTTGATCTCGGCTTGTTGGTGTGAACAGCTCAGATGCAGCCCTATGGTAACAGACTAGAAACAAATCTGTGTAGTCAGAGTCTTCAGGCCACATTGGTTGAGAAATTACATCTTCCAGAAATCTTTAGATGCGTGGGCTGAGCAGTTCATTACATACTTGTAGATTGTGAGCCCTCGCGGGCAGGGTCCTCTCTCCTCCTGTACCAGTTATGACTTGTATTGTTTAAGATTATTGTACTTTTATTATGTATACCCCTCCTTACATGTAAAGCGCCATGGAATAAATGGCGCTATAACAATAAATAATAATAATAATAATAATAATAATAATAATAGTGGAATGTGTTGATAACAATAAAACATAATGATCAATGTAAATTACAGTATCCCACGGAGAGCTGGATTTGGAATGATGCTCAAAATCAAGGAGAAAAATCTAATTACAGGCTGGTCCAACTTCAGTGGAAAGTCCTCTAGAAAAAGAAATGATGCTCAGGAATGTGTGTGGCCTCCATCTGCCTGTATGACCTCCCTACAATGCCTGGGCATTCTCCTGATGAGGCGAATGTTCTCCTCAGGGATCTCATCCCTGACCAGGATTAATGTATCAGTTAACTCCTGGACAGTCTGTGGTGCAACGTGGTGGATGGAACGAGATACAAAGTCACAGATATGCTTGATTGGATTCAGGTCTGGGGAATGGGCACGTCAGTCAATAGCATCAGTGCCTTCATCATGCAGGAACTGATGACATTTCAGCCACATGAGGCCTAGCATTGTCATGCAGCAGAAGGAACTCCGGACCCACTGCACGGGCCCATGATCTCACAATGGGTCTGAGGGTCTCATCCCGGTACTTAATGGCAGTCAGAGTACCTCTGGCTAGCACATAAAGGGATGTGTGGCCCTCCAAAATAATGCCTTCCCATATCATTACTGACCCACTGCCAAACCGGTCATGCTGGAGGATGTTGCAGGCAGCAGAACTTTCTCCACAGTGTCTCCAGACTCACGTCTGTAACATGCTCAGGGTGAACCTGCTGTCATTCATGAAGAGCACAAGGCACCAATGTTGAATCTGCCAATCTTGGTGTTCTCTGGCAAATGCCAATCACCGTGCACAGTGTTGGGCTGTAAGCACAACACCCACTTGTGGACATTGGGCCCTCAAACCATCTTTATGGAGTCTGTTTCTGACAGTCTGAGCTAATTATGCAAATTGTCTCATCAGTGAGGAAGAGGACTAGAACTCTAGTGCCACCTATTGGAAGTAGCAATCCTAAAAGTCAATGTCGACCCTTTAACGAGCCTTGTTACATGACTTAGGATAAAAGCCAAGCCAGACAGTCTGAGCAGACACATGGATGTTAGTGGACTGCTGGAGGTCGTTTTGCAGGTCTCTGGCACTGCTCCTCATATTCCTCCTTGCACAAAGGAGGAGGTAGCAGTCCTGCTGCTGGATTGTGGCCCTCCTATGGCCCCCTCCATGTCTCCTGGTGTACTGGCCTGCTTCCTGGTATCTGCTCCATGCTCTGGACACTGCTGACAAACACAGCTACCGTTCTCGGCACAGCTCGCACTGATGTGCCATCCTGGAAGAGCTGCACTACCTGAGCAACTTCTATGGGTTGTAGATACTGCCTCATGCTACTGTACACGCTCTAGAGATGACAGCAATGACAAAACGCAAAAGTGACCAAAACAACAGCCAAGAAGGATGAGATCAGAGAAATGGTCTGTTGTCACCCCCTGCAGAATCCTCCTTTATAGGGTTGTCATGCTAATTGCCGATCATTTCTACCTGTTGTTTGTTCCATTTGCACAACAGCAGGAGGAACTGATTCACAATCAGTGTTGTATCATCACTGGACAGGTTATCTTACAGAAGTGATTGACTTTGAGTTACATCGTGTTGTATAAGTGTTCCCTTTATTTTTTTTGCGCAATATATTATAATATCTACTTAATAAACAGTGCCCTCATCGATATTCTACATCATAACGTATCCTTTCAATATCACATTCATTTGTTTGTCATAAATTACATTTATGTATTTTCTGATTAGTGATGAGCGAACGTGCTTGCTATTCCTCGTTACTCGCCTGAGTATCACTGTACTCGGCGAGCACAGTGCATATCCGGGACTACTCGGCGGGAAATGCTCCACCCAGCATTTTTGGCGGTCTTTAGAGACCCAATCACCATGCAGGGATTGTCTGCCAGGCACTGTAATGCCGCAGCCATCTTTGTTATGGTCGTGCAGTTATTGGCTGGCCACACAGCATCATCAAGGGTATAAGAGACCGGACACCACCCTGATCGGTGCATTCAACTCTGGATTGAGATAGTGTAGGGAGAGCTGCTGCAGAGATAGGGTCAGATTTGGGGAGTTATTAGTCAGTGTGGGGTCTACCATCCTAAATACTCACATCCAGCTAAACCAACAGTCCTTCTAAGGACTAATTCCGGAGTATATAGGTTGCAGTGTTATGTGGACAGGGGAGTGTACGTCGCTCTATACATATTAGTGCAAGGCCGGCAAGCACTCTATGTGTGTATATACATATCATATGCATACAAATTGTGGCAATTCTGGCCAATATTCCACTGTATTTGCTGTCAGATACCCTAGTCCTCTACACTATTTTGGGGTAAAAATACAGGCCACATATTGAACAGTGTGATATCTCGGTAAAAATACTTCTGTTTCAAGTCATTATGGCTGCTTCATGACTGTCTTAAATACTCCAACTACTACCACCATCATCTTTTGCCTAGAGGCATTCATTGCGCAGATAGAAAGTCTGAGGAGCAGAGGGTTAACGCTTGGGCGGTGTTGTACTCTGTCTCTGAATTTAAAGGCAAAATCTTCTAGATTAAATCATGACTGAAAGAGCCAGAGCAAGATCACGCGGAAGAGCAGGACTCGCAACTACTGAAGGCTGCTGTTCCTGGGCCGCAATCTGAAAATCCATTACCTACTAATACTGAACTGGTTGGATGATGACGTAAAAAAGGAGCCCCTGCACTTTCTGTAACGGAGATTTTGACATTTCGGCTGCATTTCAAGAGGTGTCAATTGGAGAGCGTGGTGGTCATAGATGTGACTTCTACACCACCACATGAGCTGCTGCCTCTCCACCAGCTGAGGCACCGCACCCTCGACCTTCTGTCTCATCCCCATTATCCTGTAGAATGTTAGTCCACAAGGACAAGGTCCTCTACTCTCTGTACCAGTCTGTCATTGTAAATTTGTTTACTGTAAACGATATCTATTACTTTGTATGTAACCTCTTCTCATGTACAGAACCATGGAATTAATGGCGCTATATAAATAAATAATTATAATAATACTATATGGGTGTTTCCACTAGACAAACCATCCAACATGTTATTGAATCAAAATCGTTTTTCTGACAACTCTGTTCAGCTGTGCACAAACTGTCAAATTGGTAGCTAGATCCCAGTGGGTCTTGGCACAGTGTCATGTTGACTACAGTCCACAGATGTTATCTAGATCACTAATCTCACCTCTACTTTACCAGCACAATGAATTAATAGGAAAAGCACGTGGTATTGATGGTGCTGTTGTTTTCTTGCCAAAGAAACTCAATAAGATCAATGAGGTGGTTAGCCGCACACGGAATGGAGAAATAGTAAAGATGACAATTCGTTTCACATTTGAGTTAAAACACACTTCACCAACTTGCTTTCACTTTTACATTAGATTCCGAAGCCTTTAAGAAAAAGATGAATATATTGTGAAGCAAATAGGTATGAATAATTATTATCACCCAAATGATGTTACATATGTCAGAACATACCCAGCCTATCAGTGGGGAAATGATTTACCACCGAAATTTTGAAGTATGAGACTAGTGTCATCTTGTGGATTGATATGAGCCACAAAGTCCTTCAAAGTGAAAGTGTTCTGGATGTAATGTACAATTTTCTCTTGAAAATTGGAAGAACATGCCTTCTATGATTTTTGCATTAAAGAACTGATTGGCCAGATATGTACGCAGTCAGGATGACCGTGCTGCGGGTACCTGTGCTGTGCCGGGTTCGGAACTGTCAAGGCTGCGTTTCCCGAGGGAAGTAATAGGGGAATGGACAGGCTCCATTACCCAGGAAGAGGGGGCATGTATAGACAGGGAACGTGGTCGGAAGCTGAGGGAAAAAAAACACAAAGCAGGAGTGAGTCCCCAGCTGTGAGCGTGTGAGCAGCAAGGGGGGTAGTGCACAATGCACTCGAAGTGCCGACGCTGCAGCGAACTGCAGCAGACAGACCCTGTGACCTAGAGGCAGGGGGCCAGCTTAAGAGAAAGGGCACGACAGCAGAGATTTTTGGTGTGGACAAGCAGCGCAGAGGAGGCTGAGCGGCGTGCTCTGTCCTTAGAGCACAGGCACCGCAAAGGACTTCCCGTCAGCTCCTGCCAATACAGTTGTGGCCAAAAGTATTGACACCCCTGCAATTCTGTCAGATAATACTCGGTTTCTTCCTGAAAATGATTGCAATCACAAATTCTTTGGTATTATCTTCATTTAATTTGTCCTAAATGAAAAAACACAAAAGAGAATGAAGCAAAAAGGAAAACATTGATCATTTCACACAAAACTCCAAAAATGGGCCAGACAAAAGTATTGGCACCCTCAGCCTAATACTTGGTTAGACAACCTTTAGCGAAAATAACTGCGACCAACCGCTTCCAGTAATCATCAATGAGTTTCTTACAATGCTCTGCTGGAATTTTAGACCATTCTTCTTTGGCAAACTGCTCCAGGTCCCTGATATTTGAAGGGTGCCTTCTCCAAACTGCCATTTTTAGATCTCTCCACAGGTGTTCCATGGGATTCAGGTCTGGACTCATTGCTGGCCACCTTAGAAGTCTCCAGTGCTTTCTCAAACCATTTTCTAGTGCTTTTTGAAGTGTGTTTTGGGTCATTGTCCTGCTGGAAGACCCATGACCTCTGAGGGAGACCCAGCTTTCTCACACTGGGCCCTACATTATGCTGCAAAATTTGTTGGTAGTCTTCAGACTTCATAATGCCATGCACACGGTCAAGCAGTACAGTGCCAGAGGCAGCAAAGCAACCCCAAAACATCAGAGAACCTTCGCCATGTTTGACTGTAGGGACCGTGTTCTTTTCTTTGAATGCCTCTTTTTTCTCCTGTAAACTCTATGTTGATGCCTTTGCCCAAAAAGCTCTACTTTTGTCTCATCTGACCAGAGAACATTCTTCCAAAACGTTTTAGGCTTTTTCAGGTAAGTTTTGGCAAACTCGTCTCGGGGTAAGAAGTGGGGTCTTCCTGGGTCTCCTACCATACAGTCCCTTTTCATTCAGACGCCAACGGATAGTACGGGTTGACACTGTTGTACCCTCGGACTGCAGGGCAGCTTGAACTTGTTTGGATGTTAGTCGAGGTTCTTTATCCAACATCCGCACAATCTTGGGTTGAAATCTCTTGTCTATTTTTCTTTTCCGTCCACATCTAGGGAGGTTAGCCACAGTGCCATGGGCTTTAAACTTCTTGATGACACTGCGCACGGTAGACACAGGAACATTCAGGTCTTTAGAGATGGACTTGTAGCCTTGAGATTGCTCATGCTTCCTCACAATTTGGTTTCTCAAGTCCTCAGACAGTTCTTTGGTCTTCTTTCTTTTCTCCATGCTCAATGTGGTACACACAAGGACACAGGACAGAGGTTGAGCCAACTTTAATCCATGTCAACTGGCTGCAAGTGTGATTTAGTTATTGCCAACACCTGTTAGGTGCCACAGGTAAGTTACAGGTGCTGTTAATTACACAAATTAGAGAAGCATCACATGATTTTTCGAACAGTGCCAATACTTTTGTCCACCCTCTTTTTTATGTTTGGTGTGGAATTATATCCAATTTGGCTTTAGGACAATTCTTTTTGTGTTTTTTCATTTAAGACAAATTAAATGAAGATAATAATAACAAAGAATTTGTGTTTGCAATCATTTTCAGGAAGAAACTGAGTATTTGACAGAATTGCAGGGGTGTCAATACTTTTGGCCACAACTGTAAAAGTGGTACTGCCATTTAGCGAGGTGCCGTGTGCCCAGTGACCGCCAGAGAGCGAGTCACCGTGCACTCCTTGACCATGAGTACAGCACACATGCGCAGTAGAGAGAGCCAGTTCATGCCACATGTTCAGTGTGTCTGTCTTCTAAAGCTAAGTTTTGCTCTGTTATTGTTCTATGAGATTTTGTCTGATTTGCTTAGTTTTGTGTTCAGGCAGCCCCGACTGGGGCTTTGCTGAATTTCCATTTTTGTCCCTGATCGGTTAAATCTCTTTTGCTCTGTCTTCAGAATATATCGGAGTGCTGATATAGGGATTTTGAAGTCTAGTGACTTCAGGGCCGTTTTTCCTATCAGACGTGTTGGGACATTTTTTGGTAGGGTTTTTGTGGATTGCAGCCAGCATCTTTTCTGTCCTTTCCTATCTAGTTAGTTGGGCCCCATCGTTTGCTCTGCCTTTCTTTCTGTCTGTGTTTGTGTTTTCACCGACAATACATGTTGGGGGCTGTCTATTGCTTTGGGGTCTGCTCTGGGGCAGTTTAGATTTCCCCTTTCTTTCTTTAGGCTTATTTAGTTCTTCGGCTGTGAAGAGGCGTCTAGGACCACCGTAGGAACGCTCCACGGCTACTGTTAGTTGTGAATAGGATCAGGGGTCTGCAATCCGCTAGCTACCAACCTCTCCGGTTTTCTGGACATAGCTTGCATTTTTGTTTTTTCCTCCGGTGACTCATTCATAACACATAAGTATCCATACAACCTCGGAGACCGGGCCCCGGCCTTGCGCTGAGAACCTATAGGCAGGGTTCCTCTTCCAACCCACAACTCCTCTCTGTTCTCTACTCCTTCGTTCCGTACTGTTCTTTCTCTCTCTAATGGAAGCTTAGGTTGCAGTTCTACATCTTTCTCCTTGTTCCTTTCCCATGCCAGCTGTCTCAGATCACTAAGGCAGCTGCAGCACTCCTTCTTCCTTCCCTCTTGGACCCATCCTCAGACTCTCCTGACTGACTGTCCTTCTTCTTTTGCCTGACCTCCCGCCAGACTGACCTGTAATCCTACACTTTCCCACTCTTTTATGTATCTCAACTCCACCCACCTCCCAGCACATCTCGTGTTATAAAGCCAGGAACCACGAAAGGTGCTCTGCTACCCTCTAAGCATGAAGCCGCAATGTGGTCCTGCTGAACTATCCTGTGTGTGGGATGCAGATGTTGGAGTGAGGAAAGGAGTTCCCAACTTACCTAGGCGGTGGGGCACTACACCTTAGGAGAAGGTGCAGTACCTCTGTGGCAACAGCCTCAGGGGCGCCACACTTGCGTTCCATGGACTGGGGTGTGGACAACTGAACGCTGCGGTGGGACAAGGATGTGGACGTGCTTGTTAATGGTGCTAGTTGAGTTTTTGTGCAACTACAGATGCAGTGAAATTTAGAATTAGCCTGCACACTGTGAGAATTAAAGTGAGGGGCTGGGGTAATGGACCATATAGGCCCTAGACCAGGATAAGGCCGGGGACACACATGCAAGAAACTCATGATTCTCGTGCGAGTCTCTCGCATGAACACCGGGCACTGCCGCCGACACTCGGACCAGAGTGTGCAGTATGTATTTCTATGCAGCCGCAAGCTCTGGTCCGAATGCCAGCGGCAGTGCCGGGTGTTCATGCATAAATAGAAAAGATTTATTGGGGTTTTCACAAGGGAGCGATAATTTACAATGTGAGGAAGCAACTACAGTTGTTGATGTTTTCACCCCGCCGGGGTCTTAATCATAATGTTGCTCCATCATAATTAATTATTATTTTTATCATTCTATTTTATGTTTTGATTATTTTTTGTTTTTTTTGTATATAGCATTGCAATTTACCCCTTGGGGCTGTGGTACTACCTTATATACACCGACCCGTGTATAAGCCGACCCCCCTAATTTTGTCACAAAAAAACTTATTGACTCGCGTATAAGCCGAGGGTGCACAGTGAGTGGCCCCAGATAATGCTGCACAGTGAGTGGCCCTAGTTATGCTGCACAGTGAGTGGCCCCAGATAATGCTGCACAGTGAGTGGCCCCAGATAATGCTGCACAGTGAGTGGCCCCAATTATGCTGCACAGTGAGTGGCCCCAGATAATGCTACACAGTGAGTGGCCCCAGATAATGCTGCACAGTGAGTGGCCCCAGATAATGCTGCACAGTGAGTGGCCCCAGATAATGCTGCACAGTGAGCGGCCCCAGATAATGCTGCACAGTGTGTGGCCCCAGATAATGCTGCACAGTGAGTGGCCCCAGTTATGCTGCATAGTGAGTGGCCCCAGATAATGCTGCACAGTGAGTGGCCCCAGATAATGCTGCACAGTGAGTGGCCCCAGATAATGATACACAGTGAGTGGCCCCAGATAATGCTGCACAGTGAGTGGACCCAGATAATGAGGACAGCGAGTGGCCCCAGATATTGCTACACAGTGAGTGGCCACAGATAATGCTGCACAGTGAGTGGCCCCAGATAATGCTGCACAGTGAGTGGCCCCAGATAATGCTGCACAGTGAGTGGCCCCAGTTATGCTGCACAGTGAGTGGCCCCAGATAATGCTGAACAGTGAGTGGCCCCAGATAATGCTACACAGTGAGTGGCCCCAGATAATGCTGCACAATGAGTGGCCCCAGTTATGCTGCACAGTGAGTGACCACAGATAATGCTGCACAGTGAGTGGCCCCAGTTATCTGCACAGTGAGTGGCCCCAGTTATGCTGCACAGTGAGTGGCCCCAGATAATGCTGCACAGTGAGTGGCCCCAGATAATGCTGTACAGTGACTGGCCCCAGATAATGCTGTACAGTGACTGGCCCCAGATAATGCTGCACAGTGACTGGCCCCAGATAATGCTGCACAGTGACTGGCCCCAGAAAATGCTGCACAGTGAGTGGCCCCAGATAATGCTGCAGAGTGGGTGGCCCCAGATAATGCTGCACAGAGTGGCCACAGTTATGTTGCACAGTGAGTGGCCCCAGCTTTGCTGCACAGTGAGTGGCCCCAGTTATCTGCACAGTTAGTGGCCCCAACATGTTGCTGCTGCCGCTGCCTCCGATACAAGAAAAAAAAACTGTATAGTCACCTACATAGTTACTACAGCCTGAGCCAAGTACTGCTGACTATCCAACAAGTTTGGGCATGTCAACTGAATGCAGGGAAAAAGAAACTAAACCAAAACTGAAACCAAGCTAGAAGTGTGGAATTAAAGGGGCAGTATGAACAAAATGTGGAGGCTATTAATAGTTTATACAATTAAGACATGCTGCTTTTAAACACCTACCTATTGCCATATAGTAAAACAAAAAAGATTTTTACTTACTTTGGGGTCCCCCCCTCACCCTGGCGTTAGATCGTTGCCCCTACTTTCGTCCGTGTAACTATGGGCGCACATGCACACTGCTCTCACTTCTCATTTTAATCGTGATTTATATTAAAAAAAAACCTTTTGATTTAAATCAGTGATTTAAATCATGATTAAAATCATGATTTAAATCGATCCGATTTAAATAGAAAAAAATCTTTTGATTTAAATCGTGATTTAAATCATGATTTAAATCAATCCACCCTGAGCAGCACCCTTGTTCGTTGGGTGAATTGACCTTTTAAGGGAGCCCGACGTACTCACTAAATTGTCCCTATCCCTAAGTTTTTTTGGATGCAGATTGCTCTCACACGAGTGTTTTTTTGATTTGGAAAAGAAAGAAATGAGGATGGAGAATCAAAACTTTAAGGCTAAAAAATATACTCACACATATATACACCAACTGTATAGACACACATATAAATATTTATGGTGTATACATTAGGCTATAAGACCTGGAGACTGTTATTACACATGCTGCCACTAGGTTTATTTTCTTTTCTTTAAAAAAAAACAAAAAAAAAAACTGTCGCTGTCAGGAGTGGGATTCGAACCCACGCCTCCACGTGGTGACTGCAGACGCTGAACACGCTCCCTGGTGCACAACAGCTTGCACCTCCAGGGACCAGTACTGCTGCTGTCAAGGAGTGGGATTTGAACCCACGCCTCCACATGTGGTGACTGCAGACGCTTAACACGCTCCCTGGTGCACAACAGCTTGCACCTCCAGGGACCAGTACTGCTGCTGTCAGGAGTGGGATTCGAACCCACGCCTCCACGGGAGACTGCAACCTGAACACAGTGCCTTAGACCACTAGGCCATCCTGACTGCTGACATTGACATGCTCCCTGGTGACACAAGAGTTTGCACCACCAGGGACTTCAGTACAGATCTGCTGTCCAAATCAGACATTGGGGCCCCTGGTGGGACTTCTGGCAAAGCCAGAGGGGACATTGGGATGTCATTTGAAAGCTAATTACCAGACTGAGGTGAGGGAGCAGTTCTTGGGGCTGTGTGGTGCTCTGTTGGGCATTTGTGCACCCTCAAGCCTGCACCACAAGGACCACTTTTATCCATGGACAGCGAGGCTCTGACCCCCTGAATTCAAATTCCATTTGGAGCAGGGGGACAAGTGATGTTGCTGTATGTAGGTGGCCTCCTGGATGATGTTCCTGCCAAGCTTGATTTGCCTGACCCCTTCTGCAGAGTAGTTAAGGGGATTGAGAACCCCCAAGACTGCCCCAGACTGAAAATGTCTTTTCAAATCTGCTGTCCAAATCAGACATTGGGGCCTCTGGTAAAGCCAGAGGGGACATTGGGATGTCATTTGAAAGCTAATTACCAGCTTCTTTTTCATTACTTTAGTTCTGCAGACAGATGGTAAACGCCATTGTCTGTAAAGACCCCGTTACACACTGCGATATCGCTAGCAATATTTTTGAACCCCTCTCCATAATCTTTGAAAATTCTTGGAGAACAGGAGAAGTGCCAGAAGACTGGAGAAGAGCAAATGTTGTTCCTATCTTCAAAAAGGGGAAGAAGGTGGACCCAGGCAACTATAGGCCGGTGAGTCTGACTTCTATACCAGGAAAGATCTTTGAACAAATTATTAAACAACATGTATGTCAATACCTGGATAAGAATGAAGTGATTAAACAGAGTCAGCATGGGTTTCTAACTAATAAGTCATGTCAGACTAACTTAATTTCCTTCTATGACGGTATCACTGATTGGGTGGATCAAGGAAATGCTGTAGATATAGTATATCTTGACTTCAGCAAAGCATTTGACAAAGTCTCTCATACAATCCTTATTGAAAAAATGACTAAGTATGGAATGGACAAGGCAACTGTTAGGTGGATTCATAACTGGCTTAGTGATCGGACCCAAAGAGTGGTCGTAAATGGCTGCACATCCAGTTGGAAGAATGTCTCAAGTGGGGTACCACAGGGCTCTGTCCTGGGCCCTGTATTGTTCAACATCTTTATCAACGATTTAGATGAAGGAATTGAGGGTAAACTGATTAAATTTGCTGATGACACAAAGCTAGGAGGGATAGCTAATACTAGAGAAGAGAGAGAGAGGATTCAAAAAGATTTAAATAAACTGGAGAAGTGGGCAGCAACTAACAGAATGGTTTTTAACAGGGAGAAATGCAAAGTACTACATCTGGGCAATAAAAATGAAAAAAGCATATATAGAATGGGAGGAATAGGGCTAAGTGACAGCACATGTGAAAAAGACTTGGGTATACTAATAGATCACAGACTGAATATGAGTCAACAGTGTGATGCAGCAGCAAAAAAGGCAAATGCAATTCTAGGATGTATTAACAGAAGCATACAGTCTAGATCACGTGAAGTCATTATTTCCCTCTACTCCTCTTTGGTCAGACCTCATCTGGAATATTGTGTCCAGTTTTGGGCACCACATTTTAAAAAAGACATCAACAAACTGGAGCAAGTTCAGAAAAGAGCGACCAGAATGGTGACCGGTCTGCAAACCCTGTCTTATGAGGAAAGGTTGCAGGATTTGGGAATGTTTAGTTTGCAAAAGAGAAGACTGAGAGGAGACTTAATAGCTGTCTACAAATATCTAAAGGGCTGTCACATTGTAGAAGGATCAACTTTATTCTCATTTGCACAAGGAAAGACTAGAAGCAATGGGATGAAACTGAATGGGAAGAGACACAGATTAGATATTAGAAAAAACTTTTTGACAGTTAGAGTGATCAATGAGTGGAACAGGCTGCCACGAGAAGTGGTGAGTTCTCCTTCAATGGAAGTCTTCAAACAGAGGCTGGACAGACATCTGACTGGGATGATTTAGCGAATCCTGCTTTGAGCAGGGGGTTGGACCAGATGGCCCAGGAGGTCCCTTCCAACTCTACGATTCTATATTGCTGTAAAGTCACCGATTTTGTGACGTTGCAGCGATATTGCTAGCGATATCCCTGCATGTGATACTTACCTCCGACCGGCTCCCCCGCTGGTTATCACTGATCGCGCGAGAAGCTCCTGGTCCATTCCTCGTCGGCCACTTCCTGCTGGGCTTCCTGTGGCGCCCAGGGCGGGAGGACGCAGGATCGCCGCGTCTGACAGGTAAGTAGCGATCCCCGTCCCCAGCAATGTCGCTGGTGAGATCTGCCTGTGTAGCAGCTCACTAGCGACCACCTAGCGATGCACCAGCGATCCTGACCGCGTCATATCGCTAGTCGGGATCGCTGGTGCATCGCTAGGTGTAACGGTACCCTAAGTGTTACAATGAGTCACTTCTAACTGGCTAGATAGAAAAGTTGCAGACTCTGTAATCTCAGGATAAATTACCGTATTTTTCGGACTATAAGATGCAACGGACCATAAGAACACCCCAATTTTCAGTAGGAAAATAGGGGGAAAAAAAATAATGTGTCAAATGGGGGTCCGTCTTACAGTCCGAATTCAGCTTACCTGGGAAGGGATCTGGCACAGGTGAAGTAGTCACAGGGGTCATTTAGTGGTCCAGGCTCGTGCGGTGGCGGCTCTGTGCTAGGGCAGGTTGGTTGTGCTGGGGCAGCTGCGCTGGGGGAGAGGCAGCTGCGCTGAGGCAGGGGCAGCAGCAGCGCTGGGGCAGGGGCAGCAGCAGCGCTGGGGCAGGGGCAGCAGCAGCGCTGAGGCAGGGGCAGCAGCAGCGCTGAGGCAGGGGCAGCAGCAGCGCTGAGGCAGGGGCAGCAGCAGCGCTGAGGCAGGGGCAGCAGCAGCGCTGAGGCAGGGGCAGCAGCAGCGCTGAGGCAGGGGCAGCAGCAGCGCTGAGGCAGGGGCAGCAGCAGCGCTGAGGCAGGGGCAGCAGCAGCAGCAGCGCTGAGGCAGGGGCAGCAGCAGCGCTGAGGCAGGGGCAGCTGTGCTGGGGCAGGGGCAGCTGTGCTGGGGCAGGTGGGCTCTGTGGTGGTGGCAGCGGGCGGCGCTCTGCGGTGCGGTGGTGGCAGCGGGCTGTGCTCCGGTACAGGGACGGCGGCTCCGCCGCGATTTCTTCGCAGCCCGGAGGCCCCCGCACTTACCTTGCTGGCCGCCGCCATGTTGCAGTGGCCTCCGGGAGCATGGACGCCGGAAAGAATCTGCCGCAGACCTCAAAATTTGAAATCTCATTTTCAAAAGTGAGAGCCGGCTAATGGTGCCAAAAATGAGAGCAATAGCTTTAACAACCGGTTCCACCGAACCGGGGAGAACCCGCTGAATCCCACCCCTGGCTGCGCCCCGAGGGCTCATAGTGCTGCGCTGTGTGGAGTGGGATTCGAACCCACGCCTCCACGTGGTGACTGCAGACGCTGAACACGCTCCCTGGTGCACAACAGCTTGCACCTCCAGGGACCAGTACTGCTGCTGTCAGGAGTGGGATTCGAACCCACGCCTCTACGGGAGACTGCCCCGAGGGCTCATAGTGCTGCGCTGTGTGGTGCGGGGTGGGCAGGGTCAGCGCTGCGCCCCCAGGGCTCATAGTGCTCCGCTGTGTGGTGCGGGGTGGGTGGGGTCAGCGCTGTGCCCCCAGGGCTTATAGCGCTGCGCTGTGTGGTGCGGCGTGGGCGGGGTCAGCGCTGCACCCCCAGGGCTCATAGTGCTCCGCTGTGTGGTGCGGGGTCATCTCCCATCTCCTCCCTGGCTCTGTGCTGCTGTGTAAGATCGCTTAGTGGTGGGGGAGGGGCGGCAGTGACTGGCCGGTGGGCAGGGTCACTGTGCTATGGGAACCAAGATCCGGCCTGCATAGAAGGTGGAAGAGGGAGGAGTCGTGTGACACGCCGAGCTGCCTGTGACTCATCCCCTGGCTCGGGGGGCGGAGTCAGCGCCGTGCAGCACACAAACAGTCTCTCCCTGGCTTGCAGTACAGTGAGGCTGGGGGATGGGCGGCCGGGCTCTGTGTCACGTGGCTCCGAGCCCACCCCCTGCTTTCTCGGTCTAACTGCAGCAACAATGACGTCACCTGAGCGCCAGATTTGAACCTTGGAGCTGCCGGCCGGTAACTGTATGCCTGTATGGGGTCAGCTGTGGGGGGAGGCAGGGGGTCCCTGCAGAGTGTATGGGGTCAGCTGTGGGGGGCACTGCGGGTAGACAGGGGGTCCCTGCAGAGTGTATGGGGTCAGCTGTGGGGGGCACTGCGGGTAGACAGGGGGTCCCTGCAGAGTGTATGGGGTCAGCTGTGGGGGGCACTACGGGGGGAGACAGGGGGTCCCTGCAGAGTGTTTGGGGTCAGCTGTGGGGGGCACTGTGTGGGAGACAGGTGGTCCCTGCAGGGGGAGGTGAGGACAGTGTATGGGCACAGCTGTGGGGGGCATGGCGGGGTACAGGCGTTCCCTGTGGGGTAGGGGAGGGTTAGGGGGGCTGTGTTGTCACTCTGCTGTGAACACTAATTATGAATGCAATATTTCCCTTATTAATTATTGTTTTTTTATTTCTCTGTCTCTCAGTAGGTAACACTTGGGGCAGTCGCCAGCTCTCTGTGTGTCTGCTGGCAATATACGCTCGTAGAAAAAGGGGTTAATGTACCAGTACAATTCATAGGACTTAATTTTTATTCTATGTCAAAATTCAATAATTTCCTTTTCCCTTTTTTTTTCCAATAGGTAACAAGGCATCGTGGACACTAAACTGGCTCAAGAACTGGCGGGACAAGGACACCAAGTTTGCCTAATGGACGACATCGCTATGGAGGAACACAGCTCTCCGGCCACCATCATCATGTGGAGCAGCTAAGCCTCTTCATCCTCGGTTTGGGTAAGTGACAATCCATGTATGTATGGTCTAAGGAGCGGTCATGGCACATGTACATACATGTATGTGTAAACATGTATATACAGTCAGCTGTCATGGCACTCGGGAAGTCACACCAGGGGGCTGTGTGGCCCTGTAGGCCTCTACACCACCACACAGCCTCCCGCAACCCGCTCTACAGCACCACACAGCCTCCCGCAGCCCCGTCTACACCACCACACTTCCTCCTCCAGCCTCTGTCTCCCCCCTCCAGTCCCTGACGCCCCCCCCTCCAGCCGCCTTCCTAATTTAGAGCTTTTGGTTTTTTTTATCAGCATAAATTGTCATTTAAGAAACGATTGTCCATTCAAGAAGAGATTTGTGTTGGCAGATTATCCTAGGAAAGCGTGTTAGATGATAATAATCGTGCTGCCCATCTCACCCGACGAGCAAGCAGCACCCTTGTTCGTTGGGTGAATTGACCTTTTAAGGGAGCCCGACGTACTCACTAAATTGTCCCTATCCCTAAGTTTTTTTGGATGCAGATTGCTCTCACACGAGTGTTTTTTTGATTTGGAAAAGAAAGAAATGAGGATGGAGAATCAAAACTTTAAGGCTAAAAAATATACTCACACATATATACACCAACTGTATAGACACACATATAAATATTTATGGTGTATACATTAGGCTATAAGACCTGGAGACTGTTATTACACATGCTGCCACTAGGTTTATTTTCTTTTCTTTAAAAAAAAAAAGATGCAACGGACCATAAGAACACCCCAATTTTCAGTAGGAAAATAGGGGGAAAAAAAATAATGTGTCAAATGGGGGTCCGTCTTACAGTCCGAATTCAGCTTACCTGGGAAGGGATCTGGCACAGGTGAAGTAGTCACAGGGGTCATTCAGTGGTCCAGGCTCGTGCGGTGGCGGCTCTGTGCTAGGGCAGGTTGGTTGTGCTGGGGCAGCTGCGCTGGGGGAGGGGCAGCAGCAGCGCTGAGGCAGGGGGGGCAGCAGCAGCGCTGAGGCAGGGGGGGCAGCAGCAGCGCTGAGGCAGGGGGGGCAGCAGCAGCGCTGAGGCAGGGGGGGCAGCAGCAGCGCTGAGGCAGGGGGGGCAGCAGCAGCGCTGAGGCAGGGGGGGCAGCAGCAGCGCTGAGGCAGGGGGGGCAGCAGCAGCGCTGAGGCAGGGGGGGCAGCAGCAGCGCTGAGGCAGGGGGGGCAGCAGCAGCGCTGAGGCAGGGGCAGCTGTGCTGGGGCAGGGGGCGGCGCTCTGCGGTGCGGTGGTGGCAGCGGGCTGTGCTCCGGTACAGGGACGGCGGCTCCGCCGCGATTTCTTCGCAGCCCGGAGGCCCCCGCACTTCCCTTGCTGGCCGCCGCCATGTTGCAGTGGCCTCTGGGAGCATGGACGCCGGAAAGAATCTGCCGCAGACCTCAAAATTTGAAATCTCATTTTCAAAAGTGAGAGCCGGCTAATGGTGCCAAAAATGAGAGCAATAGCTTTAACAACCGGTTCCACCGAACCGGGGAGAACCCGCTGAATCCCACCCCTGGCTGCGCCCCGAGGGCTCATAGTGCTGCGCTGTGTGGAGTGGGATTCGAACCCACGCCTCCACGTGGTGACTGCAGACGCTGAACACGCTCCCTGGTGCACAACAGCTTGCACCTCCAGGGACCAGTACTGCTGCTGTCAGGAGTGGGATTCGAACCCACGCCTCTACGGGAGACTGCCCCGAGGGCTCATAGTGCTGCGCTGTGTGGTGCGGGGTGGGCAGGGTCAGCGCTGCGCCCCCAGGGCTCATAGTGCTCCGCTGTGTGGTGCGGGGTGGGTGGGGTCAGCGCTGCGCCCCCAGGGCTTATAGCGCTGCGCTGTGTGGTGCGGCGTGGGCGGGGTCAGCGCTGCACCCCCAGGGCTCATAGTGCTCCGCTGTGTGGTGCGGGGTCATCTCCCATCTCCTCCCCGACTCTGTGCTGCTGTGTAAGATCGCTTAGTGGTGGGGGAGGGGCGGCAGTGACTGGCCGGTGGGCAGGGTCACTGTGCTATGGGAACCAAGATCCGGCCTGCATAGAAGGTGGAAGAGGGAGGAGTCGTGTGACACGCCGAGCTGCCTGTGACTCATCCCCTGGCTCGGGGGGGCGGAGTCAGCGCCGTGCAGCACACAAACAGTCTCTCCCTGGCTTGCAGTACAGTGAGGCTGGGGGATGGGCGGCCGGGCTCTGTGTCACGTGGCTCCGAGCCCACCCCGCTTTCTCGGTCTAACTGCAGCAACAATGACGTCACCTGAGCGCCAGATTTGAACCTTGGAGCTGCCGGCCGGTAACTGTATGCCTGTATGGGGTCAGCTGTGGGGGGAGGCAGGGGGTCCCTGCAGAGTGTATGGGGTCAGCTGTGGGGGGCACTGCGGGTAGACAGGGGGTCCCTGCAGAGTGTATGGGGTCAGCTGTGGGGGGCACTACGGGGGAGACAGGGGATCTCTGCAGAGTGTATGGGGTCAGCTGTGGGGGGCACTGCGTGGGAGACAGGGGGTCCCTGCAGAGTGTTTGGGGTCAGCTGTGGGGGGCACTGCGTGGGAGACAGGTGGTCCCTGCAGGGGGAGGTGAGGACAGTGTATGGGCACAGCTGTGGGGGGCATGGCGGGGTACAGGCGTTCCCTGTGGGGTAGGGGAGGGTTAGGGGGGCTGTGTTGTCACTCTGCTGTGAACACTAATTATGAATGCAATATTTCCCTTATTAATTATTGTTTTTTTATTTCTCTGTCTCTCAGTAGTTAACACTTGGGGCAGTCGCCCGCTCTCTGTGTGTCTGCTGGCAATATACGCTCGTAGAAAAAGGGGTTAATGTACCAGTACAATTCATAGGACTTAATTTTTATTCTATGTCAAAATTCAATAATTTCCTTTTCCCTTTTTTTTCCCAATAGGTAACAAGGCATCGTGGACACTAAACTGGCTCAAGAACTGGCGGGACAAGGACACCAAGTTTGCCTAATGGACGACATCGCTATGGAGGAACACAGCTCTCCGGCCACCATCATCATGTGGAGCAGCTAAGCCTCTTCATCCTCGGTTTGGGTAAGTGACAATCCATGTATGTATGGTCTAAGGAGCGGTCATGGCACATGTACATACATGTATGTGTAAACATGTATATACAGTCAGCTGTCATGGCACTCGGGAAGTCACACCAGGGGGCTGTGTGGCCCTGTAGGCCTCTACACCACCACACAGCCTCCCGCAACCCGCTCTACAGCACCACACAGCCCCGTCTACACCACCACACTTCCTCCTCCAGCCTCTGTCTCCCCCCTCCAGTCCCTGACGCCCCCCCCTCCAGCCTCCTTCCTAATTTAGAGCTTTTGGTTTTTTTTATCAGCATAAATTGTCATTTAAGAAACGATTGTCCATTCAAGAAGAGATTTGTGTTGGCAGATTATCCTAGGAAAGCGTGTTAGATGATAATAATCGTGCTGCCCATCTCACCCGACGAGCAAGCAGCACCAGGGTGGATAAAAATCTTGAATTTTTAAAAAAAATCAAAAACATCAGATTTTTTTGATTTAAATCAGATTTTTTTGATTTAAATCATTTGATTGCCGTTTTCATAATGTGATTTCAAACGGCAAACAAGTCCTTGGATATCCTTTTGACAGTATTTGCACTTTGCTCTTGCACCTTTCTTTCCAAGATCTGCTGCTGGCATCTCAACAAAATGAACCCAAATAGGGTCTCTCTTACGACCTGCTGCCATGGCTCACACAGATCACTTATGAAGTTTGTTACTACAGCCTGAGCCAAGCACTGCTGATGTTACTCCAGCCTGAGCCAAGTACTGCTGACTATCCAACAAGTTTGGGCATGTCAACTGAATGCAGGGAAAAAGAAACTAAACCAAATCTGAAACCAAGCTAGAAGTGTGGAATTAAAGGGGCAGTATGAACAAAATGTGGAGGCTATTAATAGTTTATACAATTAAGACATGCTGCTTTTAAACACCTACCTATTGCCATATAGTAAAACAAAAAAGATTTTTACTTACTTTGGGGTCCCCCCCTCACCCTGGCGTTAGATCGTTGCCCCTAGTTTCGTCCGTGTAACTATGGGCGCACATGCACACTGCTCTCACTTCTCATTTTAATCGTGATTTATATTAAAAAAAAACCTTTTGATTTAAATCAGTGATTTAAATCATGATTAAAATCATGATTTAAATCGATCCGATTTAAATAGAAAAAAATCTTTTGATTTAAATCGTGATTTAAATCATGATTTAAATCGGCGTGATTTAAATCAATCCACCCTGAGCAGCACCCTTGTTCGTTGGGTGAATTGACCTTTTAAGGGAGCCCGACGTACTCACTAAATTGTCCCTATCCCTAAGTTTTTTTGGATGCAGATTGCTCTCACACGAGTGTTTTTTTGATTTGGAAAAGAAAGAAATGAGGATGGAGAATCAAAACTTTAAGGCTAAAAAATATACTCACACATATATACACCAACTGTATAGACACACATATAAATATTTATGGTGTATACATTAGGCTATAAGACCTGGAGACTGTTATTACACATGCTGCCACTAGGTTTATTTTCTTTTCTTTAAAAAAAAACAAAAAAAAAAACTGTCGCTGTCAGGAGTGGGATTCGAACCCACGCCTCCACGTGGTGACTGCAGACGCTGAACACGCTCCCTGGTGCACAACAGCTTGCACCTCCAGGGACCAGTACTGCTGCTGTCAAGGAGTGGGATTTGAACCCACGCCTCCACATGTGGTGACTGCAGACGCTTAACACGCTCCCTGGTGCACAACAGCTTGCACCTCCAGGGACCAGTACTGCTGCTGTCAGGAGTGGGATTCGAACCCACGCCTCCACGGGAGACTGCAACCTGAACACAGTGCCTTAGACCACTAGGCCATCCTGACTGCTGACACTGACATGCTCCCTGGTGACACAAGAGTTTGCACCACCAGGGACTTCAGTACAGATCTGCTGTCCAAATCAGACATTGGGGCCCCTGGTGGGACTTCTGGCAAAGCCAGAGGGGACATTGGGATGTCATTTGAAAGCTAATTACCAGACTGAGGTGAGGGAGCAGTTCTTGGGGCTGTGTGGTGCTCTGTTGGGCATTTGTGCACCCTCAAGCCTGCACCACAAGGACCACTTTTATCCATGGACAGCCAGGCTCTGACCCCCTGAATTCAAATTCCATTTGAATTCAAATACAACACAAAAAACACAAAAAGTTGTGCATACAACTTATACCACAATGAACAGATTACTAATAAAACAATCCACCAGGAGTTAACAGTGGACATGTGGAGCTTTCATGTAGCCTCACTGTGCCCAGTAACATTGGCTGGTCACCCTACATGAGAAAAAATTGTAATATTCCAATATTCAAAACTCTGTCCCTGTCTAATTTCTTTGTAACAAGACATCAGATGATCGTAGATAAAGGCATTTTATTCAACTTTTCACAAAGTTAACAGAGAGGCTGTAAAAACATCGAGACATTTTTTGGCTTAAAAAAAAAAAAAAAAATTAAACTGATGAATCAGCTGGTAAGTTTTTTTGGATGTACAGTGGTCAGATGGATTTGAGAAGGACGTTCTCTCGGCAGACGGGTGCATGTTATACCCTATAGAATATATTCAGTGTACACGTCCTGGTGTGAAAAGAACCTAATATATATATTTTTTTTTTTTAGTCCAAAAACAGAAAAAAAATAGAGTGAAGGCAATCAGTTTCCACCAGACACAAACAAACCTAAGTTTGCTTCGGCCAGAAATCACTCGAAATAAAAGGGTTTCCAGGACCTTCAGGCCCCTGAAGCTTAAAACTAGCGAAGAGACTGGGGAGGTGAAAAGTAAATTATATATATATATATATATACACCACCTGCCCAGACTGGACTGATGACGACCCGACCAGAACCCATGTGAGGCCTAGTCGGCCCCGGTAACTGAAAAGGCCACTACTGTTATGCTTTTAATCCTTTCCCAGTCATATAAAAGAATTTAAAAAAAAATGGCCGGAGAGTTGCTATATGGCGCAAGTTCCCACCCAAAAAAAGTTTCTAACACATTCAGTTACAAATGTGTAATTTTCCTACATCTGAGGGGGAAAAGGCCACCATGGAGGTGTGTGTAAGAAGGTATGGCCGCTCCCAGGGTCCTCCGTCACATACAGAGGCCTAGAGACATCACCGGCCTCACACGGCCCCGAACTACGCGCACAGACTGAAGAAGAAGGGGCTCCGCCATTACCTGAGGAGATTGTGCGCCTCCATGCTGCGGTTCTGGAGCACACCACGGCCACACGGAGCGGGGGGGACGGCATTATGGTATCAGGCCGCCGAGATCTCCCCCTCACGAAAACCTCCTGACTCGGCGGAGACACGGTGAGGAGGACCGCAGCCGCTGCTACAGATGGCGGCACTTCCGCCTGTGCTCCGCCACCACAGGAACTAAAATGGCGGCCGGGCGGGGAAGTGACGTGTGGTGAGGAGACGTGGGAGGCCGGACTGAGTCATGGAGGAGGCGACGGTGGTGTCGTAATGTTTGCTGTGGAGAGCGCGCAGCAGAGGAGCGGAGCTGTCAGCGGGGAAGAGCGCGGCACAACACAAAGCCCGGAGGAGGGAGCGGCGACACCCCGCAGAGGACAGAAGGGAGACGGTGTGTGGGGGGAGAGAGTGGGGGGAGCAGAGGCTGAGCATGGGGGGGAGCAGAGGCTGAGCATGGGGGGGAGCAGAGGCTGAGCATGGGGGGGGAGCAGAGGCTGAGCATGGGGGGGGAGCAGAGGCTGAGCATGGGGGGGGGAGCAGAGGCTGAGCATGGGGGGGGAGCAGAGGCTGAGCATGGGGGGGAGCAGAGGCTGAGCATGGGGGGGAGCAGAGGCTGAGCATGGGGGGGGAGCAGAGGCTGAGCAGGGGGGGGGAGCAGAGGCTGAGCATGGGGGGGAGCAGAGGCTGAGCATGGGGGGGGGGAGCAGAGGCTGAGCATGGGGGGGGGGAGCAGAGGCTGAGCATGGGGGGGGAGCAGAGGCTGAGCATGGGGGGGAGCAGAGGCTGAGCATGGGGGGGAGCAGAGGCTGAGCATGGGGGGGGAGCAGAGGCTGAGCATGGGGGGGGAGTAGAGGCTGAGCATGGGGGATGAGCAGAGGCTGAGCATGGGGGGGGGGAGCAGAGGCTGAGCATGGGGGGGGGGGAGCAGAGGCTGAGCATGGGGGGGAGCAGAGGCTGAGCATGGGGGGGGAGCAGAGGCTGAGCATGGGGGGGGAGCAGAGGCTGAGCATGGGGGGGGAGCAGAGGCTGAGCATGGGGGGGGAGCAGAGGCTGAGCATGGGGGGGGGAGCAGAGGCTGAGCATGGGGGGGAGCAGAGGCTGAGCATGGGGGGGGGAGCAGAGGCTGAGCATGGGGGGGAGCAGAGGCTGAGCATGGGGGGGGGGAGCAGAGGCTGAGCATGGGGGGGGGAGCAGAGGCTGAGCATGGGGGGGGAGCAGAGGCTGAGCATGGGGGGGGGAGCAGAGGCTGAGCATGGGGGGGGAGCAGAGGCTGAGCATGGGGGGGGGAGCAGAGGCTGAGCATGGGGGGGAGCAGAGGCTGAGCATGGGGGGGGGAGCAGAGGCTGAGCATGGGGGGGGGAGCAGAGGCTGAGCATGGGGGGGGGAGCAGAGGCTGAGCATGGGGGGGGGAGCAGAGGCTGAGCATGGGGGGGGGAGCAGAGGCTGAGCATGGGGGGGGGAGCAGAGGCTGAGCATGGGGGGGGAGCAGAGGCTGAGCATGGGGGGGGAGCAGAGGCTGAGCATGGGGGGGGAGCAGAGGCTGAGCATGGGGGGGGAGCCGGAGCTGGAGTGTGGTGGACGGGAGATAAAACACAACCTTAGTATGTAGGGCTGTGGAGTCGGAGTCGGAGCTCATTTTGGTGGAGTCGGAGTTGGTATAAAATGGACCGATTCCGACTCCTAAAATATATAATAAATTGGGTACAGTAGTTCAATGCAGAATGTGCTGAATATTTTTTCATAGGAATTTGGGAAAGTTATGAAATGTCCTATAAATGGCTGTTCTATTCCTGATCTAAGGCTACATTCACACACAGCGTTTTTGCTGCGTTTTTTGAGGATACGTTTTTCAGTTGCAAAAGCAGATCAGCTTTTTAAAAACTGCATCACCTGAAAGGTTTTTGAGCTCATAGATAATGTTTTCAATATCAGAGCAGATTTCTAATCTGCTTTTATTTATATATCTGTCTATCCATATCATATCTGTACCAAAAAGAATGAAAGCCGGATAGCACACAGACTAACACTCCTTTTTTTTAGCACCAGTCAGGTCCACCTCATAGCTGCCCAAAAGGACGCCCAGGACAGGCATTGCTCGTCTTCAGTAACATCAACTGATAGTTGGAATAAATATACTGCATTCACCACCACATCTTCTTAAGGTGCAGGCTTTATTTTCAAGTGTAGGGGTGTGCAGTATGAGGTTCTGCCCCCCCCAGGTTTGATCCTGGCTACGCCCATGATGTGGATGTAGCCTGAGGATCTAGGCTTTGTCTTAGCCGAGATAAGTCATAGTGTGTGTGTGTGTGTATATATATATATATACACACACACACTACAGACCAAAGGTTTGGACACACCTCAATCAAAGCGTATTCTTTATTTTCATGACTATGGTTTAATAAGTGGGATTTCTTGCCTTATAAATGGGGTTGGGACCATCAGTTGTGCAGAAGTCTGGTGGATACACAGCTGATAGTCCTACTGAATAGACTGTTAGAATTTGTATTATGGCAAGAAAAAAGCAGCTGAGTAAAGAAAAACGAGTGGCCATTATTACTTTAAGAAATGAAGGTCAGTCAGTCCGAAAAATTGGGAAAACTTTGAAAGTGTCCCCACGTGCAGTGGCAAAAACCATCAAGCGCTACAAAGAAACTGGCTCACATGAGGACCGCTCCAGGAAAGGAAGACCAAGAGTCACCTCTGCTGCGGAGGATAAGTTCATCCGAGTCACCAGCCTCAGAAATCGCAGGTTAACAGCAGCTCAGATCAGAGACCAGGTCAATGCCACACAGAGTTCTAGCAGCAGACACATCTCTACAACAACTGCTAAGAGGAGACTTTGTGCAGCAGGCCTTCATGGTAAAATAGCTGCTAGGAAACCACTGCTAAGGACAGGCAACAAGCAGAAGAGACTTGTTTGGGCTAAAGAACTCAAGGAATGGACATTAGACCAGTGGAAATCTGTGCTTTGGTCTGATGAGTCCAAATTTGAGATCTTTGGTTCCAACCACCTTGTCTTTGTGCGACGCAGAAAAGGTGAACGGATGGACTCTACATACCTGGTTCCCACCGTGAAGCATGGAGGAGGAGGTGTGATGGTGTGGGGGTGCTTTACTGGTGACACTGTTGGGGATTTATTCAAAATTGAAGGCATACTGAACCAGCATGGCCACCACAGCATCTTGCAGCGGCATGCTATTCCATCCGGTTTGTGTTTAGCTGGACCATCATTTATTTTTCAACAGGACAATGACCTCAAACACACCTCCAGGCTGTGTAAGGGCTATTTGACCAAGAAGGAGAGTGATCGGGTGCTACGCCAGATGACCTGGCCTCCACAGTCACCAGACCTGAACCCAATCGAGATGGTTTGGGGTGAGCTGGACCGCAGAGTGAAGGCCAAAGGGCCAACAAGTGCTAAGCATCTCTGGGAACTCCTTAAAGACTGTTGGAAGACCATTTCCAGTGACTACCTCTTGAAGCTCATCAACAGAATGCCAAGAGTGTGCAAAGCAGTAATCAAAGCAAAAGGTGGCTACTTTGAAGAACCTAGAATATAAGACACATTTTCAGTTGTTTCACACTTTTTTGTTAATTATATAATTCCACATGTGTTAATTCATAGCTTTGATGCCTTCAGAGTGAATCTACAATTTTCATAGTCATGAAAATAAAGCAAACTCTTTGAATGAGAAGGTGTGTCCAAACTTTGGTCTGTACAGCCATGGCTAAAAATTTTGAGAATGACACAAATAATAATTTTTACAAAGTCTACTGCTTCATTTTTTCTAATGGCAATTTGCATATACTCCAGAATGTTATAAAGAGTGATCAGCTTAACAGCAATTACTTGCAAAGTCAATATTTGCCTAGAAAATTAACTTTATCCCCCAAAACACATTTCAACATCATTGCAGCCCTGCCTTAAAAAGGACCAGCTAACATTGTTTCAGTGATTGCTCCATTAACACAGGTGTGGGTGTTGATGAGGACAGGGCTGGAGATCAATCTGTCATGATTAAGTAAGAATGACACCACTGGACACTTTAAAAGGAGGCTGGTGCTTGGCATCATTGTTTCTCTTCTGTTAACCATGGTTATCTCTAAAGAAACACGTGCAGTCATCATTGCACTGCACAAAAATGGCCTAACAGGGAAGAGTATCGCAGCTAGAAAGAATGCACCTCAGTCAACAATCTATCGCATCATCAAGAACTTCAAGGAGAGAGGTTCCCTTGTTGCCAAAAAGGCTCCAGGGCGCCCAAGAAAGACCAGCAAGCGCCAGGACCGTCTCTGAAAAGTGCTTCAGCTGTGGGATCGGACTACCAGCAGTGCAGAGCTTGCTCAGGAATGGCAGCAGGCAGGTGTGAGTGCTTCTGCACACGCTGTGAGGCGGAGACTCTTGGAGCAAGGCCTGGTCTCAAGGAGGACAGCAAAGAAGCCACTTCTCTCCAGAAAAAACATCATGGACAGACTGATATTCTGCAAGAGGTACAGGGAGTGGACTGCTGAGGACTGGGGTAAAGTCATTTTCTCTGATGAATCCCCTTTTCGATTGTTTGGGACATCTGGAAAACGGCTTATTCGGAGAAGACCAGGTGAGCGCTACCACCAGTCTTGTCTCATGCCAACTGTCAAGCATCCTGAAACCAGGGCCGCCATCAGGGCATGACAGGCCTTACATGTGTATGGGGCCCGGTGATTAGGGGGGCCCGACCATGCTGGCAGCCCGATCCGCGCTGGGGCCCCCCTACATTTTATACAGGCTTCTGCAGCTATATTTTAAATTCAGACTCAGCGCCTGCCGGGCCCCTCGGGCAGGCCCCCCCCCCGCACCATGGTCCAGCCAGTGCCGAAATCCCCCCCTGCACAATGGTCCAGCCACAGCTCCGCCCTCACCTGACGTCACACACTGCTCTGCTCCTCCACTTCCTCATTCAGTCAGTGTGCCACGTGGGACTGGGAGAGGGAGGGAGCCTCGCCGCTGGAGCACAGCCAGATAACAAGGTAAGAATTTTTTTTTTTGAGAGCGGCTATCCAGGGAGCCTGGGGCATAATGCTGGACACTGGGGGCAGAATGCTGGACACTGGGGGCAGAATGCTGGACACTGGGGGCAGAATGCTGGACGCTGGGGGCAGAATGCTGGACGCTGGGGGCAGAATGCTGGACGCTGGGGACAGAATGCTGGACGCTGGTGGCAGAATGCTGGATATGAGGGCAGACTGTGAGACGGGGCAGAATGCTGGACATGGGGCAGAAGAATGCTGGACGCTGGGGCAGAATTCTGGACATGGGGCAGAAGAATGCTGGACGCTGGGGCAGAATTCTGGACATGGGGCAGAATGCTGGAGACTGAGGCAGAATGCTGGACATGGGGGCAGGCTGTGAGCTGGGGCAGAATGTTGGATACAGATACTGCACAGTACCACTCATCCTGTATATATATACACTGCACAGTACCACTCCTGTATATGTATATACTGCACAGTACCACTCCTGTATATATACACTGCACAGTACCACTCCTGTATATGTATATACTGCACAGTACCACTCCTGTATATGTATATACTGCACAGTACCACTCCTGTATATGTATATACTGCACAGTACCACTCCTCCTATATATACACTGCACAGTACCCCTCCTCCTGTATATATACACTGCACAGTACCCCTCCTCCTGTATATATACACTGCACAGTATCCCTCCTGTATATATACACTGCACAGTACCCCTCCTGTATATATACCCTGCACAGCACCACTCCTATATATACACTGCACAGTACCCCTCCTCCTGCATATATGCACTGCACAGTACTACTCCTGTCCTGTATATATACACTGCACAGTACCACTCCTGTTCTGCATATATGCACTGCACAGTACCACTCCTGTCCTGTATATACACTGCACAGTACCACTCCTGTCTATATACACTGCACAGTCCCACTCCTGTATATATACACTGCACAGTACCACTCCTGTATATGTATATACACAGCACCACTCCTGTCTATATACACTGCACAGTCCCACTCCTGTATATATACACTGCACAGTACCACTCCTGTCCTGCATATACACACTGCACAGTAACACTCCTGTACATATACACTGCACAGTACCACTCCTGTATATACACTGCACAGTACCACTCCTGTCCTGTATATATACACTGCACAGCACCACTCCTCCTGTCCTGTATATATGCACTGCACAGTACCACTCCTGTCCTGTATATATGCACAGCACCACTCCTGTCCTGTATATATGCACTGCACAGCACCACTCCTGTCCTGTATATATACACTGCACAGCACCACTCCTCCTGTCCTGTATATATACACTGCACAGTACCACTCCTATATATACACTGCACAGTAACCCTCCTCCTGCATATATGCACTGCACAGTACCACTCCTGTCCTGTATATATACACTGCACAGTACCACTCCTCCTTTCCTGTATATATACACTGCACAGTACCACTCCTCCTGTCCTGTATATATACCCTGCACAGCACCACTCCTGTCCTGTATATATACACTGCACAGTACCACTCCTCCTGCATATATGCACTGCACAGTACCACTCCTGTCCTGTATATATACACTGCACAGTACCACTCCTGTCCTGAATATATCCACTGCACAGTACCACTCCTGTCCTGTATATATACACACTGCACAGTACCACTCCTGTCTATATACACTGCACAGTTCCACTCCTCCTGTATATATAAACTGCACAGTACCACTCCTGTCCTGCATATACACACAGCACAGTACCACTCCTCCTGTATATATACACTGCACAGTACCACTCCTCCTGTCCTGTATATATGCACTGCACAGTACCACTCCTGTATATATGCACTGCACAGTACCACTCCTGTCTATATACACTGCACAGTCCCACTCCTGTCCTGCATATACACACTGCACAGTACCACTCCTGCATATATACATTGCACAGCACCACTCCTGTATATACACTGCACAGTACCACTCCTGTCCTGTATATATACACTGCACAGTACCACTCCTGTCCTGTATATATACACTGCACAGCACCACTCCTCCTGTCCTGCATATATGCACTGCACACTACCACTCATGTCCTGTCTATATACACTGCACAGTACCACTCTTGTCTATATACACTGCACAGTCCCACTCCTGTATATATACACTGCACAGTACCACTCCTGTCCTGCATATATACACTGCACAGCACCACTCCTCCTGTGATGTATATATACACTGCACAGCACCACTCCTGTATATATACACTCCACAGTACCACTCCTCCTGCATATATGCACTGCACAGTACCACTCCTGTCCTGTATATATACACTGCACAGTACCACTCCTGTCCTGAATATATCCACTGCACAGTACCACTCCTGTCCTGTATATATACACACTGCACAGTACCACTCCTGTCTATATACACTGCACAGTTCCACTCCTGTATATATACAATGCACAGTACCACTCCTGTATATATACACTGCACAGCACCACTCCTGCATATATGCACTGCACAGTACCACTCCTCCTGCATATATGCACTGCACAGTACCACTCCTGTCCTGTATATATACACTGCACAGTACCACTCCTGTCCTGAATATATCCACTGCACAGTACCACTCCTGTCCTGTATATATACACACTGCACAGTACCACTCCTGCCTATATACACTGCACAGTTCCACTCCTGTATATATACACTGCACAGTACCACTCCTGTCCTGCATATACACACTGCACAGTACCACTCCTCCTGTATATATACACTGCACAGTACCACTCCTGTATATAGAAAGTACCAAACAAAGAAGCAGTCAAAAAATCCATAAAACTATGATATTTATTAAAGATAATTTAAAACATTAATAGATATGGACACACAGTGTTTGGACAGGGAAAAGGAACAGCATATAAATGAACACAATGGTCATGAAGGGCCAACGAAGCTGCAAACACCCCGCCAGGATAGTAAAATGCAGAGCTAGATGGTATAGCTAATAAGAGTTAAGGGGTTATATAAAGTATAATAAGACAAATCATACAGCAAGTGCTACAATCCTTCATAAGAAGTATACCCTGACAAAGTGCAAATGCGCACATGCAAAATTGATGTATAATACACGTCATACTAATGACCTAATAAACTGCATTACTATACCTGAAGTACGGGGGGAAGCAGCAAGGTCGGTCCTATCCCCGACGCGCGTTTCGGAGCTAGAAAAACAACTTCCTCAGGGAAGCACCACTCCTCCTGTCCTGTATATATACACTGCACAGTACCACTCCTGTCCTGTATATATAAACTGCACAGCACCACTCCTCCTGTCCTGTATATATGCACTGCACAGTACCACTCCTCCTGTATATATAAACTGCACAGTACCACTCCTGTCCTGCATATACACACAGCACAGTACCACTCCTCCTGTATATATACACTGCACAGTACCACTCCTCCTGTCCTGTATATATGCACTGCACAGTACCACTCCTGTATATATACACTGCACAGTACCACTCCTGTCCTGCATATACACACAGCACAGTACCACTCCTCCTGTATATATACACTGCACAGTACCACTCCTCCTGTCCTGTATATATGCACTGCACAGTACCACTCCTCCTGTATATATACACTGCACAGTACCACTCCTGTCTATACACACTGCACAGTCCCACTCCTGTATATATACACTGCACAGTACCACTCCTGTCCTGTATATATACACTGCACAGTACCACTCCTCCTGTATATATACACTGCACAGCACCACTCCTCCTATATACACTGCACAGTACCCCTCCTCCTGTATATATACACTGCACAGTACCACTCGTGTCTTGTATATATACACTGCACAGCACCACTCCTCCTGTCCTGCATATATGCACTGCACAGTACCACTCATGCCATGTATATATATACACTGCACAGTACCACTCCTGTCTATATACACTGCACAGTCCCACTCCTGTCCTGCATATACACACTGCACAGTACCACTCCTGCATATATACATTGCACAGCACCACTCCTGTATATACACTGCACAGTACCACTCCTGTCCTGTATATATACACTGCACACTACCACTCCTGTCCTGTATATATACACTGCACAGCACCACTCCTCCTGTCCTGCATATATGCACTGCACAGTACCACTCATGTCCTGTCTATATACACTGCACAGTACCACTCTTGTCTATATACACTGCACAGTCCCACTCCTGTATATATACACTGCACAGTACCACTCCTGTCCTGCATATATACACTGCACAGCACCACTCCTCCTGTGATGTATATATACACTGCACAGCACCACTCCTG